>NC_135515.1:2235000-2581875 GCF_051989575.1 Stigmatopora nigra | reverse complement strand
GCATACAACCTGGAGGTGGTGCTCGGACATTTGGTCGCCGGACGTTTGGTCACCGGACGTCTGGTTGCCTGTCTTTTAATAAACAGTACTTAGATATTAAGCAGTACTTAGATATTAAACAGTGCTTAGATATTAAACAGTACTTAGATATTAAACAGTACTTAGATATTAAACAGTACTTAGATATTAAACAGTACTTAGATATTAAACAGTACTTAGATATTAAACAGTACTTAGATATTAAACAGTACTTAGATATTAAACTTTCTATCTTAGATATTAAACTTTTTATCTTAGATATTAAACAGTACTTTGATATTAAACAGTACTTTGATATTAAACAGTACTTTGATATTAAACAGTACTTTGATATTAAACAGTACTTAGATATTAAACTTTCTATCTTAGATATTAAACTTTCTATCTTAGATATTAAACAGTACTTTGATATTAAACAGTACTTAGATATTAAACAGTACTTAGATATTAAACAGTACTTAGATATTAAACTTTCTATCTTAGATATTAAACTTTCTATCTTAGATATTAAACAGTACTTAGATATTAAACAGTACTTAGATATTAAACAGTACTTAGATATTAAACTCTCTCTCTTAGATATTAAACTCTCTTCCATGAATATAATTTCTCTGTCACCATTTGACTGGCGACCAAAAGGGACCATGAGACCAGCGACCAAAAGACCAGCGACCAAACGTCCGGTCACGCCCGCAAGTATGTCTGACATCACAGCCAGAAAGCTCTTTACTCCTACCAATCCCCCACAGGGATTGAAAACTAGTAGCAACACATGCTAATCCGCTTCCACGCCATGTCTACCTGCCAGCAAACACTCTCCCGAGTCCTCTCAGACGTGACTAATTGACTCGCAGGCGCCGGTGACTGACACGCCGTTTCCCCAACTTAATAATAACGGGCCGCGGCGGAATGACGAGGGCGAGAATGATCCCCGACCTAACGGTCGGGGGGCCCGCGGGCTCCGCGATGGGAGAGGGCGGCCGGCGGATGGGCGGATGGGCGGGTTTTCAATCAAAGATGGTGGCAGGACGGTGATAGAAACAATAAAAGCCGCATCAATCTCCGTCAGCCTGAGGGCGTTTGGATGACTTGAGTGACTTTCTCCGTCATTGCTAGCTTTGACGAGATGCTATTGTTGCTACGTGGCCTTAATGTGAAAGGAAAAGGTGATTTGATAGCTAATGTTTTCTCTTTGGCGGCCATTAACAACGATAAAGGACCTTGTTGTTATGCATTGGACATCTGCCGACGTTACTGGCAGCCAATAAGTTGGGCGTCTAAAACAATGTTTATTTTAACTTTGTTTTTAGATAATTTTAGATTTTACAAAATGATTTTTAAACTAAAAACTGAAAAAATGGATTAAAAAATTACAATTATTGATTTAAAAGGGGGAAAATCAGGAAATTTATTATACATCTATACTCTTCAATTTAATTTTAGTTGGCAAGATAAGGGTTAAAATGTAAAAAAAAGTAGTTTGAATAAAATGCATTGGTTTTTAATGTTTAGAGTGAATTTAAACACTAAAATAGATTAAATGAGTAAATTAAACATTTTTCTTGGCATTATTCCGCAAAAACATGTTCATAGTTAAGAGGGGAAAAGTACTCTAAAGTAAAATTCAACCAGGTACACAGCCATTTTCCAAAAAATCAACTAAACAAATTCCAAACTTAAACATTTGTGCTTACTTCCAGATAATTAAACAAAGTGACCCTGGGCTCTAATCCCAGTTATCTTCAGGGGGGGAAAAAACCCAACTAGAATCCTTGCTAAACACTCAAAAAGAACCTGTCTTGCTCAGCATCTGCCCACAGCTCCCCTTTTTTTAACTCAAATATTCACTAATCCTGTTAGATGGAAATCAATTCATGTTCCGCCTTTAGGCAACCACACACAAACTTGCCGATAAAGCCTCAAGTCCCAAATGTGCCGTGAAGGCACATCAGCGCAGCCTCTCTCCGGATTAGCGCGCTTGAGCCAGACGCGCAAGCGGCGGTGGCGGCGGCGGCGTGTGACCGGACCCTGGGTCACAAGAATGGAATTTTGCTTCCATAGAAACAACATCCATTTTTCACCATCTCCATCCAATTCTGCTCATGTTAAAGTCAATCCCCTTTCCAAAAGGCAAATGAATAATAATTATTCCTCAAAACAAATCCACTCTGATTCAAATAATGCTCCATTGAACATAGCATTAATAAAAAAAGTCAATTTTAAAAGAAAAAGGCTTATTTTTGCTCCCCTTAAGCAACACATGGGAAAGTTTGAGCACCATGGAGAGCGCCCTATAGCAACCCTGCCATTTAAACATATTCTACTCTCAAATTCGCATGATAATATCTACAAGCACCATCCAAACAAGCACGCCAATAAAAAGCACACACGTTAGCCTATGTGCGGTACCCCCTCACGCACAATCTGGCGTAAAAAGGGGTACGTACGTGCGCTCACCTCTCCAAAAAACGCACCGGGTCCGCCTTCTTCACAAACAAAGCTGATCCATAGCCGGGAAACTTTTTTTTCTTTAGTCTTGAGACATGTTCACAGTGGTAAAGTTCAACTCGGTGAGAGGTAATGGGTGAGGATGTGGATTGGGGGACGATGCGCAGTATCCCCCCCGGCGTGCGACCTGCTGCCAAACGGGAAGTATCCTTTACGAGGTGAAATCAAATCAAAAGGAGGAGGACAGAATATCCGGGATGGTGTGTCTCACTTAAGGTGAGGACTGTGTGTGGTGGTGGTGGTGGTGGTAGAGAGAGGGAGAGGGAGGTAGGGAGGCGGGGAAGGATGGAGGGAAGGAGGGAGGGAGTAAGAATCAAAACCCGAGTGGGCTTCAAGCGCCCTGCAGGGAGGACAAGCGTGTGTCAGCTTCCCAGGGTCCTAAAGGAGATGGCAATGGTAGGTTTTTTGGGGGGTGTAAACTGAGGCAAATGTGACAAATTGAAGAGGAATGATCTTGTTTCTTTTGGTGGACGGGTATTCAAGAAGTGAAAACTGTACTTTGAACTTGGTTTAGTCGTACTTCATTTGCCAGTACTTGGACTGTTATTTGGACTGTTACTATGGTTGTCTATGATGTAGTGGGAAGTGATTTGCACACCATGGAGGATGAATAAAGTACTCTTATTCTATTCTACTATTGGATTTTGTAGGGGAAATAACTATTTATGGTTATTAATAAAGGTATTTGACTTCGACTCATCGTATTTTATATCATTATAAATATTATTTGTTACATAGAATGAATAAAAACCAAATTCTACTCTAATTGGAGCTTATTCTCATCATATTTAACAAACTACATGCCATTGATTACAATAGACGTCCAATTCTTTTTAACTAGGAAACCAAAATAAATGAATATTCAAGTTAAATTAGCAATTTACATCCCTACCTACCGTAGCGGCCATTAAACTTATATCCTCCCATCATTCCAATAAAACAACTTAAATAATCCTGCCTTATTTTACATCATTTACCAATTGATTATATGATTATTCTCCTCTTCAATAACAGCCAATCAGCATCTCACACAAAATAATCAAACACCAACGTGCAGAAATCAAACAGAATTCACTACAAAACATTGTCAGTGCTTCCCAAAAGCCCAGAATGATGCTCTAAAAGTGTGTGTACGCGCACATACGTGTGTTTACGCGCAATGATGAGGTTGAGGCAGGATTGAGGGGGGTGCAGATTGTCAATCCCCGCAGACGTGACCTCTTTCCCCTCTGCGGCCACTGCAGACAAGCCCGTTAAAATGCACCCAGGGACGAGGAGTGGGAGAGAGAAGAGCCTGCTGGATCAGACCACTACAGTGATTGACAGGGGGGAGGGGCCTGATCCCATCCAGCACTCAATCCGTGCGAAAAAGGCTCGCAACGACTCAAAATGATTCAAAGGCAAGATGGAAATTCCATCGGGAAAGTATTTGTAAATTATGAAAGCATGACCAAAAAAAACATAACTGGAATATAAGAGCATTTAGTCATCGACATTCACCTGAGATGCGCGGAAAGTGAAAAGTCAGCCGTTAAGATGGCTGATTATGCACGGCGAGGAAACAAACACCTTCATGTGCAAGTTGTTCATCATATCAAAGCGCGGCAGGCAGCCGAAGGTCAAGCATCAATCAGCAAAACAAAACAGCAACGCTCCCTAAACACCAAAGGTGAACATGTTTGCATATTCATAAACACAATTCCTGTACAATATATGCCCAAGTTCACTATGTGAGAACAAAATGATGACCTTTACCCTTACAAAATTGCCCCTAATAAAAGGATCTCGACTTCCATCAGCTATCAGGCTCTTTAACAAAATAAATGGCTGAGTGTTAAGACCTACCATATGCATGCATGTACATCTGTGTATGTATGTATACATGTTCTCATATATATGTATGTGTATGTACATCTAAGTGTATGTATGTATATACATGTGCTTATATATATATATATATATATGTGTATGTACACCTATGTGTATGTATGTCTATATGTGCTTATATATATGTATATATAGATGTATATGTATATATGTATATATGTGTATATATATATATATATATATATATATGTATATAGATATATATGTATATATATGTGTATATGTATATATGTATATGTGTATATGTGTATATGTGTATATGTGTATGTGTATATATGTATATGTATATATATGTATATATATGTATATGTGTATATATGTATATGTATATATATGTATATGTATATATGTATATGTATGTACATTTATATATTTCAGCAACATGCTTATTTATTTATATATTTATACATGTATTTATTTATTAACTTACTTATTACCTATCTATTTATTAATTTCTGCATTTTCTGAGACGCTTATCCTCACAAGGCTCTTCGCAATCCAAATCTCTGGTTTCAAAATGCCAATCCTGATGATATCCATAAGCCAAAAATGTAGTATATACAACAAATATAGCACAGGCAACAACTCGCCTCCCGGTTGGTCAATTTGCCACGTCCCCGACGTCGCAGGGCCAACTAATTGTTACTCGCAGCTTGGATTTGATTGGTCTCCTTTTATACACATCCACAAACTGCCATCTGCATTGCGACACCCAATCACAGATGCCTGATAAAAAACAAGAAAACGTCTGCTTTTGCCCCGCTTACGATACCTTGCAGGAATCGTCAAGTTGAGTTTGTTTGGAACAGATGGGCGCCAAAACAAAAGCAGATGCACTCTTGGGTGATGGACAATTTTGTATGCTATAGGAATAAGAACAAATAACACTACAAATGGGGTATGTGATGTGATAACTTGCCCCGTTCGGGCTATACATGGTAATAAAACTATCGATTCAATTCACTCAGCAATATACAGTATAGCGTGTAGTATATGTTCATTGGAATTAGGACCCTGGCTCTGAGATTTGATGGAAAGATTGTCACGGCACCCCCTTGGTACACGTAAAAAAAGTCACTAGTGCAGACTCCAAACACGTCAAATGTAATTTCGGTGAGAAATAAGCGTCGGGCACCGATGCCTTCAAGTGATGAAGTACCATTTAAATAAAGTCGGACTCACTTTTGCTCACTGACTCACAATCAAATGTGGTCTCTTCTTGTTAAGTATGGATTGAAAAGTCAGGGGGGGAGGAGCTGCTGAAAATCGGGGGCAGGACTAAAAGTAGCGTATTTTCTGGACTATAAGTCGCACTTTTTTTTCCCTATAAAACGACTAAGCCTGCGACCAATACTTATCTGTAACTTGTTTTTATTCCTCTCTAACCACCAATACTCCTGTTATTTTTTAGGCTATAGATTTATGAAAACCTATAAAGTTATTAGATGCCTATTTAGCATGTTGTTCTCAATTTTTACTACTGTTACTATACACGTTTCCTCCTAGTTTTTGATCAAATAAAAATATCCTCTCCTAAAAATGCAATTTATTGTTTTTTACTCTTCATAGTGTATTTTTTATATATAATATTGCCATGGAAACCCCAAAAAAGAACTTCCATTACCACCTTACCATGTTATTTTGAACTATATTCTCCATAATGTCCACAAATCCATTCAATTTCCATCAATTTGTCAAGAAAACAAATCCCTATTGAACATAAAACATAAAACAAAGTCAAACTGATATTTATAAAAACATTAATAACCTCAGTAACAAATGTCCACCATTATAGCAACACCGCTTGATACAAATAACCATGTTTACAATTATAATATAGATAGAACCAATGTCTAGCACGTATATTCCATTTAACATGCAAGTCAAGTAAGTTGCCAGTTAAAATTCAATTTAAAAATCCAGCAAATAAACAAATAATATCTCACCATGACTATCTCTCAGGAAAAAAAAGTAACTAATAACTCAAATTATATCCAAACAATATTTCAACAAATCAAGACTTGATATCAAAACTACCAAAAAACCCATATAAACCCCCCAAAAGACCCCCAAACCACCACCCAACAAGCGATACTTCTCGAAGTTAATTTCACGATTAGATTATAAAGCCTGTCCAAAAAAATTAGCGTCAAAGCGCAAGTATCCATACTTTTTTATTAATTCATTTATTTCTTGGACAGGGGTGAGGGCATTTGTAATCTAACGCTTGAACCCCTCGCAATACCCCCCAACCTTAGCGCACACCTCCTTCCCTCTGGTAATATTTTCCACACAGCAGCCCGCCTCCTACTCCACCCCCACAATTCCCATTTCAGTCGCCAAGGAAAAGGAGAGAGGCTCCATACCGCAAAGGGCGAGATTAATGTGTCGACTAAGTGAGGATACAAAGGAAAACCGGGTGGAGTTCCAAACGTAATGTTGAAAAGTACACATGAATACAGAATGGAGTACATAAGGTAGCTCTTTCCTACCAAAAATTAGTCTTCTATGAATAATTATTATCATTATTTTTTTATTTAATTGGTCTTACATGACTTATATTTGAGTTTTACCATAAGACAGTTTTAAAAGAATTTGATGAACCACTTTTTTGGACCCTACTTGTTATTTTTGACACATAAATTGTAAACTGGGTGAGTTTTTTTTAACATTTTTTTTAATTTTTTAACCAAATTAAAACAGATGCATCAGAATTAAAGTGATTTTGATTCAAAAATATGCATTTTTTTATCTACCACTTTATTGATTTTATAATAAATCAAAATTTGGATTTTCCAAGAATAGAATATTAAATTTTCTATGAGAATTGAAATGTATTTTTATAATTTCTGTGTATAACATGCAGATTATATGCAGTTTTTTTAATTGATAAAAAGCAAAGGGCAAATATACAGCCAATTGCAGTGCGCATTATAGTCCGGATCATACGGTAAATAAAGTAAAGGTATACAATCTCATTTTTATTCCATTATATTCCCTAATCTATTGATTCTTTTTTATTTATTCCAACATTTTCAAGTAAAATGCTGTAAATAGTGCCAAATGTCATTTTAGTCCAGATGAATAATATTTGACGTAATATTGTATTCGCAGTGTACAGTAGGTCAAATGTTTTGTTTCTCCAAAGTGACTTTGTCCACGTAACGAACACTTTAAGCTCATCACCAGTCGCCTCACGTGATTCCATCCCTGAATGGATTCCGTGTGGCGATATAGGGGAGTAATCAACATCCTTGATGGAGGTGAAAAGCTAGGTTTGGCGCTAGATACCAAACAGACGCAAAGCGGTCGGAGGAGATTGAAGTGGCGGCCAACGGGGTGCTTATCTGCGGCACAATCACTTGTGAAAGAAACTGCCGCCCTTTGATGGACTGAAGATGAAGGGTGAGGATAAGAAATAGTTATTGATCCACGTCAGCTTTATCGGCCACGAGTCCAGACAAGGACGCAATGTGGTCTGACCGCTAGGCCAGCGAGCTGCGAAAAACTGCCCAGTTGGAACCACTTGCCATTTTATCCTCCTTTAGACACTTTATTTGATATTTTCTTCTTCATATGAGGACCAACATGTTATGATATACCTGACATAGGGGAATTTAATTTATCATTTTCAAGTAAATATTGCTAAGTTTTAAGGATGTTTCGATGTCACCCATTGCATTTTTTAATCCATTTTTTTGGTGTGTCAAAGTGGCGGCCCGGGGGCCAAATCTGGCCCGTCGGATCATTTTGTGTGGCCCGGGAAAGTAAATCAAAAGTGCTGATTTTCTGTTTTATGATCAAATTAAAATGAAGAGTATAGATGTATATTAATTTTCCCGATTTTCCCTCTTTTAAATCAATAATTGTCATTTTTAATCGATTTTTTTCTGTTTTTAGTTCAAAAATCATTTAGTAAAATCTAAAAATACATAAAAAAAGCTCAAATAAACTCTTTTTGGATCTATAAAAAATATAGTTAATATTCAGGGGCATTTAATCCAGTTCTTTTAACCCATTTATAAAAAAATATCTTAAAAAACATTAGTTTTTCCTAACAATTATCTATATATATTGTCTTGTATCTAATATATCACTGTGTGGGTTGTTTTTTTGTTGTTGTTTTTTTGGCGGGTGTAATACATCACGCGTACACAGATCACAGTTGTACCCTAACATAACATTTTATGATCATTCAATAAACTAAATAAACAGGCACCATGGGAGTCGTATATATTTGTGCGGGTGTGTTATAATGAGGCCCCACAATGCCGTTCTCATGCATCCCCAGTTACACAAAAAACACACACACCCGTATATGTCATCCCATAAACAAGCCAGTGGGTGTGTCCCAATAAAAAGATCAGTTTGGTAACAAGGGAATGGAAACACCACGTGATCCCATGTGTCTACTGGTGCAAATCCATTAAAGTGATGCATGGGCCCCCCCTCTTTCCTAATTGGAACACAGCGATGTATTTAATAGCATGCATCAGACGCCTAATTAGACGTAAATTGAGCTGCTTGCCGTCGTCCACGCTTCAACATGGAGGATGGAGGGGAAATAGGTGATCCCCAAAGTCTGGATTAATGTGAAATTGATGGAAGCTTGTTTCTAGAGACTAGTATAGATTTTTAGAGTGCATATTACATCTAAAATTTACAGAATTTTTCTTAGCTCGGACTCGTTTTTCAATAGTTTACTAACCAGTGAGGGGAAAAATACTATAAGTTTAGTTCCTGCTTTTTTTAAAGGTAGTGTAAGAGTGAAATATGTTAAAATCTTGAAAAAGTACACTGAATGGAAACATTACAGTCCGGAAAATGAAACACAAAAGTGTACCAAAAAGTGTAAGATACAATATATACAGAATATAAGATAATTGTTACAAATACGATGACATCTATTGGACAAAGACAGTTTTTCAGGACTCTGAACTTTCGGTAGCACGACACACAATCCTTTCTGTGCAATATTTTACAATTTACCTCTCCAGGATGTGATTTTTTTCATATTTTCTACTTATTTTTGTTGTTTTTACTGGAAAAACACACTTTGTGGAGTAGAACCACCAATTTAAGTTATACGCAGCTGTGTATAATGACAATAAAGATCTGAATTATCTAGAAAATAAGCAGTCATTTTCAGACTCTTATCACACAGTTTTTCCTTCTTATTCCATGATTTTACATTATTTAACCCAAAAAAACTACAGCTCCCACTTGACTGTACTTTCCATCCATCCCAAAATCCATTCCAGGACAATTCTCCCCCCACGTAAACTTGAAAAAGCCAACTTAAATGGTCTTTTTCCCTCCTCCTTCTCCACTCTAAACAAGTGTTTCCACATTTCCCCACACGGTGTATCGATACGGCAAGGACTTTGCTTATCTATATGCTAATGAAGCGAGTCTTCGTGTCTCATTTGACTTTTTCATCTTTCTCCGCGTGCTCATTACAAGAGCTCCGAGCCGGGCAAACACCTCCTGCGTATCTAGATAAGACCATTAGGATGGAAGAGGCATTCGTCTTTTCATCCAGCACAAAAATGTGGGGGTTATCTGGAAAAAAAACGCCAGCCCACCTGCTCCGACACCATCCCATCCATCATTTTTTGGCTCCCCGATAATCTAACGTATCCTGGCAGTGATAATTAGCATAGCGGAGACGGAGAAAGATCATTTATTTACAGACGGAAACGTTCGACGGAAGGCCGAGGGCTGTCGAACAAGTAAAAATGTCAGGAGCAATCTGTTGAAAAAGGGAAGGATGGGAAATAATGTTTAAGAAGAATAGAGGGGGGGTTTATTTGAATTTGAACCTGTGATCGGGGGCATTGGTAATGAGGGAGGTGCTATGTTGGCATAATAGATGAGGAAATATGGTGACTTTTCAGTTAAGGTTTGACTACACCAGATTTGTAACATTTTAGATATAATATTTAGGGTTTTTTTTATAAATGGATTAAAAGAACTGGATTAAAAGCCCTGAATATTCAGATTTTTATAGATCTAAAACAATGTTTATTTTGAAGCGTATTCCGACACTGGTTGTTAGACACTGGTTGGTTCATTTTTGATATATTTTATATATATTTCTATATTTAGATTTTTTTTTTATAAATGGATTAAAAGAACTGGATTAAAAGCCCTGAATATTCCATTTTTTATAGATCTAAAACAATGTTTATTTTAGCTTTTTTAATATATTTTTTAGACATTCCAAAATGATTTTTGAACAAAAACATGAATTAAAAATGATTAAAAATGACAATTATTGATTTAAAGGGGGAAAATCAGGAAATTTAATATACATCTATACTCTTAATCTGAATTTGATCCTAAAACAGAAAGTCAGCACTCATGATTGACATTCCCGGGCCGCATAAAATGATGCGACGGGCCAGATTTGGCCCCCAGGCCGCCACTTTGACACATGTGGACTACACCAATGGGAATGAATGCATAGTTTTTCATTTCTATACTTTTTAAAATGAACAAATAGAGCACCAGATCGAAGGACCCGGCTTGCTACATCCACTGTCTTCCCACGTTGAAGTATTCTGGCAGTTTGTTTTGACCGTGTTATCCCAAATCAATGGTTACGGGGTCTAAAATAGCTCCGTGGTTTATTGATGGGCCCCCCGCGTTCGTGACTCCTAAAGCTTCTCGTTCACACGGGCACGGGAAAGGTTTTTAATCAAGGCGCAACCCGGAGGAGACGTTTGCGAGTATACAAAGATCACAATCAATCCGAGCAGACATTAAACAGACTTTTAGCCTGACAGTGGAAAAAGCTACAAAGCATGTCGCTACAATCAAATGTGACGCTTTGGGAGGGTCTTTGTTGAGTCGTGAGAAAATTGTTAAATAGTCCAGAGTGGCATCGATTTTGGTGGCAATTTTTGGTGCTCAACTAAAATTTGACATTGTTTAAAGTTGCTTTAATTTAAAAAAATGAACATTTTATAACATTAATCCTTCACATTATTTTTTAGTGTAAATGATATTGCATTGTTATTATAGTCTTATTATTTTAATGTTTACTTGGGTTTGCATTGCTGTACTGTCAAATATTATTAACTATTTTTATAATATATTAATATTCTATAACTTTAATCCTTCACATTATTGCACGGTGTTAATGATATTTTATTATTATTAATGCATTATTATTTTAATATTTTTACTCAGGTTTGCATTGCAAGACTGTAAAAAATTAATAACTTTTTTAAAATAACATTCTGTAACATTAATCCTTCACATTAGTGCACAGTGTTAATGATATTGCAATATTTTTTTCATCCATTATTATTTTAATATCTTTACTCAGGTTTGCATTGCAAAACAATGTCAAAAATTATTAACTAATTTAAAAAAATGAACATTCTATAACATTTATCCCTCACATTACTGCACAGTTCTAATGATATTGCATTATTTTTTGTCCATTTTTATTTTAATACCTTTACTAAGCTTTGCATTGCAAAACAATGTGTAAGAAATTATTACCTATTTTTGTTGGTCCATCAAAACTTCCACAATTTTATTTAATTGTTCAAATTTAAACTATTTCCTCTGGCTGTTGTTATGGGAGTATGTCAGGGTGGCGTGTCTACATTAATATGAAATAATGATCTGAAAAGTTCGCTCAAAACTCCATATGACTGCATAAATACTTTTTGGCAGACCAACCCAAAACTAGCAATGTTTTTGAGCGAGGTCAACATGCAAGATTTGTCCAGCAATGCCTCGTTTGACAGGTGAGAGAGCCACAGTCAAAAAAACGGCGTTTGGCCATCTCGCGGTCCAGGCAGAACAATAATGAATGGGAGCACATTGGTAATCATTGTGTGAAACTTCCCCATCCTTCATTCTCGCTGTCAAGCTCATTGGCATGCCAGCCCATGCTTGGTTTCCAGCACGGAACCCTTGCCTGCTTATTTTTCAATTGTTTTCTCCCACTTGTACATTCTAGGTTGCAGTCAGTGGTGGCTG
This sequence comes from Stigmatopora nigra, assembly GCF_051989575.1. Taxonomy (NCBI): domain Eukaryota; kingdom Metazoa; phylum Chordata; class Actinopteri; order Syngnathiformes; family Syngnathidae; genus Stigmatopora; species Stigmatopora nigra. The sequence continues at coordinate 2,569,443 of NC_135515.1, read as the reverse complement.
CCACTAGGGACATAAATAAGAGTTTGCCATAGTGTTGGTGGAAATGAAGTTAACTTGGTTTGTTTTTATTCTCAACATTTAAAAAATAAATAAATTGAATATCATAACATTTTCAATTCATCTAAATTAGGGTGTTTGAGGTGGTAAATAGTGAATTTTGTAGGTACTTTGTGGACTTTCTATGTGTGGCTCCAGTTTTTTTAACTAGTTCTACAATGTCTTCTGTGTCTTATGTTTGTTTTGCTACTGGAAACAAGAAATTTCTTGAATACGGGATGAAATAAAGTTCTAATATAATCTTAACTAAAGCATTTGGTCTCTGCAATTCACATTTTGACTAATAAGAGCTTGTTTAATGACTCATAACATAGTTTTTATATTGTTGTATACGAAAAAAATTCATAATTTGAGTTCCACTGTAGCCATTTACTTATAAATTCTATCCTCTCTAGTCTAGACCTCAAAGTAAAACTGTAAGTGTACTACTTTGTGTATTTTTGTGTCTTTTATCACTTGTACACGTGAACTCCATGTTTGTCCACGACTACGCTTACAAGCAAATATAATCACAATCCCCCTCCACAACAACAACAATGCACCACAGCCACCGACGGATGACAGGCAGAGGATCGTCCGCCGCTTGCTAGATAACATGCTGAACATTCACTTCAACAAATGTCAGCCTGCACTTCTGATGATTCCAGCGCCTTCACGCCTGCCGAGCTAGATACCGGGAGACATCCAAATGCAAATCCTTCGCCTCCCAATTCCACCTGCGCCACATCTACGCTGTCAAGTAAAGGATAGCGACAAAAAACCACTACATTGAGCGTAAAACAACAATAAAAACATAACGTTTACCAAACTCTTTACAATTCTTCGCCATGACACAAATCTCTATTACTGTCAATCTTTCTCTTGTTTTTAATACTGCAGATAAAGACAGCTAACATGTTAAGCTACGTCATATACTTGTATGAATGTGTGTATTACGGATAGTATAAACAATGTGACCCATGCATGAATTGTCTTTGATTGACTGTAACCTTTGCATTTGTGTGCATGTGTGTTCCCACTACAAGAAGTGATTTGAATCGGTCCCACCTGGGACCCCCCACCCCCTCCTACCGAATTCATGGGCTGGCGCCGGCTCAGATGTTGTGTGAATGTGATTTATTTCCAAACAAGGAGAGCCAAATAAAAGATGGGGTGGAAAAGGGGCCATTGCAATTGTCTAAAGGGGGAGGAAAGGGGTTTTCAGACCACTAAAGAGGCTTTCTAGAGTGCTAAACTAGCATATATAGGCTTATTTTTTTAAATGATTATACATATATTACCCTAATTTGTTCACTACTCATAAACAGCCAAAGATGACCAATCTTTCTTGAACTGAGAGGGATGGCAACCACCATGCAATTAATCTAGGGGGATAGTTACAGTGTCATAAAAATGTATCAATGTTAATGTAAAATTGATGAGTACATTTGAAATTTCGTCAATGTTGATACACTAAAAAAATTGTAAGATATAGTGTGTACATTGTCGGATGTCCTGAATTCAAATGCAGTACATCAGGGATTGGAAAAAATATATAATATATTTATTACCCTATACGTATATTACCCTAATTTTTTTCAATACACGTTAATAGCCAAAGACGACCAATCTTTCTTTAACTGGGAAGAATAGCAACGACCACGCAATTAATCTAGATACAAATTTATAGTATCATAAAAATTTATCAATGTTTATGTAAAATTAATGAGTACATTTGAAATTTTGTCAATATTTGTACACCATAAAAATGAGTGTGTACATAGTCGGATGTCCTAAACTCAAATACAGTACATCAGGGATTAGAAAAATACATTATATATTTATTATACATATATCACCCTAATTTTTTCCAAGTACTAATTTACTGTATCATAAAAATATGCCATGAATCAATGTGAATGTAAAATGTATGAGTACATTTGAAATGTCGTCAATGTTGATACACCAAAAATAAAAAAATGTAATATATAGTGTGTACATAGTCAGATATCCTAAACTCAAATACAGTACATCAGGGATTGGAAGAAAAATATTAATATCTGGATTAAATATATGAGATTATATGCATCTAAAACTGCAGGGCAATAAATGAATGTAAATAACAGCCACTCCATGTTAAGTTAAGCAGTAAGTATCTCTCTAGACACTGCGGGTACGAGATTTATAATCCGAAACATGTTTTTGAGAAATAAAAACTTGGTTGGCAGTGATTATTATTCCACTCGGAGAGTCAAATATTTTGTAAAGTATATCTGTGACTTGGTGAAAACCGCCAAGTGAGTGACAAGGTATGCATTAGAAATTCTGCCAATGAATGACTGAGCAGAAGCACGGTGTAAATAAATATAAATAAGCTGTGAAAACACCGAGTAGTGTTGCTTCCATCTTTTATTATTCATCACGTGTTATTTCCCCAATGTTTGGGGTATAATGTAGAGTCATGTCACTCTGGAAATGGCTCCAATTTCCTCATTAACTTGCATAGGTTGACCAGTATAAGGAAAAATGAGTGGCATTCGATTATTTACTCATGTTTGGACAACATTTGTCCTTTTCGATGTGACCCTAAATGTTGAAGTGGCAGCTGTTCCAATGATAAACGGTTCATGGATAAATAAGCTTTCATATTAGAAGCTTAGTGTTGTGTTTTGGGAGTCATTTTAGGGAGAATGTGGAGAAAAAAGCTAAAGAAAAATCAAAGTTTTCCATTTTTAGAAGCTTTTGAGGGCTAAATGCAATATTTTAAGAGGAAAATTTGTGTGAAATGTCATAATTTGAATAAATTATTAAGGTTTCTTTTATTTTTTTTAGCCATTTAATAATATTATAACATTACTTGGATTTAAAGAACATTTTTTTGATGACATATATTGTGTTTGGCTGAATTTGAATCTTTTTACTGTATTAAAAACCCTTAAAATGCATAATAACAGTTAAAATAGTTGACTGTTTAAAGTAGAATTGCTAAAAAATATTATTTGTGACTAAAATTGCACCCACAAACTTATTTTTGACAATTTTTGAACTAAAAAACTGTCTTAAAACATAAATTCAAAGAGATTTCGCTGCCAAGTTAGTTCTTCCGTAAGTTTTACTCCGTACGACTTCACCTTGCGGCGATATAAAAGTGTTTGTGCAAAACAAAACAATCCAGCCAAGTGGATTTCTACCCTATTTTCCTTGTCTATTTCTGTCTGGAATACATGGAAATTGCCCGTGAGCACATTAAGAGCATGAGAAAAGCTGCTAAGGCCTATTGATTGTGTCACCTTTCCATACAAGCCCTCTTCTGCCCTAGGCGGGCTCTTTCAAACTGTCAGTTGGAGAGCGCCAACAACTGTTTTTTTGTAAAAAGCGTCTGAAAAAACAGTGTGTTGGAGAGCAACCTTGTAGGTTCAATCTTCGTACAAGCGATTGAAGAATGTGGATCATTTTTCAATTCAAGATTATTGACATTTAACTGGAGATTCATTCAATGTCCACCTTATAAATAGGGAAAAGTTCATATAGGTGTCAATAAATAAGCCTGGCTAGAATTTGGTTATATATTCTTGTTTAAAATCACATCTTTTTTTGATTAAAAAAACTAACTCTCGAAACTATCTCACAGGTGTCAAAGTGGCGGCCCGGGGGCCCAATCTGGCCCGCTGAATCATTTTGTGCGGCCCGAGTAAGCAAATCATGAGTGTTAACTTTCTGTTTTAGGATCAAATTCAAATGAAGACTATAGATGTATATTATATTTCTTGATTTTCCTCTTTTTAAATCAATAATTGTTGTTTTTTAATCAAATTTTTGGTTAAAAATCATTTTGTGAAATCTAAAAAATGAATATAGCTCAAGCTCAAATAAACATTTTATCTACAAAAAAAAGAAATATTTATGGCTTTTGATCCAGTTTTCATAATCCAATTTAAAAAGATATCTAAATATTATCTAAAATCGCCCTATTAAGAAACTAATAGTTCATTTGAAAACCAAAATTGTCTCAAATTTACTTGGAACACCACGTCTATCAATATAAACAATCCCAACCCTAATTCAAGACTCATTTAAAAGTCTCAAACCCCTTTTTGTAATTCCAAACATGAACTCTGTTGTTATTTCTACATTAGAACGGTGTAATTAAGCGCTGCAGTCGAAGGCAATTGATGCTCATTTCCTCATGGAAGGCTGGAAATCTGCATCGATTGTCAATTTAAGCGAGCTAACTTTCTCACTCGCTACCTTGACGAATCAATACAAATTCAGCCTACGGAGCCAGCACCTTCACACGTGCTAAAAACTGAAGGTGTTATCTGAAAACAATGCCTTCAATGCACGCAAGTGTCCTCGATTGACGCCATTGGTGATGCTGGTGGAATCTAATTAAAGGCACAGTTACTAATCTGGAATTAATTCAGTGTAGATGAAGGTGATTGATAAGAGCCGAAGGGAAAGATCACCTTTGCTTGGAGACTTCACAAGCAAGTTGATAAAAAAATAAAAAATAAAAAAAAAAATATATATATATATATATATATATTAAAAAATGGCAGATGACATCAACGGCGCAGAGCAATCTGATTGACAAATGTACTACAGGGGGAAAAAATGTGAAGTACTGATCAACTACTTGATTTAAAATGGATGTAAAAAAGGTCTACATACCCCAGTTCATGTGTAAGATTTATATCTTTAGCCATAGGTGTCAAAGTGGTGACTCGGGGGCCAGATTTGGCTCGCAACATTATTTTGTGTGGTCCTAGAATCTAAATAATGTGCATTTAATTCATGTTTTATGCTAAAAACTGATAAATAGTGTATCAAGGACAGTAGAAATGAGGTTTTAAAATAAGAAAAAGTGATAAAATATGCTCTAATAAATTTTAAATAATTAAATTAACATTATATTTTAAATTTTAAGAATCTTTACTGTTTTTGTTCTTGTCCTTTTAATTAAAAGACAAAAATATTTCAAAACGAGTCGAGAAAATGTAACTTTTTCCACTGAACTTTCTTTAAAAAATATATGTTTTAAAAAGTAAATCACAATAAAAAAGAAAATATTGAGTCTGAAGAAAGTACATTAGACAAAATATGATCAAACTACATAGTGATAGACTTGGAAATCGTTGAATTCAAATGTTAGCATCTAAAAGTATAACAACACCATAAAATACTGAAGTACCGCCACCAGGAAAATCCAACAACAAAAAAACATATTTTTCCTCCCTAGATGAAGTAGTTGAGTACAAAATACTTCCCCAGTAGCCGGAACTACTTTGGCTCCCGTTGTGAACAAACAATGAAACCTTTTATGATTTTTCTGGCACAGTCATGCCTTTTTTACCTAGTTTACATAATAACCCGAGTGCAAACATGAATGCTCCCGACGGCCTGGATCGTCACTAGTGTACTATTTCAGCATCTCCAATTAGCTCATCACAACTCAAACAAAAGACGTTGGCTTGGGGATTATAGTGTATCTTCTTCCTCTGTAACAAGCTGACTTAATCGCTCGCTCTTCTATTGATTCAACTTTTTTTTCCCCTTCTACTTTCTCCCTCTACGTCATTGATTCCTACGTCGGGATGAATAATAGCCTTCCAAAAGCAAGTGTCTATCTAACATTACCATTAAGTATACAACAGCTTTTTATATATATCTATATCAGCAACATGTATATTTGTATATTTATTCATGTATTAATTGAATAACTTATTACCGATATATTTATGTCTAAAATGTCTTTTGCTGTGTCTGTATTCTCACCCTCTTGCTACAGTGACCATTAAATTTCCAAATACAGGATGAATAAAGTTATCCAATTCAATCCAATTAAGAATATATTCCTGGCTTAGAAGACTACGTACATTACAAAGCCAAAAAATACTATACAAGAATAAAATAAACCAAATTTAAAGCGGCTGTGGACAAGAGGAGACCCCCCACTTGGCCCCTTTTGGTCAATAATGAGACTTGGGGCCACCCGTGGTGGAAGGGGGATCACTGTGGGCACCCTTTTGATGAGAGGGGGTCCCCCCGCCTCACCTTAAATAGCCAGGGGGGTCGTGTGTTGGCAGGAAGTGGCGCACTGTCCAGATGGGGTCTCATCTGGCAGAGTCCGCTCTAAAATAAATAAATAAATGGCGATTGGCCCACCCCGACTGACCCAGCCGTAATCCTTAGAGATGGACAGTAAGAGTCGAGGGAAGTGGGAATAAAAAAAGACCCCACCCTGAATAAGAGGAGCAGATTGGGCCGTGACATTTGGAGCGTATATGACGGTCACGTGGAAAGGTTACATTTGGAAGGTTGGAGATGATCAAAATAGAAGAATATGAAGGGCATTCATTTCTTAGTCTTTGAATAATTAAATGACGTGTTAAAGTGGCGGCCAGGGGGCCAAATCTGGTCTGCTGCATCATTTTGTGTGGTCCAGGAAAGTAAATGATGAGTGCTGACTTTCTGTTTTAGGATAAAATTAAAGAGAAGAGTATAGATATATTAAATTTCATGATTTTCACCTTTTTAAATCAATAATTGTCATTTTTTAATATTTTTTTCAGTTTTTAGTTCAAAAATCATTTTTTGAAGTCTTAAAATATATGTAAAAAGCTAAAAAAAAACATTGTTTTAGATATATCAAAAAAATGAATATTCAGGGCTTTTAATCCAGTTATTTTAATCCATTTATTTAAAAAAAAATCTAAATATTATATCTAAAATGAACCACCCAGTGTCTGAAACAATTGCGCTTCTTATAATACAATACGCTTCATAGTCCAAAACATATGGTAAGCACAATGTAAAGAAGTTAGTTTTCACCACATTTTTTCCCCAATTCAGCAATTTTCTTGGCCAATCAGTAAGTACGCTTGACATATTAGTGATGGCGTCCCATTAGCGGTGACATCTTGTGGGCTTCCGAGTGTAGTCGCCGCATTCGTTGTTTTTCTGAATCCGGACATTGACGCCACTTAAGTGTGAGGGTTGTTGACGAAGATTCTCCTCCATCCGTACACATTAAGTGTGTGAATGATGCAAAAGAAAACACAACAGGGCTCAATTACTGCGACCGGTCGTCTTATCGATAATTGCTTTTTTTTTTTTTCTCCTTCTCTTATTCCCCAAGTCCGGCAATTTAAGCCGAAACGATAGCGGGCCCCGCGGGTAGTGGTTCTCTTCTGTGGTTGTGCTGTCTGTCCTTCATTGTGAAGGAATGAAACTCAATTTGATAAACAGCACAGCCTATTGTGTGATGATGTTATCATGCGGAGGAAATGGGAGACCAGTCTGTGGAAAAGCTGTACAAATGACTTCTTCCTCATCCCTCCCAATTCAGACCTTTATTATACTACCACAGGCAAATGAGGGAATTGGTTGGCTGCCGGCTAGTAGTTTTTTTTTCAATTGTGTCCACTCTCTCCCCTCTTCTCTCCTTTTTTCCTCCCCCCTTTTCTCTCCTCACACCGCCATGTTAAGCGTAGCCTTCAGTGTGGGGATTTATACACAGTGGAGATAAGGAAGCGGACATAATTAGTTCACTGCAGGGAAAGGAAATATTCCATTAGCATCGTAATTTTTATCAAGGAAACACTACTTTTGTGTTTGTCGTTTTTTTTAAGCATTAAGTGGACAAAAAAGATGTTTTTTTTGTGGGGGGGGGGGTCTTAAAGTTGGGTTTTGGGTTTTGTAATTGAATGGAACGCTAAAGTGGAAGTGTGTTTAAATTGATCATTTTGAAAGCGGAATTATTTGAGCATTTTTAAATGTTAAAACAAGATTTCATGTGGGCCAGACCATTTTAGATATAATGTTTAGATTTTTTCAAATGAAAATGGATTAAAAGTACTGGATTAAAAACCCTGAATATTCAGTTATTTCATAGATCTAAAACAATGATGATTTTAGCGTTTTTTAATATATTTTTAGATTTTACAAAATGATTTTAGAACTAAAAAACAGAAAAAAAATGATTAAAAAAATGACAATTATTGATTTAAAAGGGGGAAAATCAGGAAATTTAATATACATCTATACTCTTCTTTATGTTGATCCTAAAACAGAAAGTCGGTACTCATGATTGACTTTCCCGGGCCACACAAAATGATGCGGTGGGCCAGATTTGGCCCCCGGGCCGCCACTTTGTCACTACTATTTTAAACTTCAAATTGCCAAATTGAGAACATCACCATACTCCTGACATCTATGACCTCTGACCCTCAATATATGAATCCTTAGCCAAATCCATTAAAAAGTCCTCACCAGCCTCTCCCAGTTTAAATGGAATGAACCCTTATTTCAGTCAATGGCACTAAAACTTGACCACCAGGTTCAAAAAGGAGCCGAATTCTATTGCCTTCCTACCATAGAAAAACGGCCTCAGTCGGTTAACAGTAAGAAATGCAAAAAAATGACATCAGGATTAAAACCCAGCAAAGTGTGGGGGGGCAATCAGGCGCGTGGCGGTCGGTGTACTGGGACCCTCCCAGCGGCAATGATTTCCAATGCAAAACAGCCTCCGATGTGGCTGGCTAATACCGGGGTTACATCTGTGCTGGCTCATGGGAGTCGATCCATGCAAATCATTGCGAATGGCCACAGAAAGGCAGAGAAAATTCCATCCATCCACTTCCATAATGTGGATCCTCATTAGTTGTGGGTAAAACGTAGCCAATAAAGCTACATTAGGCCAAGAGAAGGAGTAATAATGACCTTTGACAATTTACAGCAGGCTTTCTTAGACTTTTAAGGGCCAGATGCATAGCTAATACGCATGATGGGGGAAATAGATGGAAATAATGAAAGGAATTTACATTTTTAAAAGTGATGACAGAAAAGTAGCAAAGAAGGGATTTTTTTCTAATAAATTGTAAAGATCAGTTAATTTTTTGTTTTGTTTTCAGTTAATCGTATCCAGGATTGGAGGAATGGGGGAATTATACATTCTTGTGGATTTATATTTGTTAGGATTGACATATTCTGTATTTACTCGCGAATTAAAAAGGTTTTGTGCAGTTTGGTGCAGGTTTGGTGCAGGTTTGGTGCAGTTTGGTGCAGTTTGGTGCAGTTTGGTGCAGTTTGGTGCAGTTTGATGCAGTTTGGTGCAGTTTGGTGCAGTTTTGTGCAGTTTTGTGCAGTTTTGTGCAGTTTTGTGCAGTTTTGTGCAGTTTGGTGCAGTTTGGTGCAGTTTGGTGGAGTTTGGTGCTAATTTGTACCCATATAAGTCTTCCCCTAAATTCAGTAATTGTTCTTTTTGTGACAAATATGACGTATATACGAGAATATAGGTGGGTAGCTAGGTAAAAGTGTCCAATGCCAAAGCCCATTGAGCCTATTTTAGCACACTAAAAACAACCAAGCTGCCAAAGGTGGTCGCAATAGATTTAATGTCTATCAATGACCGTGGATGAGTTAATCAAAGTACTAACATTATACTGCTAACTCTGATGTAATACTGTCGTAAACAGGTTGGCTATCATGAAAGCTCATTACGTTATCACTCACATTGGTGTAATGACAGCCAAGTCAGATGATACAATTAACCCTCAACCAGAGACCACAAGTAATCAAGCCCTCTGGTCAACCCGAATGGAGGAATTAAAATGCAAATCTTCACAGTGCCTACTCAGGATTACATCAAATTACCTGTCATAAAATATGACGGTTATTATTCTGTCTGCTGATAAAAGAAAGCCCTGAAAGCCCAGAAAGGATCGCACTCTATTTTTCTTAACGTTTTCAGTACTTTTCCTAGAGTTTGTTACAAAAAGTGTATTTTGAAGGTCCACAGATGCCATTTTAAGTTCTAAATAATCGTATTTTATCTTTGGAGTAACTTTATTTCTTGTTTTTTAGCCTGCAGCTCATTCATTCGCTTACATTTCCTGCTGACAACTCCTTTAAAACCTTCATAAAGTGAAGGCTAAAATGAACAGATTGCGCTGAATTTATAATATGTGTAATTGGGCTAGAGTTTACTTTCATAGACACATTCCTAATAGACAGTAAATTCACGTTTACAAGCCGGTAACCTAAAGCTACACAGTGAAGTTCCAATCAGAAAAAAACACTGAGCGTGAAAACAAATGGACTTTAGGCCAAACATTGCTCATTCCACGCTTTGTCTCCCCTCACGTAATGAAAACTAAACAGCACATTAAGTCAGACGTCGACTTCTCAGCCATCTGCTGGACAAATGCATCGTTTATTTCGTCTAGTGTCGATGGGGCGGGTGGAAGGGGGCGGAGATGATGTCTCTTGGCCATATCGCTGGCTGATTGAAATCAAGCGTGTCTGGTCTGGACTATTTTTGTTGGGGGGGGAGGACTATTTGTTCATTTGTAGCTCGGATTAAGAGTGATGAGCTGGTAGGGATGAAGATTCAAAATAATTGACTAAGTGCGGAAGAAGTGGAACTAAAAGACACATTTTTCCTTTTGTTTACATTTTTCTACGGCTCAGAATAAAAAATACTGGCTATATTTTTTAAAAGAAGATCGAGACGGATTAAAAATAAACAATTGTCCTGGTGGACTTGTTAAAGGCAGATAAATCTAGTTCACAGGTGTTAAAGTGGCGGCGCGGGGGCTAAATAAGAGCTATCATGAGCAATAATTAGGGGCAAATTATCATCTCTTAGTCACATTCTATGTGCAATACACAATTTTGATGGACAGGCATAAGCTATAGCATGCACAATGTCAATGTTTTGCAATAAGTCCCTCATTTTTGCAAAAAAATACTAGAAAATGTAACAAAAATGCTTGAAAATGGATCACAAAATGACAGGAGATCTTAGAAGTCGTCTTAAAGTCGTGAAAATACGGTACATTGTAATAATTGGTTTCAGATATCAATCTCACATACACACACTGTGTCACATAGGCAACCTGCTGAAAGCGTCCAATTTTACAGAGAACTATGACAACATTTTTGCAACATTTACAGCTCTTTTTTGGTGTTATACGGATGTCAAATAGACATCTTCCTTGGGAGCCTTCACAGGATCAAAGTTACACGAAAGCTGTCTGTCAGTTTTCCTGTTTCTCTGACAAAAACTTTATAACGGTCTGGTTCCAACTTGTATGGGAACCCAGAGACCATTGAATTGTACTTTTGGGGGGTTAAGATTAAGGATTAATTTAAATTTGCGATTAGCATTTAAATGTATAAGGTGAGTGGGTATAGGAATAAGGTTTTGAGGAGTAGGGACGCATTTTTAGAAGGTTAGGTTTAAGTTTCGGGGAGTTTTTATTAGAAATGTTCAGAAAAAGATCATTATGTCTTTATACTCGCCATCGTTTTGTGTCAGCGGGAGTCGGAATCGACGTATTTAGGACAAGGCGCAATAACTTTTGTGTTCCTCAAGTTCAAGAAATGGGAGACGAAAAAGCAGCATAAACTTGCATGGAAAATGAATGTGAGCCTTCCAGTGTAGTGCATATTTTACAATATGGGAAATGGCTGTGGAGAACCAAGAGCCCAAACTTTGGCAAGTTTCTTTGAACACAGTAAGAAGAAACTTGATTTGGGTATGTAGGCTAGGGGGGCCTAAACTATTTCAAATAGAGCCGCAGTGGGCATCAGATTTTATTATAAATAAACACGACGACTGTAAAGTCCACTGATTGCCATTAAATGTCACTTGTTTTAGCAGAAACCTTATTGGTTAAACATTATTTCTCGTGGGCTGGACCATTTTAGACCAAATTTTTAGATTTCATTTTATTTAAATGGATTAAAAGCCCTGAATATTCAATTTTTTTTATAAATCTAAACCATTGTTTATCTTAGATTTTTTATATATAATGTTACATTTTCCCAAATGATTTTTGAACTAAAAACACAAAAAAATGGATTAAAAATGACAATTATAGATTGAAAGGGGTGCAAATCAAGAAATTTAATATATATCTATACTCTTCATTTGAATTTGATCCTAAAACAGAAAGTCAGCACATGATTTACTTTCTCGGACCGCACAAAATGATGCAGCGGGCCAGATTTGGCCCCCGGGCCGCCACTTTCACACCTGTGTTAAGTGGTGTAAAAAAATCTACTAACTACGGATCATTAGAAGTCACCCCCAACCCTTAAAAAGCAACAGGTTCATCAATCGTGTGGTCTCAGCACCCCATTAAGACCCATCATATTCTTCCATGTATAGAAATGTGGGGCAAACTTATCTTTTACATCCCCAATTAACTTTAATGGCCAATCATATTTTTTTACACTCTTTGGCTCAGTTTTTTTTCCTCTACTCCGACTCCCCCGAAAGCGTATCGTGACCCGGGCCGTGGACTTGTACCTTCTCTATCCTCCATTCATCCATCCTCTTCTACTTTTCTCCCCAGACCTAAAGTGTCAGCGTCTGAAAATGAATTGCCCGGACGGCCCATTTAACCTTCTCATCCCATAAAAAGTATAATTGGTTTACTAGAGAAAGAAGCCGTTTTTGCAGGCATGGGATAATCCTTCAGCCTGATTAATGCGTCCTTAATCAATCGACGTTGGCGAGTAAAAAAAGGGAAAAAACGCAAAAAAAACACCTCACAAAGAAAGAAGGAAGGTCAGGTTGAAGCGACTCTGGGGTCTGATGGATGGACTCAAAGCACTTATACGTATTAACCCAACCTCAGCTTTATTTTAGGGTGATGTTAAATGCTTAAGTTGCTTCCACAGGGGGCGCTCAAACAAGATGGTTGATTAACATGTTTATGTCATACTCCTGTCAGTATTTACAGTATTTGTTGTGATGATAAAATGAGAAGTAGGAGGCTTTTTTTGGATTACTGGGATTGAATGGAGAGGAATTGAAGGGGAAAGGTTAAGTTTAGCAGGGATGTCAAGTGTGAGGCCAAAGGTCAAAAGGTGGCTCGGGGTTAGAGATTGTAATGGGATGTTGTCCAAATGCATTTTGGACAAGAGCATCTGGGTGTGTATAAATCGATGATTGATCATATTTGATTGATTAAAGTGGAAATAATCCATTTGAGTGTCGCATAGTCACGATGTTTCGCAGGACCGTATAACGTCTACTTGATTTCATGTGGGCTGGACTATTTTAGATATAATATTTAGTTGTTGTTTTTTTATAAATGGAGTAAAAGAACTGGATTAAAAGCCCTGAATATTCAGTTTTTTATAGATCCAAACAATGTTGATTTTAGCTTTTTTCTATATATTTTTAGATTTTACGAAAGGATTTTTGAACTAAAAACACAGAAAAATTGATTGAAAAAATTACAATTATTGATTTAAAAAGGTGAAAATCAGGAAATGCAATATACATCTATACTCTTCATTTGAATTAAATCCTAAAACAGAAAGTCAGCACTCATGATTTACCTTCCCGGGCCACACAAAATGATGCAATGGACCAGATTTGGCCCCCGGACCACCACTTTGACACATGTTCCTTAGATTAAACAGTTCCCAAAAACTGTTTAGTTTTTGTACTAGTAAAACACACTACTCTAGAACCCCCCCAACAAAACTTTAGTATCTTAACATACAAAAAACTCACATTTAGAAGCCTCACTTTTTAACAGACACTATTCCTAAAGTTGTACTCCCACAACTCAGTTTTTTTTGAAAGAAAAGTCTTTGACAAGAAGGGATTAAATAATAATAAGAAAAAGCTATCACAAGTAAGGGTTAAAACGTCATTTCCAATTGAATCGGGTCTTGTTGAAAAACCACTTTTTTCCTCCCCAAAAGGATATTCTCTCGGTCGGTTCTAGCGTGGCCGACTCCTAACGTATCCAACCCCCCCCCCCCCCCTGAGTAATTTTCCCCTCCAGCGCGGCAGGCCATCTCTTTCACAGCAAGAAGTGGCGAGAGGTTTACGCTGCTCTCACAACACATTTGAATAAGACTTGTGGAATGGACATGCGGCCCACGCTGAGACATATGAATATAAATGGCACCCTCCCTATAACCGAGTGGCAAATATAAATTCATGATGAGTTGTCGATTGGAACAAACCAGCCCCCGCAAATCCCTCCTTCTTACAAACTTATGTGAAAAATTCATACGGCAATTGTCGGCTTTTCATGCATGATTTCCCGACACTGCATTTTTTTTATTTTTTAGGAAAACTTGGATTAAAATGCTGCTTTGCAATTTTTTTTCCAATACTAAGTACCACCTGGGAAAAAGGGGAGGAGCCAGACCTCATGTTTTTCAATGAGTAAATGCGAATGAATGAAAAGTTTAATACCATGTCCACTACTGAAGATGGCAGTGTCGATCTTATATGTCACAGGTGTCAAAGTGGCGGCCCGGGGGCCAAATATGGCCCGCCAGATCATTTTGTGTGGCCCGGGAAAGTAAATGATGAGTGCCGACTTTCTGTTTTAGGATCAAATTAAAATGAAGAGTATAGATGTATATTTTATTCCCTGATTTTCCCCCTTTTAAATCAAAAATTGTCATTTTTTAATCCATTTTTTCAGTTTTTAGTTCAAAAATCATTTTGTAAAATCTAAAAATATATAAAAAATATTTTCTGTTTATTAATGCACAAAAAAATTAAGAGATAAGGAACAGTGGGGGGGAAAATCGACCTGAAAAACTATTTAATAAGGAATAAGAGACTAATATCGCAAGACAAAACTACAACCAGAAAATACCTTGTACTCGTCTTATTTAAAGTAAAAACACTGCGAGCAAACCATTCATTTTCTGAACCACTTCTCCTCACAAGGGTTACAGGGGGCATGGACACTCTTGGTGGCTAACCAATCACAGCTAAGCGATCCACTGACTTTAAAACCCAAGTAGATGATTCCGATTTTGAATTTTCCTTGACACGATCATTTTTAGTGAAGACGTTTAATTCCCCGCAACTCTTCTGATTCACTTGAGCTTGTAAACAGTGGAGGCCATCTGTCTGAATCGACCTTAATACCCGTTCAATGCTTATTCCCTTATTCATAAGACTCGAGAGCACCATGCAGCAGGCAAGGGGGGGTTGAAATGAAGAAAAAAAACGCAAGCGATGTTAGTATGCGCACGCATGCTTCTCCTTTGCACACTCACTGCGACAACACTGCAGTGGTGGTGGTGGGGTAAAGGGCGAGGGGTAATAAGGTGAAAAGGAACAGAGATCACATTCGGAATAGTCTCGGCGCGGCCGTGAGGGCATCCGTCGGCGAGCGAGACATCCCGCCGAGCGCCCAGACCATCATTTAATTGAAGCCCGGCGAGCCCACGCGATAAATATTCCGTCGGTGTGTGTCAAGAGAAAGCAAGAGCGCGCTGTAGATGTGCGCCGAGCCGGCTCCTTATTGTGTTGTTTTATTATTAATACTCTCCAGCCGAGCAGCTGAGGAATACGCAATGGAGTGAGCTCGCAGTTTTTATGCTAATTCTGTAGTGGTTTACGTGGATGGAGACGATTTTTTGGCTTTATTGTGATGTGTTAAAGTCTTTATTAATTGAAAAGATTGTGGTTTATGAGAAGACTCATGATGGGGTGAAAGTTAATCTGGAATAGTTATGTAGTAGGGTCATTACAGTGGATATGAAATCTATTTTTAATATTTTTTAATAGTATTTATTTAATACAGAGCCACTTTAAACTACATAGTGGTTTATTTACAAATGTAACATGTAAAATTGACTTCTTGTTTCAAAATATATGTATAATGTTTCAAAAATCCTAATATAAATTGGGTTTTTTTCATCCTAGAAGCAAACAATGCCTTTTTGGGGGGAAAAAAATAATTATTCCATCACTTGGACCTAATGAATGTTGCCTAGCAACAGGCAACTATTTACACATGTCCACTTGTGAAAGGTTTGTAGCAAATTTTGACCAGCAACATCTAAAAATGATAATAGGGGCAAAAATTATGATAAAAATGATAAATAATAATATCAATTTCCATGTTTCCAATGAAATTGGCTTTTTAAAGTAGAACTATGTACTAAAAACATACCAATTTAAAACTATAGTGGAACAGATATAAATATATACATTAACATTATATAGAGAGCGCCATTTAAAACTATTTTAGCCCAAAATCTGATTTTAAACCTGATAAAACTATGTCTCACCTACATAATATAAACTGTCTTTTCATTCTAATATGAAACAATACCTTTTTGAAGGTAAAAAAAGAAAAAAAATGAATCCATCATTTAGCCCTAATGAATGCTGCCTAGCAACAGACCACTATTTACACACATGCCCTCCACAATCCATTAGAACAAAGAATTGCTCGGTTTCAAACTTCAAAGTGGTTGGTGACATTAAATTCTTGAGTGGATTGGCTGTATAGTTATGAATAATAAAGAATTTTTCTTTTGGCTGAAAGGTTGCGGCGTTCAGGTATGCTTTGTCCCACGACAGCCCCCGGCTTCTCGCCATTTATCATTGCGGTGCGAGTGGCAGCGAGCGGCACATTCATCTCTCCATCCATCAGTTCAAACAGCCTTTGTTCCACGTGTGGATTCATCTGTCATGGCCCCCGCCGCCGCTCGGCCTTTCATGGCGAGACGTCTCATTCTGCCTGCCCACCTATTATTTTTCAAATTCGGCATATACGCAAACTCAACTTCAAGACTTTTTCCCTATACTTGGACCATTACAGTGTCTGTCACCATAAATGAAAGAATAATTGCAAATCAGTGGCTTGGAGTATATATATTTTTTCTTCTTTTAAATCACTGAAAGCCCTCATCAAGTTTTTTTTAACATTTTCCATGACAAAGCAATGTAAAAATATGGAATTAAGAAAGATGCATGTTCATCGAAATTGCAAATCCAACCTCCATTCATATGCCAAATAATAACATTTACTTGCATAACTATAGACTAAACACCACAACATACCGTATTTTCACGACTATAAGGCGCACCGCATTATAAGGCGCACCCTCAATTAATGACATTTTTCCATATATAAGGCGCACTGTATTATAAGGCGCACTGTATTGTAAGGCGCACTGTATTATAAGGCGCACTGTATTATAAGGCGCACTGCATTATAAGGCGCACTGTATTATAAGGCGCACTGTATTATAAGGTGCACTGTATTATAAGGCGCACTGCATTATAAGGCGCACTGTATTATAAGGCGCACTGTATTATAAGGCGCACTGTATTATAAGGCGCACTGTATTATAAGGCGCACTGGATTATAAGGCGCACTGTAATATAAGGCGCACTGTATTGGATTTTTTTGTAGAAAATCTTGCAGTGGGGGAGGAGCTATATGATGAAAGATGTTGTAAACTAAGATGGCATCTGCATATTTAACAGTATTGTTTCACTTGAGGCGTTTGTGTTTTTTTAATATCAGACAGTGGTGGTTTTTCGTTATTTGGTTTTCTGCTTTTTCCATATATAAGGTGCACTGGATTATAAGGTGCACTGTCTATTTTGGAGAAAATATAAGACTTAGGTGCGCCTTATAGTCGTGAAAATACGGTAACTAGTTTGGCCCAGCCAAAGTACTATAAAATGGAAAAAAAAAATATGAAATTGCTTCACGTTTTCGTCACTGCGCTCGCTCTGTACGTAGGCGTGGCGGATTTGCGAGCCCGGTTGCCAAGGTGCTCATTTGGCTCCCTAATGAAGTTTGCTGCCAGCTCGCAGAAGCCTTCATGCGTCGAGGACGCCGAGGCCGGCCGGGAAGGTGACCGGCAATTCATATCAATTAGCAGAGTAAAAGTGTGTGAAAGTGACTTCGCTACGTCGCAACTCGCCCGTTGCACTAAATTTACCCATATGCGTGAATCCCTTAGAGAAAGGTACTAGTCGTACAAAAATAATCATTTAATCTGTTTTTTTGCGGTAATGTAAGCTTGGAAATACATGAATGCAAGCTATGATTTCATTAATATACTTTGAATACATACATATTTTATGTGTATGATGCTCTCAACAAAGCAATAAAGACAATGTAATATGACATTAACTCATTCATTGTCAGCCAAAGTATATGTAGTATTGTTTTCATATCATGTGTATTGTGTTAGTTAGTAATTTCTGTGTGTGGCTCCAGTTTTTTTAACTAGCTCTACAATGTCTTGTGTGTCTTATGCCTGTCTTGCTAGTGCAACCAAGAAATTTCCCCAAAAACAGGATGAAATAAACTCCTAATCTAATCTAAAACAAGTTTTATATTCATATTAAAACCCCCTACTGACCCTAAAACCCTCCTATCCATTCTCAATCCTCTCTTTAAACCCCTCCCAGTCTAAACGAATCGATCACCTATCTATCCATCGTCGTGAATGCTATCCAACGACTTGTCATTTTCAGTAACGACTTAGAACACAATCTTTTCAAACGTGTCAAATGAATCTCGTCGGTGGGTGGTGATTGCGGCATTGAACTTTGAATCTTTCACGTAGCGGCTAAAAGGGCACGCTAATGGGCGGCCAAGTAGCGGAGGCGTGCATGCGTGCGGCGCCAGACAAAGCCTTTAACAATCAATACCAGATCCGTGGACTGAGCAGCCATGTTTACATAGATTCCACCTTTTCTTAGACCGCAAATGTCCGAGCAAATAAAAGATGATGATGACGACCAACTGGAAAACAAACAACACCTGTAGACTCTAGGCCAAAGACGTAATATTTCAATTAAAGTGCACCAAGCAAGCAAATTCTACTGTTTCCTGACTAACTTGAAATTAAACCCATTTACTTTGTCTTCATAATCACAAAACATCATAAAATTAACTCTATTTCCTATCTCAAAACGTACAAAGTTATTCTCTTAACGCAAAACTGCACACAATACGCCAATGGTCTAATTCTATTCTAAGAAAAACTGCTAGACATTCACCCCTAATTTTCATTGAATGAATCATTCTCTCCTTACAAAAGCAAATGACCCTACCAAAAAAAAAATCCATCTTATCTTCAGCTACGTGGCTTTAATATGCACACGCCAAGCACTCGAGGCTTCTTTCCATCCCAGCGCAATTACACCGTCGCACTTGAGCTAACCCTCGTCCATATTCATCTGGAAACGCACCCCATTCGCTCAAGGCCGAGTTTCTCCGTTGGGTCATGAGCCCCCAAAACAAGTACGGGGGTGACTTGTAATGAAAATTGCCTTCAATATTGTCCAGGAGACTTTGAAACAATAGCAAGGGCGCTCATTAGGACTCATCAAGCCTACTGGCTACTCTTTACCCTCCCCCCCCCCCAAACCCCAACGCCCGGGCGTGATCAGGGTACGCAACAACGCGTCTTGGATGGCGGCCAAGGAGACGCAGCCGTGAAATGAAATACTACTCACACACACACACACACACAAATGCACACTGATTTTAATTATTTGGTGAATAAATTAGCAAAAAAAAGCTAAGCTTTTGGCATCAGATCCACGGTGGAGTTGAATTTGTTCAATTTAAATTGATCAATTGTGGTTCTGAAAGTGACAAGTGGCAATAGACCAGCTCCCTCTAGTGTTCCGTAAAATATTAATGGACATTTCTTATCAGTTATCTGCAATTGTAATCCACTAGCTGGTTTTAATCAGGAATAGTTTAACTGTAATCAATTTAAAAGACAATCAGGTTTAATGTTCTGTATTTTGAACTGATTTTTTTTAATATAAATTGAGGAACAATTTCGAACTATATACATATTTCACGCACTGTGTTAGCTATATGGACGTAGATAGATATTCCTAAGTAGTGGTACTACTGTACATGATTTAAATATTAGTAATACATGAGAAAATTCTCAGTTAAAGGGATTAGCAGATTTAAATGAGTGTTGCCGACGGGCGCCTCGAAAAAAAATCAACAAATAACGCAACGGAGCATGGCTTTTCAATCTGTGTGCTTGTTTGTTTTGTTTTTATCGCTACAGTCATTAAGTCGACCACTAGAGCGCAGATTACTTACTTTATTTTTCTACTTGTGATGAAGGAAAGTTGAGGCTAAAGTACTCCTCAAAAAAAGTGAGTAATAAACTTCATCTGCGATTATCAATAGCAACGAGTCATGTTTACGTGCCTCGTGAGTCATGACGTGGCAATTTATTCACAAATAAACCAGAGAAACGCCTGTAAGAAAGGTAGATTTACAAAATACACGCACATTATTTATTATAATGCTCATAACAGGCTTATGCGTTCATTTATTTACCACAAAAAGATCAAACTTTGTTTTGTGGCAAATATACTATATTCGTATATGAGGTGACATTCATAAAATGATATTAAAATCTTAGACTCCAACTGATCAAATGTCATCCCTGTTTAAATGTCATATAGATGAAATATAAAGTGTCAATCATAGTATAGTGCTTATATATTCATTCAATCCTTCATTCATTCATTTTCTGAACTACTTTAGCCTTACTACGGTCACGGGGGTGCTGGAGCATATCCCAGCTCAGACCCCGAATTGGTGGCCAGCCAATCACAAAGCACCAGAGAGATAAACAACAAACCCGCTTATATATAGGGACAATTTAGCATAAAAATTAGCCTAGCATGCATGTTTTTGGAATGTGGGAGGAAACTGGAGTACCCAGAGAAAACCCACACAATCCCACATGCAAATTTTACACTGTGAAGACCTTTCTGGGATCAAACCCTCGAACCCAGAACGTTGAGGCCGACACACAAACCACAAACGCCCATCGATATGTTCATAAAGTGTAAATTTTCTTTTCTAAAATGAAAATCATGAAGTCAATTGTAAGGTGAAGTCACGCTGTATATACTAATCCAGTGCCATGCGTACTCTTTTCATATGGCGATCCCTCAGTGGTATTCACCCTCAGTACTTCCTCCCGGCTATGTTGGTTTTGGCGGCGGTGGCGGCTGAGGTTACTGTTTGCCCTTCTCCTTAAAAAGCAGCCGCGTGCAGCTGTCACACGGAAGACATCAGCCGCAGTCCTCTATATTTGGTGGATAACCTGAGACCCATTGCCTACGGCAGTAATGAATTTATTTGGGTTTGGGCCAGGAAAAGAAAGCGAAGGAGACAAAGAGGACAGAAAAAAATGCAGTGTCCATACCTACAGCAAAAGCCACAATATGAAGTACAATATGAATACTTTGTTCTGGTGAGCTTCCAAATTTTGGAATTAAGAGAAAAACAAAAGAAATAGCTACAGAGAGCTGCAGCGGCATAGGTTATAATTTCATGAGATTAAAAAGATAAAATCTGATTGTCCTTTGATAACTTTCGTCTTTATATTCCTAGTATGAGATGGAAGTTAGAATATTTCTATAATGCAAGTTTACATATTATATGTGCACGCATACATATGACATGTTCATGATACCAAAGAAATTAGAATTATGAAACGCATATTCTCCCCACAAATCTAACATATACACATTTTATTTTGTTTGATTTTCTAGTGACTTTAAAGCAACTATATTCCAAAATTCTAATTATGGTTTCCAAGAAAGTTAAGTCCTATTAAACTCCCATTTCCAATAAAACTAGTGTACTTTTTAAGTGTGTACTTGGTAGTATTGCGCAACTTACAATGTACTAAGACTTTTTACACATACAACGAGTCTCTATTTACACATTTTTCAGGTTATGAAACCAATACATTTTGTGGAAAGAGCCACCACTGCATCTCAAACTTTACTCTAAATAAAACTAGAAAAACCTAGATTTCAGAATCCACAGTCCCACTTCCCCCAATATAAAAATCACCACAGCTCCGAGCAAGGAATTGAGCGACAGAGCGAGCCTATCATTTTTCCCACGAGGGACAACCTCAACAAATCATCCCGGTTTTGCATCTGCAAAATTTGACACTGACTGATGGCTATGACACGTGCAAGAAATCTCAATAAAACTCAAACAGTTCAAATTAGTTATCATCTAGATTC
Organism: Stigmatopora nigra; assembly: GCF_051989575.1. Lineage (NCBI taxonomy): Eukaryota > Metazoa > Chordata > Actinopteri > Syngnathiformes > Syngnathidae > Stigmatopora > Stigmatopora nigra. The sequence continues at coordinate 2,547,566 of NC_135515.1, read as the reverse complement.
TAGATGAATGGAAAGCGAGTTGGTCAGCTTATCCTATCTTTGTAGTTGGTCGGTCAGCTACGAGAATGTCATTTTAGCCAGCCACCGTTTAAATACTGCATTTCAAACAATCAATTACGAGAGCCGGGGACGGAATTAACGGCGAGCGGGAGTGTTTCCTCTGACAATCTGTTTGCTTTCTCGCGCCGCTTTGACTGGTAATTGCATGCAGATGACGGAATGAGTGGAGTAAACATGCATTAGAGCAGGTACGTAAAGTGGAAGGGGCGGCGGTGGATGCGCGCCAGATGTGTTACGCGTCTCTGATGAATATTTCATCCACACATTTGCCAGAGAGAAGTAGATTTCAAATTGGATGGCGAGCCCAAAGCTTTTCAGATCGGATGAGGGCGACTTTTTTCAACATTTTTTGATGGGAATGGAGTTATTGCAAAGAACAAAACTCTACTTGTCGCCCTTTTTTTTGCGCAAGTGGTTCAACTTGAGTAGCAATCAAAGTAAATCATGGAGGGAAAAAATACATTAAAAAAATCAATGAAACATGGCAATGTTACAATCAAATGGCGGAATTGGAGTTTTGAGTGTTCTGGGGCTGAATCGGAAATGCTAAAGTTACAAAGTCAACCAAAAAACTGCAAATTACCAACTTAGAAGAGTCTAGTTATCACTTAACTAATTTCAAACTAGCTTTAGGGTCCGATCTTGTACTATTTTCGAGTAACAGTCTTGTATTACACGGGCGTCCCAGTTAACCTTTCACACTCCACAAGAGGCTGCTGGGACATTTATGCTTTGGAAAAGGTCACATGCGTTGAGGCGTGTTGAAAAAAAGTGGATTAATAAATATCACATCCCTTTAGAAATGTTCATTGACTTCAGCCAAGAGCAAAAAAAAAAAAAAAACATGCGTCTGGAAATGTAAGCCTTTTGAACGCACTTGAATGCAACATGACTTAAGCCAAAGAATGGGCAATATTTTCTTTTCATTCGAGTAGTTTTGTTCTATTTTGCCCAATGCAGATGTTAAAATGACCATGTTTTAACATGAAAATTCATCACATCATAACATAAAATGAGTTACATTTTATTTTAGGTGTTTTCGGCAATGTCAAATATCCTTTTCTTTAAATAATACAAGTTAAAGTTTAACATAACCCATCCATCCTCAACAACTGTACTGTCCTTTACAAGATACTAGTTGAAATCATATAAATACTTCATTAAATGATTCTTTCCCATCTCATTTGGACTATTACATTTTTTAAGATTGGTCAACTAAGACAAGTTCAACCTTAACACAACTTTATCTTTCCCACAGTCTGTGGTTTAAGCAAACATTGTCTTGGTCATTTACGCTAACGGCTATTGCTGCTAATGATCTTGCCAATTAGTGCAAAAAAAGACAAATGTGTGTTCCAAGAGCCTCGTTGGCCTGCCTTTAATTATCACTCTGCTTATACAATGTTCTCATTTGGGATCGGAAAAAGACGGAATGAATAATTGAGCGAAAAGACAACAACAACATTACTAAGTACACTAAAAACACATTAAATTAAGGTATATATTAAAATGTCATCAATGATTTACAAGTTACCATTAATATAATAATATATATAATATATAATGATATATAATAATTATTATCTTCTATTTTTTACTACCTAAATAATCTTATATGAAATGGCAGATGTAAATGGGATGTCATAGTTTTTATGAGTGATGGAAAATGATTCAAGATAAATATATATTGCAGTTGCAAATAATAAACGGCACACCTGAAACTTGGAAGTGGCATTTCTTGGCTGAGATGCATGACTTTTGTCCGCCTTTATTTGTTCAAGCGTGAGATTTCATTAACGCCGAAAAAGGCTTTGGCGCTAAAAGCAACGCTTTTCTAATTAAACTCATACATTTCCATAACATTGGCTTGTGCGTGTGTGTGTGTGTCCTTATTAAAGTCGCACAATCACCTCGGGGGGGGTACTTTACTGGATTCGATAAATTAGACTTCACATTGCCAAACCTACTCTTTGTGACACAAAAAATTAGCAAAACACAGTTTTAAATTATATTGGCCAGAAAGGTATTGTTACTGATTGGAAGTCCAATCATGTAACAGGAGGTAGTCTCCATTTTTATATTAGATTAGAACTTTATTTTGTCCCGTATTTGAGAAATTCACTGGGTTACAGTAGCATGCACAGACACAGAAGACATTGTAGACCTAGTTAAAAAAACTGGAGCCTTGCATAGGAAGTACAGCATTATAAATGTGGTTTTAGTCAGGGTTTACGTCGGAATACTTTGACCAAGTGACTAATAAAGTTTTGCCAATGAAAAAATGACATGAAGAACTGAAAAAATGGCTGCTCGTCAATAGCGCACCCATTAAAAATGTTTATATATCACAAATTTTGATGTTTTTAGTTGATATATTCACTTTTATCCGCCATAAAAGGCATACAAATAACAGTTCTACCATATTCTGATATTTATTTTGCTAACAAATACTCAGAACGATAGACAAAGCGCAAGTTGAAGACGATTGGAAATCAATAAAAGCAGTGTTTGTACTCTACGAAGAAGGAAACAAGATGAAGAAGAGAGCAATGATGTTATTGCTCTGGTGAGGACGAATATAATTGGACAAATAACTCCACTTGATCAATGGCAAATTACAACAAATCATAATTGATCCGTGTTTATGGATCATAGCAATCGATAGACGCCGCCACAAGGCTAATTCATCAAGCGGTCATTGTAGATATTCCAGTGTAAACGTTGCCATAGAAATGAGACATAAACATATACTCATTGGCTGCCATTGACGTCCAAAGCCGTCCAGTTTATTTGATCAATCACTGACTGAAACGTGATCATTCGACGATGCATTTTGTCGCAGTTGGAGGGTCCGAAAAGTCACGGACTGCCAAGATTGCGGGTTTTAAAACGGCGCCAACGCGAGGCGAGGCAGTTGAAAAGCAGACAATCCATTCACTGATGGGAAATGTCTGGTCTCTGACCTTTTTGTGCTGTCGGCGCACAGCGTCTCACGGACACACTCCGTCTCTCGGCAAATGAGGCCAACGAGTGAGCTGCGAGGAAGTCAATGAGTTGCCTTTTCACTGCGTAGTCGTGGGAAGCGGCTGTCACGGGAAACAGACTTAACATCGACCGTGTACTAAAAGCCCCCCGTCCCGTTGAACGCCATTACATACAGTACTGTTTATCCATATTGTACTTGGACAATATGTACTACGTTATGGGTAAAATACTATTTTTGTTGATTAAAAAAAATGACCATTTCACCCCAAATAAAGACCTGACGTCCATACATGAACTCGTATACATAATTATTAGGATTTTTTTCTTATATTATTAATATAATATAATAATAGTACAGTGGTACCTCGAAATACGAGCAATTTGAGATAAGAGTAAAATTTTGAGTAGATATTTAAAGCAAACAACCCTCGATAGGTTGCATCTTAAAGTCAGATTGGAGGCGGGGCCAAAAGAGCCAACCCAGGAGAAGAAAGGTATCAAAATGTCAAACTAAATTAGAATTAAGTTTAGTGTAAGGTTAGATTACATTTATATGTGTCTGCATTGTAATCGAAGTTCATTTAAATGTGTTTATGTTATGTTACGAGCGCGCTGCCGTGCAAAGAGTCTAATTTTAGTACTATTAGACACATTTTAGTACTATTAAACACATTTTAGTACTATTAAACACATTTCAGTACTATTAAACACATTTCAGTACTATTAAACCACTAGTTATTTGTTACTTTCTTAATAGATGGCGAACTAGAACAAATAAAAAGTTTTTTCCAATCCTGTATCCTGTTTTTAGTGTTTTTTGTAACAAATTAATTTGTTTTTAGTTCATTTCTATGGGAAACATTCATTTGAGTTACGAGTAAGTGAGTCTATTCATTTTAATTTAAAAGGAGAGGCTGGGAATGCTCATGTTTGAGTTCCTATGGCGGGGACAAACGTCCAATTCATTTTGCGTCTCCTGGTCCCACGAGTACCTTTGTGTTCTTTAATTTCCCCTCATTTTCCGTTGAGATTATTCATTAGCGCTGTGCTCATTAACAGGAAAAACATTGAGGTGATATTGTCTGCTACTTGTGACCTTTCCTGCCAAGATTACTTTGTCGAAATGGAGGGAGGACATGAGCGGTGTCTTTAATGAGGGACGTCGTGTCTGGGTAGTTTAAAACGGACTGTCATGGCCACCTTAACGATCCCATCGCAATATATAAAAAAGGGGGTCACATCCTAATAATATGGGGGCATTTTGGGGTCACTTGTGAATAATTTGGTTATTTATTGTCGTCCATATCAATGCCTGAAGATAATTTTTTGGGACAAAATACAAGCAAATCTTAGTAAATTACATTTGCTTTCCAAATAATGACAAATAGTCAAATATTTCATGTAGAAATTTAGTGATAAATTCCAGATTTGACTGTGAATTTTACTGCTTTGGTCTATGGTCATGAATAAGATATGCGATTTGCATAATCATGAATAATTAACGACATAGATTCAAATGCAGTCTTAATTTTTGTTATCAGCGCTCACGGTTCAAGGTGGCGCCACCACGCTGTCTTCGTTGTCAGTTTGCACATGTTGCCCCCACCCCTGTCAAACCGCGAACCTTCCAAAGCAGCATGAGCTGATCAAGATGTTCACCTTGAAGTTGGAAAACGACCCATAATGAGGTTTATTTCAAATATTTACATTTAAAGGTTTCAGCTCTTGCATTATCATGCATTAGAAAAAAATCTAAGAATAAATAGTGAAAGCCCTCATCATGGCCATTCGTTTAAGGCGTAACTCAATTTATTTGTGCTCGGACGTTTGGTCGCCGGTCTTTTGGTCGCAGGTCTTTTGGTCAGCCAGCCAGCTCTCAAAATTATATTCATGAGAGAGAGTTTAATATCTAAGAGAGAGAGTTTAATATCTAAGAGAAAGAGAGTTTAATATCTAAGAGAGAGAGTTTAATATCTAAGAGAGAGTTTAATATCCAAGTACTGCTTAATATCCATGTACTGCTTAATATCCAAGTACTGTTTAATATCCAAGTACTGTTTAATATCCAAGTACTGTTTAATATCCAAGTACTGTTTAATATCCAAGTACTGTTTAATATCTAAGTACTGTTTAATATCTAAGTACTGTTTAATATATAATTACTGTTTAATATACAAGTACTGTTTAATATCCAAGTACATTTGACCGGCGACCAAACGTCCGGTCACAAATTTATTTTATTCTCTTTTTTCAAACGTGTCTCTCATAATACAGACAACGTAAACTCAGCCAAAAACCCAATTGAACGCACTGAATATTTTTGAATAAGCAAGTCTAATTTTGCCATCCACTTTTATGACGACCAAAGAAGGAAGCCCATTTCTGTAGGGAATGCGCTTAAAATAAATGTGCAACAAAGCATTTCCACTCCAAAAGCACATGATGAGTTCATTCCTAGCTTGGAGAGGAATGCAAAAATGTCTGAGTATAGATTTTTTTGCACGTTTTCTCATGCTAAGAAGAGAATATTCCACTACTTTTTACCCAGATCGAGTTCCCCTCCAGGTTACCTCCCCCAAGGACTCTTTCTCTTGTTTCTAGCTCAGATCTTCATACAGGTGGCTAAAACAAAGCACTGTTATTATTAATATGTATGAGCTAACTGTGATGGGATGGGATCAGTGAAGAGTAGAAAGAATAATCAACAGTGGCCCGTTCCCCGCTTTGGCTATTTTTCCTCCCCACTGCTTTGTAACTACAAAGGCATTTTTTTTCGGAGAGGCGACCTGCGCCAAAGCAAATCAATATTGTTTACTTTGCAATTTGACGAGAAAATATGATATATAAAGACCATAAAGACAGATTTTGAAATACTGCATCGATGACGTGGAAAAATTGGACAGGTATTGTGATTACTTTTATACGATGTAAGGGTAAAATATATTTTTAGATTTTAAAAAATGATTTTTGAACTAAAAAAACTGAAAAAAAAGATTAAAAAATGACAATTATTGATTTAAAAGGGGGAAAATCAAAAAAATGAATATACATCTATACTCTACATTTTAATGTGATCCTAAAACAGAAAGTCGGCACTCATGACTTTGTCGGGCCGCAAAAATGATGCGGTGGGCCAGATTTGGCCCCCGGGCCGCCACTTTGACACCAGTGGTCTAGATGGTAGCTAGCTATGCAGGTATACATGAAGGCATAGAAATAGAATTATAAAGTCAACGGGCGCCATCGTTATTCAGCCATTTTGAATTAAAAGAGTCATTGGCACGTCTATTTTGAAATTACAATAAGTTATAATTTTTGATACTGTATTTTTTTATGAAAATCAGGGAAAAATCTTCCTTTAAACATCCACTACAATAGAAACCCGCCGACACAATATGGCCACCATTAACTTAGTCACCGATTTATATACAACTAGTTTTGTATACATAACATCTATGAATAAAACCAGCATGGTCAAAATGGCTTGGATATCTTGCAACCAATGACTTTCCTATAAAGGGTTAAACTATGATGCATAATGTATTCTATCATTTCATCTTGTTTGCAGACGTTTTAACGCTACGTGAAATCAAACCAGTATCTTGCTTGTCATCTGACCTCTATTTTCTCATCTTGACCCCAACTCTTATGCTTGCGCGTCATATCGCAGACATTGATGGAAGAGCACTTTACAACTGACAAAAATATATAAAAAAATATATATTTATTTATATAAATGAAGCAGACACTGACGCTTTTGATTGGTGTTATGATTGAGAGCCCCTTGCTTTTCCATCAAGCTTATTGCAAAAGCCAGTAGACAAATGGATGCCGCTTTTCGAGGTGGCTTGGTTACAAATGCCACTTTCAACATGCTTCAATATGATTGGATTGCGTCTTTTATTTTTAGCTTTTACATTTTTTCCCTTTCTGAGCATTGTAAATAATATTTTCCCAGTTTGACCACATGTAAAAAAAACTGCTATGCCCATTTTCTGAAAGCATAATTGCAGCCAAAATGATATTAAAAAAAAAAAATATTCCGGATTAAAAAGGCTTAATCCTTTAATGTAGGTCCAACTGAGTGTGGACACATTTGAAATGTTTTGTAATAAATTCCATCTCTATGCTGTGTTGCACTTTGTGTGCACGAGAGAAAAGGATGAAACCCCAGTGGGATCGACTACGCGGCGTTTAAAATGGAGCCTTTTTTAATCTGCTTTCTGATTGGCTGATGAGCTGGAAGAAGAAACGGGAGTTGGGCGGAAAAAGCAATGTTCCACAAGACTACACATTCATTACTGCGAATAAATCTCCATTAACACAAATGCCACGTGCATAATCAGGCTATGGGAACAATTATACACATGTGATTAGTTTCTTCGACGTAAAATTGTGAGTGACATACGTGCAAAAAAAAATCTGTAGCGGAACAAAAAAAGACGGAAAAAAATGATGCGCTTGCCAATATTTTTGCTTTGTTTATTCAGCCTTTGGGGGTCTTTTTTTAATGTTATTTATGTGTGCATTGTAGGCTATGGTTATTAATCAATGGTTAGCATGTAATGATTCCATACAATGCAGAGCAAGGCCATGAAAACAAATTATAAACAGAATAACTTATTGATGAAGGATTTAATTGAAAGTCTAATAAAAGTCAACTGAATAATTCAATGCTACCTTACAATTACAAAGCAAACTTGGAGAATCCATTTTTTCGCATTCATTCATTCATTTTCTGACCCACTTATGCTTACAAGGATGACAGGGGGTGCCGGAGCCTATCCAAGGATACTTAGACATTCTGAATTAATGGTCAGCCAATCACAGGGCACTATGGAACAGACAACCAATCACAGCTAGGGTCCATTTAGAGAGTTTCACCAGCTAGCCTAGCCACACAACATGCTAACTCCACACAGGAAGGTTTCGAACCCTCGATCTCAGAACTGCAAGGCCGACACGCAAACCACTAATCCACCGCGCCACACAAATTTTCATTTTTTTTTAAAACGTGACCTTTATTATTGTATATAAAAACCTCATTAAAAATGCTATGTTCACGAGGCAATACAAAGCAATCAATATTTAAATCTACTCAGCTACAAGGCAGTCATTAAGTTTATTAAAACTTAATTAAAAACAATTTAAATACAATTAAAAGGGAATTTGAGGAGTTGAATACTGATTAATTCAGTCACTATGCAGCAACTAGTAAATAAAGTGAGGATAAATCACGGAATAAAGAGTGTTTTTGATTGTTTTTTTACTCAAAATAAAAGATAGAAAAAGGTGAAGTGAACACCTTTAGCAGAAATAACCTCAACCTTACAATTTCTATAATGGCAGAACACAATTGCACAATTCAAGTTGAATTACGGTCTATTTCGTTTCCTAAAGTAGTCGCAGTTTAGAACCATTTGTCGATCTCTCAAGATATCTATTTGTCTCAAATGTATATTTAACTCAAATTTGATAAAAATGACACATCTGGCCCAAGAAAAATGAAGCTATTAGACAGTCTACTAGTTATAAAACTTACCTTTCACTTACCTTTCACTTACCTTTTCCAGCCAATCCCGACAATGAATTCATTTAAAATACATAACATACTATGCCACACAATTTAAACACATTATTTTCTGTCTATGCAAAAATAACCTTGGGAAATGAATTCTACTTGGGCAGACATAGGAAGGCATTTTAAATGCCGGTCAGGGTTTTATTCCTTACTAAAGGTCCCGGGTGGATTGGGCCAGACAGACTCTTCAAATGTGGGCTAATTCTGCACGAGAGGCTAGGTTATTAGCTTCCTGCTGGCTTTCATCTCTAAAGCTTTTCCAGGGGAAACAAAGAGCTGCTCTTGCCTGTGAGGGGGGAACCTATCCAGGGAAAGTGATGGGGGAGGATGGGGATGTGTTGGGAAACGGGGATGCAGGGGGCTTTGTGGGCTGTATTTGGTTTGGTCTATGTACCTATGTGAATGTCAAGTAACTTTACAATGTCCACTAGATATTGTTCTGGGACAACAGATATATAAATTGGGGCCTGGTACCCTATTTTGACAACATTTTTTGCCTGAAACCATCATTTGTAACCCTAATAATGGGTTTCAACTCAATATTTCTGTTTTTAATGAAATCTTATGCCACAATTCAATATTATAGCTATAAACAAGCATAAAATCTTAATACTGCTATGAAACTTACCTTAAAAACCTATCTGAAAAGGTTAAAACACGCCCACTTGTTGGCCAGTTTGAAAACTATTGTGTATATACATTAAAAATCAACTGTAAATTGTTACTGTTATCCAGGCTTGGCATAAAGTGTACGCCGCCATCTTGCGGGTAAAACGTGCATTACAAGTAGGTGACATTTATTATATTTCACCTTTAAAATGCACAAGGCTGATTTACGGGCATCTAAAAAAAATAACAGCCGTGATACGACTTGTGCAGGCAAGAAATTATGTGTTGTGCACGTCAAACAAGTATACAAACATTTGGTTAACATTACTCATGAGTCTAGAGGCCACCTGTAGTAATTAGTGGTGGTCAGATTTACAAACAAATGTGTCATGGCCAATCTAGCGTATTTACGTTTTAAAACGACCTATCTTCAATCTTGATGCATGCAAAACATCACTTTTTAACACATAAAAATCATGATGGTCTTACTTTGAGTAGTCAGTGAAGTCCTTTTGGCCCATTTGGCGTTTTCTGAATGGACGCAGCGACGCTGACGGATTGTCAAAGTCTTCCTTTTACACATCAATTTTTCAAAAGTCTTTGTCTCGATGGAGTTGAGTGCACACAAAAGTTCTTCATCGTCCGTTCCGATTTTGTTTTTGTTTGTCTTTTCGTGGTAAAAAGGACATTTCCATCTTCTGGCGTCCTAGAGCGTTGAATCACATGCGGCTTTTTCGCTCTACCGGTGAATAACGCATTCCAATGCCAATCACTGACGTCATTATCGCCCTCCGGTGGGCAGGCAGGGAATTGCATGGCTCCATGTACAAGTGCCATATAGAATTAATGATATAAAACTACAATAATAATAATAATCACCACAATTAATAATGAGTACCCTCCATAGATACAAATATAAAACCACAATGATAATATTGACAACAATTAGTAATGATATGTTGACATGTATTGTGGTGATTTCTTATATATACACACACTTTTTTTTTACATCTAAAATGTACATAAGAAAAAATAAATTAAATCCGCTTTCCGTTCATCAGCATGGACAGTTTGGAAAATGGGGGTGAGGACAACATGGGGGTAGTAAAATGATCAACATGGGTGGGTTAGTGTTTCTAATGTAGAAATAAGTATAGTTTACATACTTGACTATACTAGTGCGCTACATACATATCAATTATATCATCATTCACCTGTTCCTTATATAAAAATCATACATTTTAGTGCGTAAAGTTATATCTGTACAAACATACCTGCTCTGTGGAGTCTTTCTACTGCTAATTTGGGATTATACACACACACAGTGACTCACAGAGAGAACACACAGATTACACTGAAGGGTTCCCACACTTAAACATGCATTCTACAGTACTATTGAGCAGGTGTGTGTATTTGTATGTGTATTTGTGTGTGTATTCAAAACATGAATGTATTGCTGCCTTCTTCTCTAAGATAACATTTATATTAAATTGGAAATTGCAGTCGAGCCACTCAACGTGCATGCAAATCAATCCAATCGTGTATAAGACTAAAGTGTATTGTGTTTAATAACATGGCGTTTTTTAGTTTAGTATAAAGATGGGAACACACTTGAACGATAATTCAATTAAATACAGTGTTTTGTTGACTTTGCTATTATTTTTCATTGCACAAACACTAATCTTAATTGGCAAAAACAAAAAAAAGTTTACAAAAAAAGTTCAGATTTGGCATCAGCGCCCCTAAATTACATTAGAACGAGTGTTTGTGTTAATGCAACATTTTAAAATGCACAAATGTAAGTATTCTGTAGCAATTTAGTGAAAATGACAGAAGTGAAAAATGATTTTAGTTATTTTTAGTGAAAAGTGGTATTAACCATCCTTCCAACTGGAGTGACAACATTCCTTAAATGTGTAAAAAGTGCTTTGCTTTTTGTTTCTTTGACTTTTTTCATGCTTTTGAGTTAACATTTCTCTTTTCATGTCGATTATTTTTCGTTATTTTAGTGTTATGATGCACAGTGGTGGTAATCCACAGTGTATGTGTATGTGACAATCAATGGCGCCCATTTGAGCATACATTACGTCGAGACATTCTGTCTGTTAAGAATCACATAAAGGAATCCCCAAAATTGCTAGAATTCCATCTATTGGGAGAGTAATGTGAGATAGGAAGACAAAAAAAAAAAAAACATGGCGCCAGCTAAAGCACAATATGACAGGATGAGAGTGAAAAAGTGGGACTTTCTTGGTGTGGGTGGGTGGGCTGGTATGGATGAGTGGGGCACCTCAAGGTGACTGTGAGCCAGACCTGTAGCTCTTGAAGCTCCCTAGCAGACTCTGCACGCCCTTCTTGACGCGTCGTGCCACCGAGTCGGTGGGTGGTGTGGGCAAGCAGGATGCGAGGCTGGGGGGACGGGCATCCAGACATTTCTGGTAGCGAAGCTGTAAAAAAAGGGGGGGTTAAAAACATAAATAGCAGCAATTGAAAATAATTTAAAAAAAACACCTCAAAGAAATAATACTGACCATGCAGGCGGCCTGGACGGCTTCGCTGAGACTGGCGGCATTGGGCTCGCACCAGAACTTGTGGCAGGTGAAGTCTCGTGGGCCGTCGGCCATGATGAAGGCGAAAGTGCGCACGTCTTTGCCCACTCCCATGAAGGAGAGGAAGCGCACCCGGCACTCCGACAACACCTCTTCTGTCTGAAATGAGCAAGTTACAGTGATTTTTAGTACCCAGAAAAAAAAACATGCAATTCTAGGGAGAACATGCAATACAGGATCAAACCCTCGACCCCAGAAGTGCGAGGCGGACGCGATAACCACGTAACTACCGGTCGGTATGTTCAAAAAGTGTAAAAAAAAATAATAATAATAATAATTGTTTATGATGATTTGTCTTACTGATTATTACAGAAAGAACCATTGGATTGAGGAAAAAAATATTTTCCTACCTGCTTTGCAAGTATGGTGAGCGTCGCAGGCGCCACGTTGACAGACACTGGCGTCCAATCATTCTTGTCTTTGCCTTCTACGGCGATCTCCAGTGCGTCGTTGATCACATCCATACCTGACAAGAATGAAATCGTATTTTATGATGTGATTTTTTAGATGTGACGAACAGAAGAAGATGATTTTCTTACCAACTGGCTTTACCACAGTCTCACTACCGAGATAATACACTTGGAAGCGCTGGAAAAGTTCATTTTTGGGAGCTGGAAACTCTGATGAAAAAAATTGAAGGAATTGACCCAAAATGCAAAAGTTTTTAATAAAAATATGTTTTTGTTTACCTTCCACAGACAAAGGTTTGCCCGTATCTGAGCTGAGATGACTCAATCCTGACTTGGATGCCTTTCTTTCCAACATAATCTATAAAAGATTTATTTTTAAATTAGTTTTTTGACTTCATAAAATTTAATTCCAATCAAGGCCACCTTTGAGCACATCTCGTGCAAAGTGGTGGCGATGTTCTTGGCGGGCGAATCGCAGCGAAACACGTGACACTTCAGAACCTGCGTCAGGTTGTCCCGAGCCACATAAGCAAAATCCCTGTGGGACAAAAACGCATTCAAATTAGCATATGCTAACATAAACATCACAGTGCACCAATTAAAATAACTTGTGTGTACCTTTCCCTGTTTGTGTGGATAGAAAAAGCAGCGTGGAAAACAAAAAAATGAGGGTTAGAAAGAAGATTGTCAAGCAACTGTGCTTGTAATAGCACAAAACGTCCAGCAGAGGTGCCAAGTGAGTACTAACCAATACAAATCAAGACAGAACTGCAAAAAAATGAGAAAACGAACCTGCCGTTGTCTCTGCCGACGCCCCAAACGCGGATGCTGCCGATAGGCTGAGTGTGGAGCAAAGTCTGACCTAGCGGGTCGATTAGGTTCATGGTGTCGTTCTCTAGGACCATCAGCATGTCCTTACCCTGCAGAAAAAAACAATAGAATTAAATTGAATGTTTTTATTGTATAATGAGTGCAATCTATCATTATTAGAAAGTCTTATTCCAAAAATATAGTATCAAAACATCATTTGTGGTAGCTCCCTTTAAGCAATCATGTGCTCACCTCTCCCCAGATCCCAGCAGTATCGTGCAAGTTGTGTTTGTGGTAGGAGAGCTGTCGGATACAATTATTGACGGCCACGCTGCTCTTGCCGGGCGCCATGTCTTCTTCTGACATCTCCACCCAGCCCAAGGAACGCACGGCAAAGCACTACAGCACCATGCCAAGACAATAAAGACAAGAAAACATCACTACAATGTGCTTCTGAGACTATTACCCTCCCAAAAAATATGTTTGCTAAAAAATTCTCCATATTGGAAGAAAGTGTATACCTTGCTTTCCAAATCAGTGCAGAGTGGAACCTTCTTCTCGTCGTCCTCGGGCTGGGAGCAGTTATAGCTGTGGATTAGGGAGAAAGTGAGAAAGTATTTTTATTTGTATCTTTATATAAAGGTACATTGGAGTAAGAAGAGGAAATACTTGAGGTTGATGGAAGCATAACGTAGAGTTGCACCCTCGAACTCTCGCAGGCTTTGATCAGACGCCACCTCTCCTTCCTCCTGAGAAAATATACATAAATTAATTGTCAAAAATCTTTTATACTAGCAATTTATTTGGGTTTACCTTCCAAAGCTCTCCATCGGTGCCTTCGTCTGTGCTAGAAAACTGAGCCCAGGTTTCCTAGGGAAGAAAAAAACCTGAATTTTAAAACTGTCATGTATATGAATCAGTTATTATACCAAATATTTTCAAAGAAAAAGGATCTAACAAAAAAAGGAATAAAGACTGTTTACTTTTTTTGCAAAAAAAAAAGAAATGCAAAAAGTAATATGAATAGAATTTGAATATTTGGCCCAAATTGTATTTCTAACAATAACATGTATAACATTTATGTCCTCACCTCGGGCTCCTCACACGGCGTAGTCTCCAGCGACATAGTGGACGACAGCACCGAATCCCCGACCTTGCCGAGGGGCGAGGGGGGCTCCCACTGGGTGGTCCCGGTAGGGATATGCCAGTAGTACGTGCCCGACGTATCTCGGACTCTCATCCAGCCGGCGGGCAGGTCTGTGTCCGTCTCGAAAGCATTGGAATCCCAAAAGGAGTCTGAAAAATGTCATAAAAGGATACTTTAACAACACACTTTCTTGCAAAAAAATAAAATAACAGTATTACCTCTGTTGCCATTCGGAGAAGAAGCATCGGGGGCATTGTCCTGAGAGGAGGCCGGCCAATTGGCTTCGTCTTCGCTCGGGGATGCGTTGACGTTGGCGAAAAGGAGGCAAGCGTTCCTGCCGGGGACTTTAGCCTCGCTCTCTCCAGCCGTCATGGCGTCTTCTCCATCCGTAGCGACATCCTCCGACTTCTCGCCCTTGTCATCCTCTTTTCTCTCCTTCTCATCGTCCTCCACGGTGGGGTGTATGAGAAGCGGCTCGTTGAGGATGTTATTGGCCTCCTCCCGGGTGGTGGAGACTTTGGGGGACTCCTCGCAATCCCCCTCCAGGTTGCCATTGTGAGAAATGTTGCAGTTGTGGTCCTCCTGTTGGTTTTCGCTGACTTTGCGCAAGTGGTTTTGGTCTTCTTTGCGCCACTTGGCGTTGTTGCCTGTGGATTCTTGCTCGCACCAATCTTTCAGTTTGATCTTCTTTAGTTCTTTGTCGTGCTGTTTGTTGGCCACGTACGGCATCGTGTCGTCGTCGTGGCCGCCCATCACTCCTTGGCGTTTCGCTTAGCTGTGGATGGAAAGAATTTTACCCTCATTTCTCATGAAAAACATATTTGACTACAATTCTCACACACATAATCATACTTTATCAGTTGATTTATTTTGGGACTTGTTATTTTTTTGCAGTTTAAAATATGAATTGAATTTATATAATTTTTTTAAGAATCAGAAAACCATTATCTATGACATCACAAGACCCTTTAAATTAATAGCTAATGTAGTACTGAATACAGTAGCGAGTATTTTTTTTAACATTCATATTGATATACTGAAGATTATTGTATTGTGACAACAGTAGTCCAAACGGTAATAACAGTGTACATTATACCGTTATATGGTTTACATGCTGATTCCCAAAACATTTGGTGGCTTAATCGTTATTGATGTCTCTATTAAGTAAGAAAATACACACATTATATACACTCTGCTATTGTAGCCTGTTTTTTCCGAGCCTAAAACGTACTTTGGCCATTTCACTTCCACACTGATGATCTATAAATAAACATCGATGGTATAAAACACCGTGGCGTTACGGGAGCATCCCTAAAAAAACGGAATATAAACGAAATAAAACACAATACGCGAAGAGAAAGCGCACCACGTCAGTCGCATTTTGTAAGCCGGCCGCTGGATCATAATAACGGAGCAGTCGGGCACTCTCCGTCCGCCATCATCTTAGCAAAGCTAAACACTAGCTGCTTCAGCTAGCTCCAAAACGTCGAATTAAACGGCAATATTTGGAGCTGGAAGAATTCTCACTTACCGACGAAACCTCCTTGGCTTTGAAATATGTCGAATAGTGCAAGCTAGCTACATGATTTCATGGGAACGAGATGGCTCCGGTGCCTACGGTCCGGTCCGAGGAGGTGGGGGTCGTTGTCACGAACGGGTAACTGGGCTCGGCCGGTGACGAACCGACGTCAAACGTCAGATGCTCACGTCACACATACCGGTCGGTGATACCAACCGGTCCAGTACTATAACATAGTACTATGTGTATACTGTAGTTAATCAATAATTGTGTTATAGATATATTGTTCGTTGATTATAATTGTTTCCGCAGTATTAGCCTTTTTTTGTAAATAATAATAATTACATATAATATATTTGGAATATTTTATTTAATTCACTTAGTTCCCCTAAATGAAATTAAAGGAAACTGACACTATATCTGATATTTCCACTGTATTGTATTTTAAATAATACCTATTTTGTTATTAGTAATAATCACATTTTCCTTCTTTTAAGCTTTTATCACTCACATTTCTATCCAATTTATTGTATGTGGCCCTCAGTGGAAATAATTAGGATGTCCTTGTGTTTTTCTTCACATTAAATATAAAAACAATTATTACTAGGTTATCACTCAAGTATATTGTAAAATAAACTGCCCCCTTAAGTATTCACGTTGCCTCATTTCGCAAACTTGTAACCTACAAACAATTTTGCATCACACAAATGAAAATACAACTTCTCAATTCAATATATTTATATATTTATATATAAATACATACATCTGTAAAGGTTGCTTTCGATTTTGGCTTGGACGCAATCAAGCAAGCTGATGAAGGCACACTAACAATAACATAAATGTGTTTAAAGAAACAAGAAAATATAATAATCATGTGTTGAACGCAATGAAAAAACAAAAACAACGACGAATAACATTAAGTACGCTATTTGTTCTCCGTCGTAAGCCACAATTCAACGCTTAAGTTTCATCTCAGGCACTTTATATAATGGTAAAAATATTATCAAAAGCACATTTGTGCTGTATTTTCAAAGGAGACATCACAAATCACACTAGACTTTAGTCCGCACGCCATCTTAGGAGCTTTGGGAACATGAGTTAGTTGTAAATAAAAATAGCTTTACTCATGAATACGCAAAGTAATGCATTGTCATGCTTCGCAAAAATGCTGATGCGGCACCTCAGGGTGGGATAAGACCTGCTTTTAGCATATTCTGTAGAAAAAAACATTCCGATCCGAATGAATTCTCTCCACAGGTTATTTAGTCCATACGATTACAACGGACATACACAAATAAAAACAATAAAAACGGACATATACCGACAAAAAGCGAACAATTAGCTGCTGCCTGATTTGTAGTTGTGGCGGTGCTCAATACTGCGGTAAGAAAAATAGTTAAGGCAACATCCCAGGGTGGGGAGGGAGAAGAAAAAATACATTTAAAAATAAAAGTCTGCTCTTTGTTTTTACTTGTCCTGCATTTTCTCCAGAATAGGCACGATCATGTCAAACTTGGGCCTTTTGGCGGGGTCCTCATTCATGCAGATTTTCATTAACTTGCAGATATGTGGTGAGATGCCGGGTGGAATTGTGGGCCTCAAGCCTTCCAAGGCAACCTGAAATGAGATGAAGAAGGACATTTTTTTCCATGGTTGCCCTTAAAAGATAAGGGCACCTGGCTATTTTTTTTAGGCTGCTGACCTTCATGCCTATTTCCATATTGGAGAGGTCAGCAAAGGGCACCTCCCTGGTGACCAGTTCCCATAGCAACACGGCGAAACTCCACATGTCGGCTGACCGTCGATTGATGTCCTCTGGTTTCTTTTGCAGGGCTGTCAAGGAAAAGCAGGCAAACAATGTTAAAAAATACATTTAAAAAAATTTCTTTCAAAAGTCATGCTTGCCTCAATGTTTCAGTAACGTATTTTGTGAATTGTTAATTCATTTTATCATGTTAATGTGTTTAATATGAGGGAAATGTGGCAATGTTTTGAATGTGGCGGCTCATTCAGAATTCTGAGTACTTAAAATGAAGTTTACTTCAAATTTTCATTCCACACTACTTAGCAGAAGTCTAATTTATCGTATTTTCTCGACTATAAGGCGCACCACATTACAAGGCGCGCTGCATTATAAGGCGCACCCTCAATGAATGACAAATTTTATTTTTAAATATATAAAGCACACTGGATTATAAGGCGCCCTGTCTATTTTAAAGAAAATTTAGGACTTCTAAGTGCGCCTTATACTCATCAAAACACAGTAGTGAAAAAAATACATTTTTTCAGTGGTAGGCACATGTTTTCTATTCAAATTAGCTCAATGCTATCAAATATGGGTATATTAGAGCCTATAAAAACCTGCAAAAAATACCATTTCACTTCTACGATTCACTAAAAGACAAATTCTGCTTCTTGCTGGTTTCAAACGTTCTTTCCTCCCTAATAAGTTTAGACGCTGCATCTCTGGAGGACATCTTGTAGAGATTATAGTTTCCTTACCCTCCCCTCCCCCCCTAAAGTGATCGTTCATGCTTAAGATGTCACTTTGAAGGCGAGTATACTGCATCACGTACCCTCAGGGGCAACCCAAGCGGGGGAGTACATCCTGCCAGCACACTGAAAGGAAAACTTGACATCGGCCATGCTGATCCTGGCTGTCATGTCTTCATCGATCTGTGTGGATGGAACACGGGTAACGTGTCACTTCGGACTCAAAAGGACGTGTGGGGGAGGAGATACATTCACAGCATGTAGGCAAAAGGTTTTAAGGACATTCAGTTAACTCACATAATGTTTATCTAAAACAGTTTGATAGGGTGAAAACCTTTTTTAACCCTTTGGACTGTTTTTTTGTAAATTGGGGTCCAAATATGTGACCATCACATTATGGGACGCAATATAAATATTTGTTTAAGTACGTGTACATGAGCCAAAATGTGATATCTGCATACATGGGATGTTAGATCTTGATTATTTTGTTTTATTTTAAAAGTGCTAATAATTATTCTATTTTTTAATGAATAAATTAAATATTGATTTAAATAAAAGAACAACAATGAGAAGAAATATTGATGTCCTCAATAACATTAAAGCTAATAAATAAAACAGCATTAATAGCATTTTTATTTTTATTTTCACTTAAAAAAATTCAAAAATTTTAAATAAAACATTTTAGATTATTTTTAGGATGTTTTAAAAAAAATTATCCTTTTTATTTCTCATGAAAAACCAAAAAAAAAATGACTATTAACTAACTAGTGAGTTTAAGAAATATCCTATAAAAAGTAATTTTTCATCTATATTTTTTATATCTCCTTACCATGATACTCTTGCTGTTCAGATAATGTCGTGGAATCATGGGCTCCAGCGTGTGCAAGAAGGCCATCCCACACGCGATATCCAGAGCAAACTTCACCGCTTGCGTCTGGTCCACAACAAAGTCTGAGGACGAGACGAGAAGAAACACAAACATTGGAGGAAAAAAGCACCTATTGGCTTTACGAGTACATGATCGATCGTTCCTTGAAGTACTCACTGGTGCCCTCGTGTAGAACATTGTAGAGGGAGCCGTAAGGCATCCAGTGTGTGATGATGATAGGGTGAGGGGCTGGCGGTGATTGACAAGCTCCCAACATAGGGAGGACATTAGGGTGGGAAAAGATCCTGGGGTTGTGATGAGGAGGAGACAGACAACAACAAAATACAAATATGGCGCATTTGAAACAAGCAATGTCCTTCAACAATGAGTGGAAATGAAAAATGCACATAGAACTTAACATATGAACTCAATTAAGTATTTTTAAATTTACTATGACTATCTTTTACAGATATGTAGCAAGAAATGTGCATACATAGTGGTTGGGGCACAGAAACAAGACTAATGGTGATCAAGAGAAGAAAGAAAACACAACATGGACGGTCACCTGAGTTTGGGATACTCCTCGTTGAAGTCTCGGCTTTTTCTGGTGGTCCAATCGCGGACTTTCAGTACTTTGACCACGATTTCGTTGCCTTGCCAGCGTCCTTGCCACAACTGCAGGGGTACAGGAAAATATTTCAAGGGTCACCGACCTTTCAGATATGGCCAAACTAGCTATTTAACATTGACTTTTCCGGACTTTTTCGTCCTAGGTTTAATTTTTCTTCTATTCACAGTGCATTTCTTAGAAAATAATATATTAGTCTTGAATTTTGGAAGATAGTTTGTATTGATATTTGAGGCTAAACCCCCGCCAAGCTAAAATTATCTATACAATGCATTTCAATGTATCTCAACATACCTCTCCAGACTGGTTCTCATTTATTCTAGCCAGGAGAGAAAGCTGTTTATAGTCGATGCCTGCATGTTTGTTCAAAGTACCATTGCCTGGAAACAACAACAAAAAAATACAAAGTGTATTGTTAAAAACAGCTGAACTGTTTTGGTCATCATCCTTGCATTTCTGTCTATACTCACGGGGTCGAGTTCTTGTGGTGCCTTTCCAAAAAGTGTCCTTGAAGGGGATTTTGGTCAAATTCTGTCCCATTTTCTCTGCTTTTTCTACAAGACGGAACAAAATGAAAGTTGTTTAACAGTCACAAATGAGAAGAGGGCTGATGGGATACCTCTTAGAAGCTCTCGCAGGTGAGGTTTGGCTTTGTCCAGAGGAGTTTCCCCATATTTGTTACAAATGCTGACTTGAGCCCCATTGTTCACAAGGTCCTACAAAAGAGTTTGGGGCTCATTTAATCAATGAAATGATTTTTTGAGGGCACGGCTGGGTGATGGATGATGTACTAACCTCTGCTACCAGGTCTTGACCCCAAAAGCAGGCATAATGTAGTGGCGTGTTCCCGTGTTCATTGGCAGCGTTGGTGTCTCCTTTGCACTGAATCAGCTGCAACCAAAAACATATAAAAAAGTCAAAAACAGACTGTAAATTATCCTTGGGCTGCATTTATTTGTCTGTTGTTGTTATTTGTGCACTATATGGTGAAAGCTTTAAATCTCATTATAGTTGTTTAATCTCTAATCTTTATAAAGCATGATTTATGGGTGTGTGTATGTTAAGATTCTCTCGCTATGTTTATCCAAACCGTGTAACGTAGACACTTAAAATTTCAGATACTAATAGAATTTCTTCACCTTTTCCAAGTGTGAACTCAATCTTTTATTTGTTAAACACCCATTTAAAATAATAATAATAATAATAATTGTCTTTTGCTTTTAAACAAGCTGCTTATAACAATAAAAGCATTCAATTCAATGTGGGCATGTGTTACCTAATATTCAAGCAAATATCTCACCAGCAGCGTTACAAATTTTGACACCATGCACAAGAGATCCAAAACAACAAACGTTGCCAACAATAACATTGACTAGATTACGCAAGCTATTGCAACGGCAGAGTTGCGCAGTGTTCTGCAATAAAATGGTGACGACTTAACATGAAACTACACAGTAGTATACTATTATTGACTCGGTTTTTTTCCACTACCTTGCCCAGAATGTCTCGATGTCCATGGCTGGCAGCCAGGTGCAGGGGCGTATCGTCCCCACGGTTCATGACGTTGATGCGAGCGCCTCGCATAATGAGCATGTCCACCACGCTAGAGCGGCCTTCCCGGCACGCCCAGTGGAGAGGGCTGAAGCCGTGGTCGTCACTGTGAAGTTAAAAGTCACAGACGTCAAAACGGCAAGCGCAATATCATTTGATTTATTGCATTACTATGGCCGTATCACATTTAGGAGCGTCAGACGGACCGACGGCGGCCCCGAGGCGGATGAACGCTAGCGGGATGGCAGTCAATCAAATCTAGACGGGGGTGACGAAAGAGCAGCCACGGTCCTTTTAAGGGCAGCTGAGCTTCATCTAATCTGTGCCAATATGTCTTTCTCTCTTACTTTTTAGTTGACTTGACTCGCCTAAGTTTCCTCTAAAGAAGATGTGTTAAAGTGGCGGCCCGGGGGCCAAATCTGGCCCAACGCATCATTTTGTGTGGCCCGGGAAAGTAAATCATGAGTGCTGACTTTCTGTTTTCAAATTAAAATAAAGAGTATAGATGTATATTACATGTCCTGATTTTCCCCCTTTTAGATCAATAATTGTAATTTTTTGTCCATATTTTCTGTCTTTTTAGTTCAAAAATCATTGTGTAAAATCTAAAAATATATTTAAAAAAAGCTAAAATAAACATTGTTTTAGATCTATAAAAAACTGAATATTAAGGGCTTTTAATACATTTATTAAAAAAAAAAAAATCTAAATGTTATATCTAAAATGGTCCAGCCCACATGAAATCAAGTTGACATTAACCAACCCGAGTCTGACTGCTCTAAAGCCTCAAATTAAAGTCTTTTGTTTTGAGTCACTGTGCAGCACAATAACACCAAAGAGAAGCGAAGTAGCATTACAAAGGAATCTCAACCCTTCACCCCACCGCCTGGTGAGCTGGCTTGTGGCAACACGTTGAGTGGGGCTACGTGGAGGTCCCGCACAGACCCTCTCAGTCCCACCACAAGGGCCTATCTGTTCATCTCATTTCCTGTCAGGCCTAGAAGGCCAAACCCTGAAAAGTCATTAGTTCAAATTTATGAGTGGATAAATCCAACCGGAAGGAAGTCTGATGCTGCAATTAAGATCTTGAAACCTAACAAAATAATGCGATGCTGGTTTCCAAGTTATTGACCTTCTGTTAGCCAAAACTATGCATTTGGGCGTCCCTAATCATGGCAGTGGGTGTCAATTCTGCATGTTTGTCGACTTTACCATGTCTTAAGTGGGTGTGAATTGCTGACTGTGTGTCCAGACAGCCCAAGTCAACCAGTTTTGGGAGGTTTTTTTTCTTTTTCAACTGTATTTTGAGTAGTAAATCCCTGATTGGTGGACCAACTGCATGTATAACTCAATAGCATTTGACACAAATGACATATAACTGACTGTCTAATATTTATTTCCAATTGAGGGTACTTTAAAAAGAGATATTTTCCTTTAGAGCTAAATTTCTTTCACACATACATACACACCCCTCTAGCTCTAAGCCCCCCATTGCCCACTGCGGTCATTTATTTCAGGCACTTCCACCTGCCAACGGACCTCAGCCAGGCAGACCAGAATACGTCAACCCCAGCTCTTCAAACAGGCCGGCTAAACCCAAGGAAATGAGCGTTCCTCCACAATAAAAGGATGATTCATTCCATTTTACGATAAACTAATGACCACGTAAACTAAACCTTCTCAACCACGAGCAATTTTTACGGACTTCCATTCATAAAAACTGTCAGCCGGAGTTAGGCCAACCACTAAATGTCTACTTCCCGCCACACTGACAAAGGGAGTTATTTATAAAATCAGCAATCACCCTGTAAAGCTCCCACCTTTCCAAACAAGGAGTCTCCACTCCGCATACGGCTACCGATTTGGACCTTCCAGCTAAATAAAGACAAGCGCTAAAGCCACAACTAGCATACTAACACACACACATGATGACAATGGTCTTTTGTTGACAGCAAAACACCTGGAAATGAAAATATGAACTGCAATTAGCACAAATGACATGACAGTCTCCTAACAAGTGGAGAAAAAAATGAGAATGCCGGAAAAGGATTCATCTGAGAAGGCGCGGGGGAGGTGATACGCATTCCACACACACTTGTCTGTCTGGACACACGACACACTACAGTCGTCCGGGTCAGCTGGCGTGTTATTCCTTGTAAGGAGATTCGGCATTCCGCCATAACGTTTTCCTGGGAGTGTTGTAGTAGTGTAAACAATTTAGGACTACTATCGTGAATGGAAATATCAGATATGACTAGCCAGTCTTACTTTTTAAGTCAGGTTAATTTGTATCAAAAGTACCACGGTAAAGAATCTATTTTTGACATATGGTGGTTGTACAGTAAATTTAAGATGTGAGAGATACTTGGAGTGGTTTACAAAACAAAAACGCGAGAATATTCTTCTTGTTGAGGAAAAGTGGGACATTTTTTTTCACTTTCAGGCATAATTATTTTTCCAAGCAACTTAATTTTATACAAGCTCAGTATAAATACGCTACACTGCTTGTAATTTTACACCAATACCGCAGCAAGGATGGAAAAGTGAAGTGTTCTCCTAACCCGAGGCGATAAATCAACCAGGAAGAAAAGAGCTGGGCATGCTAATCAACTAATGGAAACGCTACTACTGCCGTATTGTCGATTGCTGTAGACGTCATTTTGTGATGAAATGCAGTTTTGTTAAAGATGAATAGTACTGCAATAGTACTGCAAAGTCTTGACCAATCCTTCCTGGATCTCCAAGATCTTCACAACCTGCATGGACGGCTTCCTTTGACGGCGTCAGCTATTTTTAAGGGAATTCCCAACCTATAAACAAGCACTTCCGCAGAAGTGGGTTCAATCCCAGGGCAGGTTGTCTCAAGGGACAGACAGTCGTTGCTTTGAGAATGTTAATTGAGTAGAAACGTCATGAGATTCGTATACACTTTTTTTTCTTTTGATTTAATCAGGAATGAATGAACCAATCAATGAAACATTCCAGTTACAAAAAAAACAGTAACTCACCCTTGATTGAGGTCATTTTCCGTGTTGTCCAACCACAGGCGTACAGCCACCGCATTTCCTTCTCGACACTGCGTAAAGATGTCATCCATCTCGGGACGTCCGACTTTAACCTGAGCTGAGGCGACCAGTCGGAGGTTTCATCCGTCCCTCACCGGGGACAGTGAGGGACACGATTGCAGGGGCTTTGTAAAAACCTGAAAAAGTTACATTAAAATAGTCATTTTGGGGGGAAAAACCCACTGTTAATGCAGTCTGCTAATTACAATGCCAATAAATGAAAATCAACCAAATTAAAGCAATGCTTTAAAAACAACACTGATGGTCATTGGATTAGGTACACCTGACAGCCAATCAAAATGTTTGTTTTTCTAAATTGGGAGTGGTTAATAGAATGTACTTTAAGCATAAAAATACAATATCAATGACTAATATGTGTACTTGTTAGTATATTGCATAGTAAGTTGTCAATTTAAAGGAAAATTAAACAAAATCAGCAAATATTTGCGCGTCATTGCTGACTTGAAGGATTGAACGATGTTTGTGTGCGATACAAATTGAAAATCACAACTTCAAAACTCATATCATGTAAATATCAACTGGTGAGGTTACCATTTATGTCTGGATAGCAATGTCTGCTACCGAATCTACGCGTAAAACCACGAGAAAAAACATATCTTTGTCAAATTCCTGTCAACCTCAAGCCATAACACGGTCCAAATATTTGAGTAGAGTCAAAACCACAAAGGGGCGAAGAGGAAGCAGAAAGAAAAAGAGACATTTTGGCAGCTTTTAGCCTCTCAAGCTAACCTACATTCTTGACGGTCCGCTCCTCGTTGAGTTGGAAGAAGTACGACCAGAAACTGCGTCCTTTCACGTTTAAACAAGCACATCGATCGCATAAATGTCACGAGAAAAATCGTATACTTACTAAATGGAAGAGAGTAAAATAGATGTAGACGGACCTCGGGAGAAGTTAATAGAAAGGTTCTTTTGCGTCTCGGTGGCTTCGCCCACTGCCTGCCGACGTCCACACCCTCGCGTAAGGACGTGGTACGGAGGCCCGAGGAACCGTAACGCCGTCTGCGGGCCATGCGTGGTATTGCACATCAAATAATACAACCTGGGGGCACGAATTCTAAAGACACACGAATATCCCAAATTTGTTTTACCATTCAATGTAGAAGTGATTCGGAGTGGGTATTGTCTATTTGTGCCCTTCAACTAATTGGCGAAATGAGCTCCAGCACCCCCGACAAGGGTACGCGGTGTTGTATATGAAAGTATACCGATGTAAGATGGCAGCCAAGGACTTACTCCATTGACTCCACCTTCAAGAATCTATCCTCGTATGTGTTGTATTTGCGCATACCTTCTACGTCATCAACTTGCGCATTGGACTCCATCATACTTCATCCAAACACATGTAAATAGAGTGACAAACGTGGTGGTAAAAGTTGGCCAAAATCACAATGTGCAATAGCTAAAATACCTTAAAGATACTCGGGATTACATTTGACATTCTTAACAAAGGTCCTCTTGTTTGGATCTCGTCGTCTGGTGAGTGATTTTGAACCTGATCATACTCGAATGTTGTCACATTTTTAAGTATCTGCTCCTCCCATGTACAGTTTAGTGTAGCCATCGAAGATGTTTAATGAAGACGACGACTGGAGCGACGCTGTGGACGTCATCCATCAAAATGTTGAGAAAAAGAAGCCAAACAGCGCCACCGTAAAAGTATTCACAGATCATACTATTACAAGTTTATAGTAGGATCAAGCAGAAGGATCCAAAAATACCCTATCTTTGTTCTGTAGTTGATTGCAGTATGTTATATATACTATTTTGATGTTTAAAAGTGTTATTACTACCTATTTACATTGACATTTTAGCCATGTTGTATTGATTGTGTAATTAAGCATGTAATTTCCCATACTTTTTAGTCGAAAAATGTGGTGGGAAAGAAGAGTTTCATGCGGACCCTGCAGACTTTGGGATCAATACCGGAGTGGAAGAGCGAAATCCAACGTCCGGGTGACAGCGATAGCGACACGGGACCTGGCGTGCTGGACGGCAAGAAGACGAGAAAGAAAACCAGAAAGAAACGGGTCAAAGTAGCCACAACCACAACAGCAGAGCCGGAAAATAACGTGGACGTCAAGACGGAGAAAAACGTCACCAAGGAGAAGAAAGTGGTAAAGAAAAAGGGTAAGACTTGGATTAAAAAATATATATATTTTACTTTTAAAGTTGGTATTAACGAAGAAATAAATGTCACCCTGAAGTTGTCCCAAATGGAAAAAGCGCACCTGCTAAGGATGGAGCTCGAAAAGAAGCACCGCAAGAAGACGCCGCCGGCGATGGTTTCAAATTGAGCAGACAGCAGTGGAGAAATAAAATAAAGAACAAGAAGAAATGCAAGAATAAATTCCGCCAAGACAACCCCCCAAAAAAAGATGAAAGCGTCGCCAAACCCCTGCCTCCAACGCGCTCCATCACCAAAACAACCCAGAGAGTAGAAACACCAAATGGGCAAAAACTTCCCAAAAAACGAAAAAAAACAGCCGACGTCATACCCTCCGTGTTGCCGGCGAAAATACCCAAGAAGAAAAAGGAGGAGACAGTCAACAGTTCAATGCAAAAAGAGGAGAAAGTCAATAGTTCAATGCAAAAAGAGCAGAAAGTCAAGGTTTCAATGCAAAAAGAGCAGAAAGTCAAGGTTTCAATGCAAAAAGAGCAGAAAGTCAATGTTTCAATGCAAAAAGAGCAGAAAGTCAAGGTTTCAATGCAAAAAGAGCAGAAAGTCAATGTTTCAATGCAAAAAGAGCAGAAAGTCAAGGTTTCAATCCAAAAAGAGCAGAAAGTCAAGGTTTCAATGCAAAAAGAGCAGAAAGTCAATGTTTCAATTCAAAAAGAGCAGAAAGTCAAGGTTTCAATGCAAAAAGAGCAGAAAGTCAACAGTCCGATCCAAAAAGAGCAGAAAGTCAACAGCCCGATCCAAAAAGAGCAGAAAGTCAACGGTTCAATGCACGAATCAGAAGATTCTGTTAGCCAACACCAGCTAAACAAAGCAGAGATGCTGAAACGTGGGCGCCTCAGACAAATTCTTTGCCAAGAGAATCCCGAAGAGCTCGGAGAGCCTAAAGAAGACCCTACGAGCGACTTGCAGCTCTCGAGTGAGCCGAGCTTGAGCGACTTACGCTCAAGTGAGTTGCGATTACGCATGCAGCAGCGCCTGGACTCGGGTCGATTCCGCTACATCAACGAACTCCTGTACAGTACCAACAGCGGCGCGGCTAGGCGCATGTTCAACCAGGACCCGGAGGCTTTCCATATCTATCACAGGGGTTACACGGCTCAGGTTAGCCGTTGGCCTATCAACCCCGTGGATGACATCATCGCCTATATTAAGAGCAAGTAAGGATATGTTTTTGTTGTTGTGTCTTGGAGGAGGAATCTGTTACCGAGAGGGTTTTTGCTCGTGTTTTTTCAGGCCAGCTTCGGTGGTGGTGGCCGACTTCGGATGCGGCGACTGTAAAATAGCACGGAGTGTTAAGAACAAAGTTCACAGCTATGACCTGGTGGCGACTTCCGAACTGGCGACGGTCTGTGATATGGCAAAGGTGATTACAGGGTTTTTACTATATATGTTGGGATTATTCAAGTTGGTTAATAAGTTCGAATGTGATGCTTTGAAAATGCCTGATTAAAAATGAGTCACAAATTTACCTGACCATCAAAACACTGCTAATAATTTTTTTTTTACTCTTTGTTTATAATGAAACTTTGTTTTTGATAGCAAAGCATGCCATGAATTGGGCTCCCTTAAACATGCCTGATTAAAAATGAAGTCAAAAACGTACCTTGACCATCCGAACACTGCCAATGCGTATATTTAATCCTCAATTTAATTATAATCTGACTATTTTTTCAATAGCATCAGAATGTCATGAAATGGGCTTCTTTAAAAATGCCTGATTGAAAATATGTCCCAAACTTGAACACAACTTTTAACTACATGCTAATACATTTTTTGATACTTATTAATCTGACTTTTTTTGCAATAGAAAATACAACCAGAATGTCATGAAATGGGCTTCCTTAAAAATGCCTGATTGAAAATATGTCCCAAACTTGAACACAACTTTTAGCTACATGTTATTATACTTAATAATTTGACTTAAAAAAAATAAAAATAAAAAATATACAGTGTTCTGACGGTCAATGTCACTCTTACACATTAGAATACCTGCTTATCAAGCAGTTTGTGTACTTACACTAATTTATGTCCTCGCCATAGGTCCCCCTCGAAGACAGGTCGATAGGCATCGCCGTCTTCTGCCTCTCGCTGATGGGAACCAACTTGATCGAGTTCCTCTCCGAGGCCAACCGCGTCTTGAAACGAGGGTAAGCCAAACGAAAAGATGTCGTCTCATCCGCCATTCCGCCACCTAACTGCGTCTCCATCTTGTTTAGCGGCTTTTTAAAAATCGCTGAGGTGGCGAGCCGATTCGAAAACGTGCAGGATTTCGTCAACACGATGGCAAGATTGGGATTTAAACTGTTGTCAAAGGTAAGAACAAGATTCATTCATTTCAACAAAAAACAACATAATAATGTCAAATAACTTTCTGTCATTTTTTTCAGGATACGGAGAACACTCATTTTTACTCGTTTGAATTCCTCAAGACGGCCGACGTGCCGGAAAAGGTGAAAAAGTTGAGCTTGACCCTCAAAGCTTGCTTGTACAAGAAGAGATGAACCTGGCGACCTTTCCTACATTTTTAAAAGATATTTCAATGTATTGAAATCTTTGTTGTTCAAATATATGTTTATTAACAAGAATCCTCTTTGATTTATTGTCCCTCAGCAAATTATATAAGAATAATAATTGAAGACATCCCACTAAATCAAGTTTTTTTTAAATATAAATGGATTAAAAGAACTGGATTAAATACCTGAATATTCAGTATTTTTATAGATCCAAAACAATGTTTATTTTAGCTTTTTTAAATATATTTTTAGATTTTACAAAATATGTTTGAACTAAAAATACAAGAAAACATTTTTTATATATTTTTAGATTTTACAAAATGATTTTTGAACTAAAAATACAGAAAAAATAATTTTAAAATGACAATTATTGATTCAAAAGAGGGAAAATCGTTAATTTTAATATACATCTATACTCTTCATTTTAATTAAATCCTAAAACAGAAAGTCGGCACTCATGATTAACTTTCCTGGGCCACACAAAATGATGTGGCGGGCCAGATTTGGCCCCCGGACCACCACTTTGACACATGCACTAAAGATTCTTAAATGCAGGCAACATTCTGCTGTACTTCAGTTTTAACGAGATAAAACTGCACTTGACTACATTAGCCACAAGAGGGCGTTTTAATCTAACACTGCTGTGTAGGAAATGTGAAGAATATTAGTTATGGGTAATGATTAGAAGGCCCAAGTTTGAGTTCAGCCAAAGTTAGTTTGGCTTCAAAAATGACATATTTGGATGCTATTCCTGAGCAGAAATGTAATCTGCCACTAGGCCCAGACTATAAAGCAGTCCATCTTTTGTTCGTTTTCCCGTTGGAAACAAAACCAATGAGTCACACGACAAAAGACGTGAGCCGGGTTCAAGCAAATCGGGAGGGCAGAATATGACAAAAAAAATATCCCGTGATATTTTGCAAACACAGCGCCAGACGGCTTCTTAACTTTTGACCACCCGCCGAAAGGTCAACTGGGCCTGATGACCTTGCGTCCCCCAAACATGGCCGTCGACCCAGCCAAAGAAACGTCGGCGAGACCACCCCGCACTTTTCTCAACGGCAAATTAAGATAACACCAACAAAACACAAGATTATCAAATAAAGCCACGTGATTGGACGCCTATCTTCGTCATCTAAACAGCAAGATTTCAAAGAGTTGCTGACACATTTTACTCTCACTCAAAAATACTCAAATGACTCATTCAGAATGTTTTTTTTCTTCTTTTCATATCGTCATGACAACAGTACAACTCTAAAGAATGACAAGTCTTTTTTTTTTGCTTTCTTTGGAACGTCATAAAAGAAAAAAAACAGGAAAAAAAGTGAAAATAAATAAATAAAAAGGACTGGCTTCATGCGACTTGACTGACAGGAATCTTTCCCATAATGCATTGCGGGTGGATTCAGAAAAGGGGAAAAGGATGAGTCACAATACATACAAATGCTAACACGATAATCTCCAGTCAGTTTTAAACCGGAATTAAATATGGTTCACTTTAAGGTCAAAATATGATCCCATAATTTTTTCCATCAAGTCAATTAATTATTTACATCAATTAAAATATGGATTATGGGTACTTGTAGCAAAGTAGTATCGCTTTGAAAGAAATACTTCAATGCTTTAACTCGAGAGGCCCGTAAACAAAAAGCAAAGTGGTTTCAAGTCACGTTGCCGCGTGTAAACACGCCAAAATCGGAACCGTAAAAAAAGATCGCGGCGGGATGTTTTCCGAGCGCGGCGCCGTCCAAAGTCAATATGTCATTGCATGAAATATAGCGCAGCTTGAGACTCAGCACCGAAGAAATAAATGGATTTAAAGTGTGTCTTATTGATACAGGTGCACACTCATTTAACAGATATGGGATTGGCTGTCTTTTGCAAAAGTGGCTATTTATTATAAATCAATCTTAAGAAGCTTAAAAAACGTTGCAATGTTTGCAGGACTTTGTCCGAATGCAAAAAGCTTGCTTCCGGATGTCCGTTTTTTTCCTCCCGTGGCCAAGTGGAGCTTTCAACACAAACCGCAACGGGATAACCGTCCAATGACAAGAGGAAAAATGAATGGGCGCTCATTTGCTGGTGGTTTTTTTACAAGCCTTTAAAAGCCGGAATCGTAAAATGTCTTTTTTAGAACGTCTTACGGATCGATATGGACTTTACAATTGGAATTTGCATGCTATGGTTAATGGAGCATTGTTAGTGTTGTTCATAATTACTCCAAATTTTCCTGTTTTTGGAAGATCAAAACAAATTTTCTTGATTGGTTCACTCTTGGTAGTATAAGGATCGTATTTACTTGCATATAAGCCGCCCCACGTACAAGCCACACCCTTAAAATTGCCTTAAAATCGTTGATTTTGACAATTTCTCAAGTATAAGCCGCCCTGCATACAAGCCACATCATTAAAATTGCCTTAAAATCGTTGATTTTGACAATTTCTCAAGTATAAGCCGCCCTGCATACAAGCCGCATCATTAAAATTGCCTTAAAATCGTAGATTTTGACAATTTCTCACATATAAGTCGCTCTGTTGCTTGGAAATGATTAGCATTTCAATAAAAGAAAATGAATACCGTAATATTAGGCATCACAATCAAATCAATTCTAATTTGAAGAATGCCCGCCCACTTTTTTCAAGAAATTCTGGTTGTGACATCACAATTGGTCCATCAGGCTCGATTTCGAGATTATTATTAAATAATTCAAAATAATGCCCTATTGAAAGAAGAGTTACATTTTATTTGACATATTTGGACTCATAAAACACTATATAATTTTTTTCAAACATAAAAATATATAGAATTATTTTTAAGTCAAACTCCTTTTCAAAAATGCCTGAAAAATGACTTGAATAATTTATTACAATTTACTTTCCGGACCCCCAGGAGTCCGCTGGACCCCATTTTTCAGATCAGCCACTATAAACTATATTAAAGCAATAATTCATCAGGTCTTGGTAGATGATAATATTTTCCCGGAAGGTGGAAAACAGTTCAGGAATGACTTGGAACATTACATTTTTTAGTTTTTTTCCAGGGGTGCTTACACTTGTCATAGCCTTTTGCAGCCAATTGAATTAATGACAGAAATATAAGGCCGGAGGTCACTTTTACAGGCTAATTAAAGCAGGCCGAGTACTCGGACAAGTTGGACGCAAAGTCCGGAAAGCGTCAAAAAGTACTTCGGCGCTCTCAAGCGGGATGTTTTTCCCAGACGAGAAGTTTACTGACGTGGAGACCAGACACTTTTCGCAGATGTGAGTTTCACTCACGTGGCTGACCTCGTCGGGATGTGCGGAAAAGACGCTTGGGGAAAATTAAATAAAATCAGAGCTAAAAAAAATGTTTAAAAAAAAATGACAAATTGGGAGAAAAGTTGAGAAAAATAGAAAAAAAGGATCAAAATTTGAAGGGTTCAAATCAATAAAAATGAACGAAAACGGGGTGTTTTGGTCCAGAATTATTATTATTTTTTATAGTGGCCATGCTGAAAAAGGTACTGAAATCCGAAACAGCCCAAAATTAAAGGGCCGGATTCATATTTTTGTTTGCTTGAGAATGACAAAACGCGTCGCCAAGTGATTGTCAGCACGTTTAGTGGAAAGAAATCCATCAAATGCGCCATTTGGTCTGAGCGGAATGCTTTTAAAGAGACAAAGTTATTGAGTGACACGTCTGCGTGACTTCCTGTTGACGCCGACGTGCACTCAGGCACGTAATGACTCTCGCTTGAGTGGACTACAAATGAGTTCTTTCGGATGATCGGCCCATCAACCGGACCGGCGAGTGCTTCATATTATTAGTATCAAGAACTTTTGATGCCGAGTGCTCGCGCGTTCACGCAAACAAGAAGCGGGAGGCCAGCGAGGTTGACCCGTAAGACAAAGCATCAGAAAGAGATGATTGGGTCGTATCGTTTCGTCGACATGGTAGATCACATGTGTCAAAGTGGTGGCCCGGGGGCCAAATCTGGCCCGCCGCATCCCTTTGTGTTGTCCGGGAAAGTAAATCATGAGTGCTAACTTTCTGTTTTAGGATCAAATTCAAATGAAGAGTATAGATGTATATTAAATTTCCTTATTTTACCCCTTTTAAATCAATAATTGTCATTTTTTAATCCATTTTTTCTGTTTTTAGTTCAAAAATTATTTTGTAAAATCTAAAAATATATTAGAGAAAAACTAAAATAAATATTGTTTTAGATGTAGAAAAAACTGAATATTCAGGGATATTAATCCAGTTATTTAATACTTTTATTTAAAAATATATATCTTTTAATCATTTTTAATTTCAAATGTAAACATTTTTTTAAATCTTATTCAATATTAAAGTGGAAAACAGAAAATACCTATATATTTATTTTTAGATTTTATAAAATCCTTTTTAAACTAAAAACACAAAAGAAAAAATATTGTATTAAAAAACTTCAATGATTGATTTTAAATAGAAGAAAATCAGGAAATATAATATACATCTATCATCATTTAAATTTGATCCTAAAATAGAAACTCATGATTTTCTCGGGCCACACAAAATGATGCGGCGGGCCAGATTTGGCCCCCCTGCCACCACTTTGACACCTGTAGCATAGTGCATAATCACTTAGCCAAGTCGCTTGATAGGCTTGACTGACCGTCTTTGTGGTTTCCTTCCGAGGAGCCAAAATGTCTGCCAATGGGCATCTAATGCGAGTCAAAGATGGCCTGCTAACGAAGGCAGAACTGAGATAGCTAATGAGCCCAGCTGACGCGACACAAAATTCCCGCGCCGGGACAAACGACTCCGCCCAGAGAGGAAGGCGAGCGGCAAATCGATGCGACTTTATAAAAGCCGCGGTTTGTCCCCGCTCGGTCGCACCGACTCGGCGTGCCGTTTAACGACAACGTAGACTCGTGTTCGTTCTGGCGTGAAACGGCTCGCTATGGCCTGCAAATTTGAAAAGTTGCCAGGCTCAAAAATTTGGCAGACTGACTTTGGCTCGGCCTGTTTTGTCACTTCTTACACCGAGCAAATTTAATCAACTTAGATACGCTTTCCAGTGGTAAGAAGAAGCTGGGAAATTCCTAGTTCCATCGCAATAAGCGGACACCTCGGTCGGCCTTCCCAAATCCCTACGGCGCCCCTCGCGTACACTATGATCACTCAACCGCTGCCTGCATTCCAGTCACACACACACGCACAATGTTGAGCCATCACATTGACAACACAATCTAAAAAAAGGCGACATTCCCACTGTAGCAGCCAATATTGCAGGTGTTATCCCAACACACACACACACACATACACACGTCCCTGCCAATGGTACACAACAGTGTGACCTTTGCGTTACTTGTGCTGACTCGGCATTTCGCTACCTTGCGCTAAGTGATTACATGGCGGCCAACGTGAGTGTGTGTATATGTGTGTGTATATATGTGTGTGTGTGTGAGGTGTTTAATCCGGAACAAATCGGACAAAAAAACCCACGGTGTGGCTATTTTAATGGGTGAGGGTGCTAATTGACTATGTTAATGGGGGTATAGTCATACCTTGACATATAGTAATACCTCGATTATATGAGTAATTTGAGATCAGAGTAAAATTTTGGGTGAATTTAGCTTGAGATAGGAGATGAATTTACATATATGAGCACTGGGTGGAGCGTTGCATTTTTTTTAGGGTTTTTCGGGTTAGTTAGTGTAGAATGGCAGAGCTTTTTTGATAATATGAGAGGAGTATATGCTACTTCTTGTTGTTTAGATTAGTTTGTTATGTTACGAGCATGTTGCCAGGCAGAAAGTTGGTGTCTGAGCACAAATCCTGGAAATAGGATTACACATTTTGCACCATTTAAGACCAAATAGGAATGAACTTGTAGAAGTATAAATCAAAGACTATGAACGGGATCAGGAACAAGAAACAGTCAATTGAATGCAATTGTGGCAATTGTGTAGAAACACACACTTTGGGCAATAAATTAGTCTGGTCCAATTCTGACACCAGGCTTAAAGTCCTCAGGCAAAGTTTTGGAAGACCCGTTTTTCCAGATGCGGGCCGAAAAAAGGACGGCACAGCTAAATCCTTAGTCCTAAAAACGGGATGTAGACAAAGAAGCTGGAAACCTGAACCAAACGGGAACAAGGCGGGTTTTGGGGGCAAAGTGAAACGGCTTTAAAATAACCCCCCCACCCTGTGTAAGGGGTCCAGGTGCAACACAACAATGACCAAACAAGAACTTTGAAGACGCCTTATCCAAGAAAATGACTTAAGAACCCCAAACAAGTTGATGCATATAGGATTTTGTTTGTTTTTCAATAACAATGGCCCACAAAAAGAGAAAAAACAGCACCCTTAGCTAAGGTCCATAAATAAGTGCACCTCCAAAAACCAGAGAGCCATAAAATGTATTTAAGTCCCTGACTATCTAAACCAGGAGAAGAAACCAAATACATTTGCCTTTTAGTCTCTAAACCATTAAAAATCCTTGTAGAATTCGAACAATCTCTACAAAAGAAGCATTCAAAAGGTTGACAAACAAACTGATGATGGGTAAAAATTTGTCTCGGACTAGATTACAATTTATAGCATTGATTCAAATACCTTGTGATGAGACCAGAATGATTAAACAAGTTTCCCGTCATACATATTTATACAGTCATCCCTCGAATATCGTGGTTAATTTAGACCAAACATAGCCGTGAAAATAGAAAAATCTAAAATTAGGATCATGCAAGAGTGTCTTCCAGTTTCAGCATGGATTTTTACTCATTTTTATGAACTTAGACATATTTTTTTTCAATTAATTGCGAAAAAAATGGCAAAGAAGGGAATCCGTGATAAGTGTAGAAGACTCACAATAACAGCACCGCAACCTGAACCAATGGGCAGTTGAAGTACCCCTAAAGAATCCAAACAAGATGGCATCGTACCCTCAACTAACGTCCCCCTTTGACATTTCCCAACACTTGCAGTCACTTGAAGAACATTTGTCAAGGTCCCAATTTTACACCGACACCACCAACACCACGCCAGCTGTCGTGGTTACCAAGAACCCCGGTCTATCCACAGCCCCCTTTCTAGCTCTAACCGGCATGCCATTGGCCGGCAGGGGGTGGCACGGCGGGATCATTACCGGCAATCAAGCCGAGCACGCGTGAAAGCGTAACCTGACAGGAAGGATAAAGGTGGCACAAAAAGGTGCAATTGGCCGCTCTGGACGCAGAGTAGAGAACAGGATGAGGCCTTTTATCTGACAGTGGCCCAAAAACAGTTGATCCGACGTCAACCCGCACCCTGCCGGACCCCCCGCCGGACCCCCCGCCCCCTTAATCGGGCTTTGTTTTGTCTCCGGCTCGCCGCTCTTCTCTTCCTCGTCCAACTCCTGACCGTCGCAGCGTGACGTCAGCGTTAAGTCTCACTAATTAAGACGTCACGCTGCCAGACTTTAAACGCCGACCTACGGCTCCCCCTCCCCAACGGCGTCGGCTAAAAAGTCCTTGATTCGATTTGACGCAAGCCGCGCTTCAACTCCTTCTCGCCTTAAAGTCCGAACAATGGACTTCCTTTCGTTTCTTTTGTCCGTTGTTCGAAACCGCGGCGTACAAGGCGATAGTTGCGTTTAACGAAGTCAAAAGCGCCGTCATTTGGTGTCGAAAAAGTCAAGTAAGAAGCGTCGACATTGGGGAGAAAGATGGCAGACTTGGAAAGAGAGACGATGGGATGTCAGGGGGGATTCTTGAGGTCTGAAACAGAAATGTTTACCATGTTTTTTTTTGTTGGGTTTACCACCCGTGGATGGAGCCGAGCAGGTGAAGCCGCAAAAGTGTCCCTGAAAGTGATGGATGATGAGGTTTTTGGGCTTCTTGGCTACAACAACATTTGCTTGGCTAAGGGAATGTGGCAGCAAATACTAGCGGCCTTCACGGCCACACATGAAAAGTCTCACTATTAAATTTGAACTGCACATTTTAGGACCTGTACTACATCAAAACTGGCTAAAAACCTCAACAAGATGCTAGTTCAAGGGTTGGTTCGCGGGCTGCTTTAATGTCAACTCGATTTCATGTGGGTGTGACAGGGTGAAGTAGGTGATGTTATAAATGAGTGCAGGTGTTAAGTTAAATCACGGGTACAACATGGGCCGCACCATTTTAGATATAATATTTAGATCTTTTTTTAATAATTGGTTTTATAGAACTGGATTAAAATCCCTGAATATTCCATTTTTTATAGATCTAAAACAATGTTTATTTACCTTTTTTTAAAATATATTTTTAGATTTTACTAAATGATTTTTGAACTAGAAACACAAAAAAAATGATTAAAAATGACAATTATTGATTTAAAAGGGGGAAAATCAGGAAATGTAATATACATCTATACTCTTCATTTTAATTTGATCCTAAAACAGAAAGTCGGCACTCATCATTTACATTCCCGGGCCACACAAAATGATGCGGCGGGCCAGATTTGGCCCTCGGCCCACCACTTTGACACATGTGGATTAAGCCATGCCTACCAGACTCTCCCACGCGTCCTAGTGGACCGAGGTGGCCGCCCACCCTCTGGGATCACAGCCACGACCACCTATGATGCCCCCACTGACCCAAGAAAAACTACCCGGCCCCATGTGATGGCGTGGCACTAATTTAGACAAAGTGACAAAGTCCCACATATCCCTTAACTGATAAGAACAAGATTACATTTTTCTATGAAAATGAACTACGACCACCTGTCTCCCTCTCCTGGCTAACTCAGAATTTACGAGTACCCGGAGAAAACCCACACAAGCCCATCTTTCTGAACATTTTAAAAATGAAGACATTCTGATGTCAAGAAAGGTGAAATGGCGAAAAGCGGACACTTTTGCTGACAGATTCAGCAAGTGGCGAAAGAGCCGGACCGGCTCGGGGTAACCCGAACCTTTACCGACACGCAAAACATCCGCGGTGACGGATTAGACGCGTCAAAAAAACTAGAAGCTATCAGCTATAGCATGCCATTGAGGATTAAGGATCTGCTTTCTCCTCCTAATCTGACGTCGGGGGGCGGGGTTATTTGTCACTTAGCTAAACAACACATTCGGGTTTGATAGCCGGGGTGCCGGGTTAACGCCGCGGGGATTAAAGGCGGCCACTTAGAGCAAGAGGGCTCGGATTAGGGACGCCATTGTGGCCAGGGGTCGTTGCTGTTAAGAGCTGGTCTTGTTTGCCCACCTAGTTTTGGGGGAAAACTCCGTCTAGTGGGTGGTCAAAGTTTGGCTTTTTTGGGGGAAAACACTCAACAGATTGTTTTCTTCATTGTGAGGGAAAATCCAATTTTTTAGGTTCCTAGAATTTCATGCTGCATTATTTCATGAAACAATCCTTTTCATGAATTGAATTGGCTTTGCTGACACGCCATTTTTTTCATGGCATTTTTGTTCAAAAGTCACCTTTGTCGCAAAATTCACTTTTGCAGCGTTTTGGACAATGCGGGTGTTTTTATCCCTCGCCGTGAATGGAATCATGAGTTTGTCACGAGTGGGTTTTTGGTCATTTGCTATCAGACGTTCACTTTTAAGGGATTGGACGGCTCATAATGTAAAAAAAAATCTATTTTTGTTCATCCAGAAGGTTTATAGGTAATGTTTTGGGGGCGGGGCTTCCATTCAAATGAATAGGTAATGGGGAAAAATGTCCCAAATTAGTTTTTTAAATGATATTTTTGGGGAATTGAGGGATAGGGGGTGGGGCAATGGATGATTTGGAGGGGGGGGGGGGGGGGGTACGTCTTGATGTGGGTGGTCACCCGACATCCAGGTGGGACAAAGAAAAATCCCCGGTGAAGAAAACGCACTGATACGCTTCATTAAAGCGGTAATGGAGGTGAGGACAGCCATGACACAAGATGGACGAGCGTCGAAAAATTGGGACAAAAAGTGCTGAGTCATGAGTGGTGACAAAAATAGGACAAAAATGTCGGCATGGAGAGTTTTACGGAATTAAGATTTGGGGTGAAAATAAGTTGGATTTTGTGCGATGTCTCTCATTTGTCAGATTCTTTTCTAAAGTGGTAACGAGTCTAAGACACAAAATGGCAGCACTTAAGGCTCGAAAGGAGCACTTTGGGACAAAATCCTATTAAATCCTTGTCAAAACAAGTTGAGTATTTGGCTTGCTGCGGGTAAAACTTCAAGGAAAGTCAAGTTATCTTGTTACAAGAGAAGAATCACTGTCAGGAATATGGATTTTCACATTTTTTTAAGCAGTAGATCTATCATAATACCCAAAAATAATCCGAAATTTGAGGTTATCTGGAGAAAGAGTACACATAAAAGGTCCAAAAATTTTATTGCAAACAAAGAAAAGCAAACACGCAGCCGCACACATTACAAAAGACAAAAAACAATATTACAGATAGAAAAGAGTAAAAAAAAAGTGGTGAACTTCTTATTTACAAGACTTAAATTTCCTGCCGTTGTGGCTCACGAGCTCCACGCGTCCTTTTGTCCAGGTTTCCACTTTAAATAGCAAACGTATGTTAACGTAAGGCACCGTCTACTCGGAGACAACAGCTGATGACCAGCTAATGTTTCCGCGTTCTCAACACAAACTAATGTGACGTCATTTTACGAAAAAAAAGACTATTTTGTAGGGTCGGAGATTGACGTCCAATCATCATTGACGTCCAATCTTTGTCTTGGAAGTCCGTTAATGTCAGACAATGAGTTAACAAAAAATGGGAGGATTACACAAGTACATAAATATTATAAATACAAAAGAAATAAATCTAGATTCTCTAAAACTGAGTTTTTAATTAATTTTGCCATTATTTTTTTAATTTTTTTGCATTTTAGATTTTTCTTAATTCATGTACTTATGTATTCCATCCAATTTTTGGATTTTAAACCGTTCTCTATTCTCTAAAACTGAATTTTTTATCTATTTTGCCATTACTTTTTTCATTTTAGATATTACTTATTTCATGTACTTATGTATTCCATCAAATTTTTGTATTTTAAACCATTCTCTATTCGCTAAAACTGAATTTTTAAACTATTTTGCCATCATTCTTTAGCATTTTAGATTTTTATTACATGTACTCATGTATATCATCCAAATTTTTAAATTTTAAACCATTAAAATATTGAAAAAGTTCTAAAAGCCTTCTCCTAAAATGTCCCTAAAAGTCCTAACGTAGTTCAAATATATTACTGTGTAGTCAATGCAAAAAAAACCTGTCCGTCAAACCTGAACTTAATAACACGACTCCCCCCCAAAACTTTTTTTTTCTTCTTCCGGCGTCTTCCCGATTTAGCCGAAGGCTAAAGGACGAAATTTGAGGCGAGGGCCGCTCCCCCCCGATGCGCACAACATTAAAGCGGTTTATTCTCAGCGAGGGCGGGGCCGGGACGCGCCCGCAAAGCGGCGACGCGCAAAACCCCAAACGGGCGGCGACGCCCCATCGTGGCGACGCGCGTTCGAGTCCGCGTCCTCTTTTGATAGCAGCAAAAAAGTGCGGGTTTGTTTCCGAGCTCTCGAGTCATGACGTCGGTGCTTTTGTGTGCGTTGGAGAGGAAAAAAAAAACAAAAAAAGTCTTTTTTTTTGGAAGATTTTTCCGTGATTCTTTCCTAACGGCGCAAGATCGCGTTACTTTTTTTCCCCCGTGACGAGCTAGCGGGAGCGGCCCAAGCGTGATGTCAGTGGCTAACAATGTTTCCGCTACCATGGCGTCCCGGCAAATTTTTGGCAGGAAAAAAAATGACCCAAAAAAAACAAACAAAAACAAAACAAACCTCACATCTGCTGCATTTTGATGAAGAATGACATCAAAATAGATTTTGTGGCGACGATGACACACAAAAAAATAAAAAAAACATCCACTTTCCAGTAGTGAACAAAAAAGCATTTTTTTTGGAATGCAGAATCCCCCAAAAATTCCGAAGTGATAGTCCAAACTTGCAGTCATGGAAAAAATAAAGTATCAAAAATCAGTTTGAAACCATAGAAGGCTTCACTTAGGTCTTCTTGCATGAGGGTGCTGGATTTGGTTTTTTAAAGAAACGTCACAAGCAACAACGTTTTCCGAAAAAAAGTCAGGAATAGCCAACCAACCACGCGAGTCTATGGCATGTCTGTCTTTACCATTTGTGCAACTATTCCCATTTCAGTAGTGTGTAACGTAACGGAAAGCTTTTGTTTCCTGACGTTCCGGCGGGTCCGACACTCGATGCTTTCTCGGGGGCCAAATATTGGCCGACGGCGCCGGCGGATTCGTTCCGTCCATCCGTCCGGCCTCCCTTCGCCATATAAAGCGCTTTCCACTTTTCCCTCAGACGTACCACTCTCTCCGCGAGATGACCGAGCCGTCCACGTGGGCCA
The DNA here is from genome assembly GCF_051989575.1 of Stigmatopora nigra. Classification (NCBI taxonomy): domain Eukaryota; kingdom Metazoa; phylum Chordata; class Actinopteri; order Syngnathiformes; family Syngnathidae; genus Stigmatopora; species Stigmatopora nigra. The sequence goes on along the minus strand of NC_135515.1, from coordinate 2,506,170 downwards.
CATAGTCGCTTTCATTGCAGTTGTTGCAGCGGTTATCCGATAGATAAGGCGAGCCCCCATTGGCCAGGACGGGGGGTCCGCATGGGTGATGCAAGTTCTGACCACGGTAAGGGTCCGGGTAATAGTCGCCCTGTTGGGTTTGGTCACGATCGCCCCATTCGTCGCCACCTGGCTCCTTATAATCGGGGTAAATGACATCCCCACAGAGTTTGGGTTTGAGCTCCTGACTACCTTGGTCCGCCTCGTCCCCGTATACTTCCTGGAGCTCGTGAGGTTGCAAAACGTCCAGTTGCGTCTCCTTCTGCATGTCCGAGGGTCCCAGGTACTGCTTGGTGTAGTAGTCGCCGCGGAAAGTGCGGCGTTTACGGAAGAAACACCACCAGGCCGCCGCTAATGCCACGAGTAGGAGCATCGAGCCCCCCACGGCGCCACCCGCTAAGGCACCCAGGTTGTAGTCCGCCATGGGGGATGGCGTGGAGTGGGTGAACGGGGAGTGCTTCGTGGCGGACGGCGACGTGGATGCCCGGCCGGTGGGGGACGGAGGGGGTGCCGTGGTGGAGGGACGTTCTGTGGAGGAGAGAAACCAGCCACAGGTTAATAATGTGTTGGGAGTATTGGTTCGTTTTGGAAGGTATTTTAGGCTATTTGTGATGATGGTGGTGGTGATGAGGACTTGTAAAGGTCAAGAAGGAGCATCTCTTATTTGGAGTGTACCTCCCTAAAACACCTCGTATGTCAAAGTCACTCAACATTGCCGTGTTTGTTTGGGATTCGCTCTGTCGGGCACTTGAACGGCTTATTATGGGCTGCTGAAAGGTCAAAAGGGGAGGTCAATGGACAGTGATAAGAAGTGTTCGGATTTGGTCATCTTTGTCTCTCATTGTAACAAAAAAATAAGGGAATTTTTGCCAAATAGATGACAAACCCTTGCATAATTTGTTTACTTAACTTTTGCGAGCCATATCAGTCATTCCTATCCAAGGCTTTGAAAACTACAATTGGGGAAATACCCAAAAAACTGACGTCACTACTTTGTTCAGCTCTTCAGTAGTAGTAGTAGTCAAAGGGAGATCTTGACACCTTATCAAGTCATTTTGGCGTCTTATATCTTGGACAACACCGGCCAATCCAAAGCATTGCCTTTCTACTCAGCTCTTTTCAAATAAACGATGGACTAATACAAGGGCTGTTATCTCGCTCTCCTTCTGTCTTAGCCTGTCATTCCTTGTTCTCTTGTTGACAAAGACCCCTAGATAGTTGAATTCCTCCACTTGGGGCAGACAGGACCTACTGACCCACAGAATACGCCCTTTTTAATTGCTCTATGTTCTCCACCCCTTCACACACACTCCATCACTACTCCATTGAGAGTCGAGAACCACATCTGTCAAACACAAATTCAATACTAGCCACCAAAAATTTCCATCCCTACAGTTTATAAACTCAATCAACGATCAGGGTAGCCTTTTCAAACAGATTAGATGACATTTTTAGGGAAATAAATGGTTTGATAACCCCCAAAACGGTCTCTGAAGGGTTAAACGCATCTGCAATGGCATAGTTGATCCATCTGAAAACGTCATTGGCCAAAAACCACAAGGCTTCAAACGGCAAGTTGGGGGGAAGGGTTACTAACTCCGGCTGGGAAGAGGGGGGGGACGCGGCATACCCCGAGTCTTAATATTTGAAGAGAGAAAAGGCAAGATAATTGGCCAGCAGAGTCTTTCCTGGACGGGAATGTCTGTCAGCTGTGCTTTCGCTCGGAGGAGGGCTTTCGGTTCGGGCCTGTAAACAAATGGAGCGTGACAGCTTTTTTGGGGTGCGTCCAGCGCTTTTCCAGAGGCCAATACATCGGCGGGCGGGGAGGTAACGGGGGGATCCGAAAGGCGGGGCTTACTTTGTTTGGAGAGGGATTACAAAGGAGCCATGCAGGAATGAAAACACAAAAAAAGGAGCGTTCTCAGGATCCACACCCCTGACCCTGACTCGGCAATAACGAGACGGACTGAGTGGTCCCGCGGGGGGGACGCTGGGGTAGGAAGCGCAGATGTGGGTGGACGCGGCGACGTCTCGGACATTGAGGGAAAAAAAAAAAAATCGGGAAAAGCTATTACGATGATCCAGGTACGGTTCAAGTCTGCGGCCTTGGTTGACATTTACACAAAGAGGCGAGCACTCAACGGCTCTGCGGTGTTACGTTGGAACATTTCACGGCTTATATGTTATGCTAACTCGCAAATCTGTCAGCGGGATTCATTTATGTCTTCGAGACAGTTGACCGGGAACAGAAAAAGTACCTCGCTGAACCACAACATCTGATTTACACTGGATTTTTTTATAATCTTGATTCTTAGGTGGGTCTCCGTCTTAGTTTTAGCATTTTCGATAGGTTCTGTCTAGTAGACGCTACAGCCAATCACAAACAAGCGCCTATCAAAGCACTCTAGATCAAAGTATGGTAGCCTACCTTGAACCCAGAACGATATATCCTGGCTCCGGGTCCCGATCTCATTGGTGGCTTCGCAACGGTACACGCCTGAATCATTGAGCTCCAGAGGGCGCAGGAACGCAAACCTGTTGCTAATGGCCTCAACGCCATTAGGCATTGGTCCATCCAACCTGGGAACAAAAAAACAAAGTCATTACATTGAATAACATGGTTAAAAACACATCTTATCTGGCTTAAAGTGATTTACAGGCTGGAAAAACACTCAGACGCAGCTAGCTTTTGTCTTGTCGGATCACTATGAGCCTTGTTTTCACATTAGACGACAACAGAAAGCCTCCATGTCTGGCTTACTCGCTTGGACTGGTATTCGTAGATGGCTACAACCGGTAGATCGAGTGTCAAAGAAAATAACCTGGAGAAATTGCTCCCCAAACACTATCAGTACATGCAACAATGTGGTATACCGTATTTTCACCACTATAAGGCGCACTTAAGTCTTAAACTTACTCCAAAATAGACAGGGCACCTTATAATCCAGTGTGCTTTATTTATATAAGAAAAAAATTAAAATGTGTCATTCATTGACAATGCGCCTTATAATGTGGTGCGCCCTGTATTTGTGAAAATATGGTATATGTTATAAAGGTATAGTGTACAGACCTGGCCCACAAATATCGCTGGGTTGGGGGGTTGGCCTGTGCGTCACAAAGGAGAACAACTTTGTTTTGTCCAGCGTACCAGTTTTTCTCGGGCGCCCGTATGACGACCGTCGGTGCGACTGTGTAAAAACAAAGCACAGCAAATGTTACCATTAACAATGGCTCACATGTGCTGAGCACAGCACATTTGTGACTATGGAGAAACTCCACAAGCACAAGGAGGAGGAGAAAAAAATGTAATGTGAATTGTGTTATGGTAAAAGTTGCCAAGAAGAAATAATGAGCATTCGTAAAATAGTTTTGCACAGCTCATAAATTCGACAAAACAAAACAAAAAATATGGTGGGGGGAGGTACACATCCGGGATGAAGGCGGCACGTGCCGCTGTAATAAAACAAAGCAAATAGAGAGTCGGATATCAAATTTTCCTGGGTTTGATTTCTCTAGCGAACAAATGAGTCGTTACGGAAGAAAAAGGAAGGTATCTCAGTTTGTCGTCTGGCGCGTTGGCGTAGAAATTGTGCTTCTTTTGCACTAAAAAAAGAAAAGTTACTTTAGTCTGGGAGATGATTTATTGAGCTTGTTCCGCCAATATGAACCATGCTTTTCCCGCATTTATACCCACTGCCTTCTTCACCCCACATTTCGCCACACACTTGACTTGATCGATTCTTCCCTCGTTAGCAGTCACTGATCATACTGTTTGTTAATTATATGTTGTCATTCGTTTTGGCAATAAATAAGCAGATTTGAAAACAAGTGGTTTTGTTTGAACACAAGCGTGGACATATGGTCAACGGACGTTTGGACCCCAGACGTTTGGTCCCCATACGTTTGGTCCCCATACGTTTGTACCCCGGAAGTTTGGTCCCCGGACGTTTGGTCGCCGGACGTATGGTCCCTGGACGTTTTGTCGAACGGACGTTTGGTCGCCAGATTTGCTCGCTCTCAAAATTATAATTATGAAAGACTCTTCTGTTGAAATCAATCAACCAGGTAATCTCTCGCTCTCAAAATTATAATCATGAGAGAAAGAGAGAGTGAGAACTGTCCGTCGACCAAACGTCCGTCCAGGTATCAATTATTTGATGACCAACAAATATATTAACTGTTCCCACTTCCCCTAATTCCAATGTTAAATTCATTCATGAGTGGGCCCTTTTTTTAAGAAGCCAGCAAGTAAAGGTGAATTGTCAGGGACAGCATAATATTGATATTAGCTAATGAGATTAAAGAAGCAAGACAGTCAAGATGGATGTATTATGTTAGTTAGTATTTTTAGTTTGAAAGAAGCCCTTTCATAGGTTTTGCTCATTAGCTGCTAGCCTAGTCCAATCAAAATACATTACTCACATTGAATATTGAGCACGAATGGTATGTGGAATTCTGTCTGCAGTGCGGGGTGGTCCACGGCACAGGTGAGCGTCTTGCCCTGGGCGGAGCTGGACGGCTGCCACAGGTATCGCACCTGCACGCTAACCGTGCCGTCAGTTTCCTCCACGGTCCGCTGCTCCACTAAGCCACCGCGCAGGTCCGTCTCCCAGGAGACTTTGGCGGCGGGGAGGCCTTTCTCCGCGATGCAAGTGGCCACCAGGGATTCGCCCTCGCCATCCACGAGGGCGGCGGGACTGGCCGACACGTACACTTTGGGTTCCACTATAAGAAAGGAGAAGTAAAAATACATTTAAAATGGTAAATAACCTGAAAATATTTTTTTTAAATACCAAATATATGATTGAAAAGGTATACTCATCCCCACGTGTGTAATGCACATGTGTCAAAGTGGCGGCCCGGGGGCCAAATCTGGCCCACCACATCATTTTGTGTGGCCCGGGAAAGTAAATCATGAGTGTTGACTTTATGTTTTAGGATCAAATTAAAATAAAGAGTAAAGATGTATATTACATTTCCAGATTTTCCCCCTTTTAAATCAATAATTGTCATTTTTTTAACTAATTTTTTTTCAGTTTTTAGTTAAAAATTCTTTTGTAAAATCTAAAAATAGTTTAACACCCTTGGACTAATGAGAATGCATTCAATAAGTTTTTATTTTGCCATTGAGCATCCCTTAAGTATTTCTTAACATTTCCCTGCCAATACTTTTTTCTTGTCTCACATATCCTTATAAAAAAATGACATAAGCAGCTGCTCCTCTAACTTCAGTGACGACAGTTTTAAAAGGCAACGCGACCACCTCTTTCCCCGAGACCCTAAGGCCGTCACCTCCGGGACATCTGCTGCCGTCGCCCACAATCGAGCAGAGGCTGCCGCCACAAATTCCAAAAATAACTCCCGGCACCCCGTCCCCCTAAAAATAGCTGTCGCTCTCCTGCACTTGCGCGAAGGGGGGGCGCCGTACTCGCCCTGCAGTTGCTCTGCCCACCCTGACAAGCTAAAAACAGTAGCTGCTATGGTTTGATTTAACAGTAATGTCATGGCATAGTATTTCTACCAGTGGTGGAAACTTAGAAAATTAAAAAAAATACAAATTATGTCAATATTAGTCTTAGATTTTCCATTCCAAATGAATTTTTATGTCAAAAAGATGTGCACGATGGTCTTCTTGCGTAGTAGCCAGTGCGCAGTAGCGCATTTACTCGCCACTGCATCTCGCCACTTTTCCATGTGTCAGCAAATCTCTATGTGCAGCTGAATTCGGTTTTCTGACTAGGCAAAAAAAAGGAAAAAACTGCATGGTCGGCCATGTGAATAAGCAAAGGAAATTAACAGGACCGGGGATGATAAATTGTTGCGGTTGCCGTGCATCATGTAGAACTAAAATGTCCATTTTTATACTTATTAACATGTCATCTAAGCATAGGTCAGTCTCATCTTTTGGCATAAAGTATAGATTTTGATTTATTATTCATGATGTTACTATTTTGTAAAAATATGTCTGATTAAAGCCATGTGTTGAGTTTCCAGTGTCATTGTCTGGGTGTTTTTTTTCTTCTTCTTCTGGGATGGTTGGGTTGGTTTTTGTGCCAATTGGAGCATTTCCCTGATTCACTGTGAGAGTTTCCAGTTCTTGAGGTTTGTTTGTACACAACCAAAAAGACATTGCACTTTTGACATACTTTGAAATTCAAGACTTTGTTGGTTAAATGTTCATTAATTATTTAAACATTGAGGTTTTCCGGCCAAGGACGACGGAAGACTAACGAAAAGTAAAATGCAAGTCGAGAGCAGGCAATTTGTAGACATTGAAAGACTCACAGTTTAGCAGTTAGCAAGAAAACAGTGTTCCTATTGTGTCCACCATTACTCAATTAAACCTAACTACTAAGATTTACACTAGGTGACATTGTGCTAAGGTCGTAGAATACGTCAAACCATATATATTACCCCAAATTGTCCATAATATCCATTAACACCTGTCTAACCCTAAACTAAAGCATTTTTATCAACAGCAACAACATTTCTGTCAAAAAAATGAGAAGACTCTAAACACAATGGAGCGTTTTTGGGGTATTTTGACCATTAAACTATGAATGAAATATAATATTAATGTAATATTGCCAAAAAAGGACCTGAAATGACTGATTGCCAGACAAATCTTTTAAACAATGTCCACCAAATGAGCTCGTTCTAGCCAAAATTCTGTCAACTCTTACGGAAAATTCATGGAATATTCGTGAGAAGAGAAGCAAAAGCTGATTTTTGTGTGTGTGAGTATTTATGAAGGATTTTAGAGACAGGTGACGAGCTCAGTACATTTAAAAAACTTCACTAACATGACAGCTACTTATAATATAGTGTACAATATAGATAAACATGGCTAATCAAGAGTTTTGTGCTGTTGATTTTAATCAAAATTATAAACATAACCAACATTTGGGCTCCAAACTATTTACTAGCTCTATAAAACTATTTAAATCTTGCCAAATCGAACATTTAGTCAAACTATACCCAAACTATTTCAGTTTACACCAACAGCACCTCATAAAAACACAAAAACATGAAAACGTTTACATGAAAAACTGATTAAACTCACCTAAAACGTTAACTTGCGTCGAGGCTTGGGAATTTCCTAATGGGAAAGTAGACGCCTTGCAAGTATATACACCAATATCGTCAAGGGTAACGTTGTCCAGGGCGATACTCAGTTCTTGGGCCGTGGCGGATATAAAACTGACGCGATTGGCTAACTCGGTAGGGATGGACGTCCCGTAATCGGAGTGGTACACGGCGAGGATTTCCTTCCCTGACGGGAGTAGGCGTTCCCAGGAACTCTGGATGAGTTTCAGATCAGGTTCTGATCCAATCAAGCAGTTTAATGTGATCTTCTTGCCTTGAACTGCAACAAACGTCTCAGGGACCACCACCAAATTGCTGTTTACACCTGCAAAAAAAGACAAAATCAACTCTTAATATTGTTCCACTTAATTTCCAAAATATCCTCAAAAAATTCTCGTATTTACTAGTTTCCCAGAGGCGCCAAAAACATGATTTACACTAACCCAAACATTACGAGCATGTTAAATCATATTCACAAGTATTTCAGGCCTGTGGAGTAAACATTTAATGACCTACTGGTATTTTTTTTGCAGGTCCGTTTTAGCTCTGTTGACATGTTTACAACGTAGAGTTTGTTATATTTGGGAACCATCAATCTGTTGTTGGACGTGCGCGTTGAGTGAAATGTATAAAAGTGGCCCACCGGCTGGTATTTTGGATACTTGGCATCCATGCAAGTGGTTAACCGCAGCAATGCTATAGGACGACGCTGAAGCTCCCCCGGTGTGCTCTGTAATTTCTCCTGATTACACACAATACATTGTTTTTTTTTAAGCAAAACAATACCTGAACTTGAGTCAATAGCAAATCATTTCATGTTGGATTGTGATATCGTGTTTTTCTGACAAGCAACCCCTCCACCCCCCCAACACTTCTCATCTCACACAGCATTTGTAAAAAATATTTTTTGTGTAATTCTGGTACCCTGCCTACATGAAGTGGGAGATTTTTGAGTGAATAACTACCATTTTTAAATCAGATCTGTAGCTTTAAATTTGAAAGTGGGAAATTCCTGAAAAGATTAATGCTATTTTTACATCCACAAAAGTCTAAATTAGCACTATTTTTTGTCAAATGTCACATACAGACACACACCTGTCGGCTTAAAGCCAACTGGAATGCTCTTTGTCAACAAAATAGCCCAAAAAATATCAATAAAAGTAGATATATACCCTCTTTAGAAAGTGTCATTCGATCAATGTCAATCCCCAAATAATCTGACTTTGTCATCATCATTGACATCGACAAAAGCCTCATAGTTATCATACCCATCTCTGCATATGACAAAATTGATAGTGCTCCTCCATAAGGTGCATTTTCCCAGCAAAATGCCAAAATAAGTGATAATTCATCACCACCCAACGTCTTTCATATTACCTCACCCCAAAGTTATTACACAGAAGGGACTGTGTGTCGTGCTACCGAAAGTTTAGAGTCCTGATTATTGTGGGGAAAAAACTGTCCTTAAGTCTATTTGTCTGTATTGTCTTACAACTAAAATGCTTAAATATTTTTTTTAAATCCAAGCATTTGTCGGTAACAGCTGATCTCAACACGCCAAATGAATTCCATCATGGTCATTTGAAACCACTACAACAACAACAACAACTGTCTGACAAGGATGCATTCGATTGTCCGAGAGTGATGACACGCTAAGCTAACATCGATGATCAATGTCCGCACAAGCGTGCGAGATTTATTCCCCAACTGCTACCGTCCCGCTTTGGCGTGGGTGTTATCTTTCTTATCCCCGTGTAGTAGTAGCACAGCAAGAAACTGGAACCAAAGTGTGCACCATGTGCTGTTTGCTTTAGCGTAAGAGTCGGAGAGCGTGTACATAAACACAGGGCGGGGGTGCGTGGAACCGACTCCACCCTGACCATTAGGGTGGCGGAGAAGGGAAAGACAGATGGCCTCAACGTGGGATACCTACAAGGCAGGAAGTGTGAGGAGTGTGGAGGAAAAGTTGGCATGGCAACCACAATTGAACTGCTTGAAAAAATGTCTGGAAAAATCCAGTAAGAGGGTCAACAATTTTCTAGTAGTCTAAGCATTTGATACACCTGCTCTACAGGTCAAAAAGCTTTGAAGGATTGAAAGTGGCTATTTAGGGCATGTGTCAAAGTGGTGGCCCGAGGGCCAAATCTGGTCCGCCGCATCGTTTTGTGCGGTCCGGGAAAGTAAATCATGAGTGCTGACTTTCTGTTTTAGGATCAAATTAAAATGGAGTATAGATGTATATTATATTTCCTGATTTTTTTCCGTTTTAAATCAATAATTGTCATTTTTTAATCATTTTTTTCTGTGTTTTTAGTTCAAAAATCATTTTGTAAAATCTAAAAATATATTTTAAAAAAGCTAAAATAAACATTGTTTTAGATCTATTAAAAAAACTGAATATTCAGGGATTTTAATCCAGTTCTTTTATTCCATTTATATAAAAAGAAATCTAAATATTATACCTAAAATGGTCCAGCCCACATGAAATCAAGTTGACATTAATGCAGCCCCTGAACCAACCCAAGTCTGACACCCTATTATTTAGGGCGCCACTTTTGACCTTTAACCCCCACTTTGCGAGCGATCTGGAGAAATAATGAACTCAGACTTGGCTAGCTTTGACAAACCGCTTCCAATATTTGTTTCTGACATCACCTATCGTGACAAGAAACGGTGAAGGGTCAATCAAGAGCTTCCTGCTTGCTGGCGGCACGGAAAAGCCGGCCAAGTATTCTCGAATCCGCCGAGCCAAATTGGACGCCCACCCGGTTCCCGAGAGGACCAAGAGAGAAGAACAAGAACCACGCCGCGAGGTCGGCTGTTGTGCGTAGGATGAGAAGAAAGTACTGTTCCTATTGTTGGTGTCATTGAATATTGCGTACAGACGTTCATGAGGGATTGATTTAAAAGACCTCACCTATCAAGAATGTTAATTCTGTACAGGAGGGAAAGTGGTTTTAGGATTAGCAGAAACATGGAGATGACAAATCAGATCTGGAAGAGCTCGTCATTGTTGGCCAACAGGTCGTTGGCGACCGTTCGACGGCGATTCGCGGTGATTTCATCGTTTGATCCGTCCTCTGACCAAGTTTTTGGGGATTTCAACATGTCGCAGTGTGCATTGTGCCATTTTTTTTTCAGAGAAAAGCATTGTTTGTTTTTCATTAACTTTGGAAGTGGACTAAACCACTTGGGTTTATTTGGTATGTGTCAAATTTATGTGGTCTTTGTTAGTTACTGGAATTAGTGGGGTATTCAAATCATCATAAAAATACCGCAGAAAATTAGCACTGAAAAGAAAACGGTCCAAAAATTGCATCTTTTCTCCAGATGTGTGCATTAAAAAAAAAAAAAAAAATCACACGCACTTAACCTTGATCCCTTTCGTCATAAACTGTTTGAATTCAGATTCGATTCAGTATAAAGTATGCATGTGGTGATCTTAAAACGTAAATTTTTACTTTTTATTTAGTTAACTTGGGGTACTTTTAAGTCTAACAAGAATTCGAATGTCTGTTTTAACACAGAAACTATTTTTTGTAGGAGTAAAGCTAAACCCATTACTCTAGCTAACCTTTTCTGAACAAGGAGGGAAATATACCGACACAAAAAAAATGCAATTTTCCCAAATCCCATTACACTGCACAATCACCACGCCTGAAACAAAAAAAATAGAAAAAAAATCACATGCTAAGGTGGTAAACAAGCAAAACAGTGTGAACTCTCGGGTTACATTCAGAGCAGCATATAACAGTGGCTTGTATCCAAAGACATCAACAAGCCTCCAGGGAGGCCCGCTGCTTCTAGCCGACTGGGCAAGCCCAACCCGGGCCGGTCCAACCCAAGCCACAGCCTCGCCTTCTTTTCCTGCCGCCACTCATTTTGAAGGGGGCGTAGTAGCAAAGACATAATGAGGGTCAGTGTTTCATGAGGGCTGTGTGTACAGGCTAATAATGTGAGGGTGCTATTAAAGCTCCATTAAGGTGATTTTTGGGCTTCTGTTATTTTGCACAAAAACACAAGGTCACTAAGTGTATGGCTGTAAAGTAGCTGCTTCCATTTAACTAGTTTGCAATATTCCTGTTCTTAATATGGCCGACAAATGACAACTCCAGTCCCTGTTGACTCTATGCATGTTAAATACAGTAATCCCTCGATTATCGCGTCTTTACTTAACGCGGATTTGCTACTTAGCAATTTTTTTCTGCTATAAACTATTTATTTTTTTATGAATTGATAATAAATTATTTATAATATATAAGTATTTATATAAATATATAAAAAATATAATAGAAAAATAATTTAATTAATAAATAAGTAAAAAATAATTTAATACATAAATAATAGTAATAAAAATAATGTAATAAATAAATAATCCAAATAAAACATAATTTAATTAATTAATAATACAAAAATGATATATTTATATATATTTATTTTAAAGTTCAGAAAAATGTGAAAATCAGAATCTGGTCTACATTAACTGCGATATTTGAGGGATTACTGTAAATTTTACAGACTCAATAAACAATTCCAAATCTACCAAATTCTTGCTCACTTTCAAATGAACACACATAAATATTAACTCAACTAACATTAAAACGTGTCTTCAAACTACAACAACATTAGTCCACCTGGCAATGATGACTCCCCAAGCTAATTTTAGAGCCATTACAAAACTTTCCTGCTACTGTGCAAATGCTGTACAAACAATGTTGTTAAGAGCTTTACTTTCCCTCAACTTAAAATAGTTTCTCTCAATGCCACATTGTGTCACATTTGTGCAACCTTCCTAAATATACAGCACAAAAAACAAGGAATGTTTGCATTGCTCAAGCCTTTTTTGTTGAGAATTCTAGAGTAAAGTTGCCTCCACTAAAGTTGGAAGGCACCCATATCATGCTGTTAAGTGGACATCTTTAATCAGATGAGCAAAAGGCTGCCTGGGCTCCACTTTGTAAAAAGAAAGGAGTGTGACCAGCCAACAAGCCCTGCTGCCCTGGCTTTTTCAAGGCCTGTCACCCTCTATTTGTCTAACCTCGGCGGGGGCACAATGCGAGGAAGGAAGGGGGTCGATTACATTCACCCTGCACAAATATTCTTTATGATAAAAGGGACGCTTGACGGGAGGCAATTTGCCGCTCTGCCTTTTCCAAGACTGGCAAAGCTCGCTTCTGTTGCATTGAGTACACGTATAAAGCTAACGAATGTAAACCTGGACATGTTTGTGGTTCTGTGTAGTCTTTACACAGATGACAAAAGGTGCCATTTGGCCTATTGACCGCACTTTTCCAAACTAAAGGAATTTGGATCTCCTTGGAGTGGATTTGTTTGTTGGGTTTAACAACTTGAGGCTATTGAAACTCTTCAAGACCACCTATAAGGCAAGGGTGTTAGACTCAGGTTTGTTCGCGTCAACTTGATTTCAAATGGGATGGACCATTTTAGATATGTTTTTTTATAAATGGATTAAAAGAACTGGATTAAAAGCCCTGAATATTCAGTTTTGTATAGAAAACAATGTTTGTTTTGAGCATCGGAGGAAGTGAAACCGCCCAGTGGAAAGCGTACATGGGTAATTTGGTTAAGCGTGGCATAGCACCAACATTGTGCGTCTTGGTCAGAGGGAGTTCACTTGCTTTTTTTTTTTACGGTCACCCTGTTCATGTGAAAATGAATGACAGTAAGCCACAATTTACACACTAGCAGCCTCAAACACTTAGTCGAAAGAAGTACTATTTTTCACACAATTTCAAATGTTAAAAATACAGTTCAAGAAAAAAAAAAATCATGGACCACACATCATGCATATGTGTGTTTTTAGGGACAAAACCGACAATAACAACAGTCTTTGCTGTTTTGAATGTCAATTTGACTGGAAAATTGCTGAGAAACCAATGTATAGATCCTACCTAGTACAATACAAGTCTCAAATTAAATGTGACTAATATTAAGATCAACCATATGTATATACAGGTACATCTATGTGTATGTATCTATATGTATCTATATGTATCTATATGTATCTATATGTATCTATATGTATCTATATGTATCTATATGTATCTATATGTATCTATATGTAACTATATGTATCTGCATGTATCTGTATGTACATGCATGTACATGCATGTACATGTATGTACATGTATGTACATGTACATGTATGTATATGTATGTACATGTCTGTGTACGTATGTGTATGTACATGTATGTGTATGGCTGTATATGTATGTATATGCATGTATATGCATGTGTATGTATGTTATTTATGTATTTGTATATGTATTTATTTACTTATTTATTTAACTATGTCTAAAATGTATTTTACTGTTTGTATTCTCTTGCTACTATGACACTGAAATTTCCCCAATACAGAATAAACTTATCTAATCTAATATAATCTAATTCCAGACGCTGATGTAGTCCCAAATATATTTGTTGTGTTACGTAAAAACCACTTTCCAGCTCCAATTTCCATCCTTGCGGTCGGTGTCTTTACAAATGACTTTACAAATGCCTTCCAGGTACTTCCACTCCCCACTACAAAGCCTATTTTTGCTTACAGTTTTTTTCCTTTACGAGTCAAGCCACCCCCTACCATCTAAATACACCACCCCTAATGTTCAAATTCCTGCGGTGTTGTTTTGATATCAAAAAAGCGTTTGGTACACAAGACCCACAGATGTGCCGACCCAGCAGGGAAAGCCACAAAGCGGGGTGGGGGGGGGGAGCGTTCTTCTAGTAGTAAAACAGGTGGGGCTTCTGTCCGTCTCGATTTGGCACAACCGACCGTTCAGCTGTCATGGCCTCGTGTCATTTGCTTTTTGATTTGCTAACAACATCAATCAGTCTAGAAGTGACAAACGCTGACTCTACCACTCATTTCTGTGGCGTTCTCGTCCCTCCGAAACGATAGAAATGCTTGGCAGTAGCAATTTTCCAACACAAAAGCGCTCTCCAGGAAAAAAAAAACCATAGGAAGCAGGAAACGGTAGCTAAAATGCGTTATTTACGAGCCTGAAAAAAACATGGGGCAACTTCCGACAATTCTATAAGGAAAACCTGACAACTAGACTTCATCCTGTGATATACAAAGTGTAAAACAGCGGGTGTTTCGCTAGTGCAACTTTTCTTGACCGTAGCCACCTTACTACGTCTGTCTGGGAATGCCAAAGTGAGGAAAATTATAGTTCCCTGAGCTTGGATTTCTTCACTGGTGTTTGTTCAGCAGACTCACTTTTTGCACAGATGGATTGCGCTAATGCTCCCAAAAGAAGAATGCGCTTAAATAGAGGCACGCATATAGTCAACAATTCCCATAGCGACACTTGGCTTAAGATGCTCTTTTGACCCTGTCGTAGCTCATTTTTTTGTTGTTGCCTCGTTTGACCGGAAAGCTGGAAAATAAAGAGACCTACTATGGATAGGAAGATAAAAAAAAATGATGCATTAACTGAAAATTGGAGTATTTAGAATTGTGGGAAGATTGAGGTTGTAGTATAAAAATCTGCTTCGAGTACTTGATTAGCCAAGTGGGATTATAGGCTAAAAAAATGTAAATATATGGTATTTTAAAAGTATATACATTTTTAAACGCATTTAACAACGTATGGTGATGCAGTTGGAAATACAATTGAGACATTATATGCTGTTATAATGAAAAATATATAAAGATTGCGCCTTAATAAATGAAAGCCTCATAAAAATAGTATAAAAAAACATAAAAATTTTAATTAGTCTATGAAAAAATTCAATTCAAATTGATAAAAGGTGACTTTGTCCATTCATTATTCACTTATTTATTTATTACCTATTTATTTATGTCAAAAACTTATTTTTCTGTGTCTGTATTCTCGCCCTCTTGCTACTATGACAGTGAAATTTCACGAATATGTGATGAATAAAGTTATCTAATCTAATCTTATTCAATTTGTACAAAACAGTGACAAAGAAAAACGCATAAATGGATTTATGTGACTTGAGTGGCAAGCGTTAAATTTCACATCCTTGTTCTGGTATTACAGAATTGCCTAACACACAAGTGTCATTCATCCTTTATTTGGTTAAGATACTAACTAGTATACTTCAAATTTTCATGTTTGACTTGAACCAGGCAAATAAGTTTAATCCTAAAAGCTATCCCAACAAATACTGCAGACTAATGCAGTGTAAATACTTTATAGGGTTGAGTTTAGGGGTTAATTAGAAACAAATTGGCTTTAAAAAGTTGGTTTAGAAGAGAAACAAACATTTTGTTCAGGCAATAGTTGGGTTTACCCTTAAAAATCAGTTAATACAAAAGAGTGGAATGTACAAAAAGTTGTTGTTTACTTTCACTTTCAGTTTTTGGGACCAACATTTCATGCAAAAACAGGAAATTTGCCAACACATTTCCTGATTCTGCAACAGGTGTACAAAGCATTGAATGGGGTTAAATAAGGTCAAATTTTAAAAGTTCACACTCAAAATACAGTTGCAACCATATGATTGTTGTTTTGCATGTCGGAAAAAAGCCATGTGCGTTCCAAAGTACTCACACACATGAACAATTACACACCCGATTTCTAGCCAAGCCTTTTTTTTTATTTAATGACAAGAGGTCCACAAAAAAGCCATGTGACATCATCCATCATTAGCCTGAATTTGCGTAAGGAATTAATTTGACCTCAGCTCATTGTCGGTAAATGACTTTTCTTTTTCTTCTCTATAAAGGGAAAGAAAGCCTCTTGTAAATCACCGCCATTTTTTTTCCCTGCCGTGTTCAGACAAAGATAAGCTTGGAGAAGTTCTACATCCAAATCTAGAGTTCTTTGAATGGACCACCGGGGAGAGAGAGGGTTTTCCCCCCCGAGGAACCGTTAACCGTCGCATCTGTCGGGCCAAAAGTGGGGGGAAACGAAAGGGTGGAGTCGACAGAAGCCGACGACCGCGAGCCGCTCACGCCGCACGCTCGCAAGCGGATCCCACAAGAAAGCGTGGCGCTCATCTGCTGCGTGGCTGGGATTTGCCAAAGAAAATACGGCACGTGTTGCGATGGTGACGACCCGTTTTTCCAGTCTTGGCAGCTGAAGGTCAGCAAGATGGAACAGCTGAGGCCAGGCCACAGACGCCAAGGCTTAACGCCGCCATATGGCGTCGTGGTCGTGGTGGTGGTGGTGACGGCCATTGGGTCCATCAGGTGGGAATGGGATGGATTATTATTATTCATTCCTATTCATAATTGATCAAAAATTGGCTCCCTGATTGGACAACTACGATTTTGAAATAGCAAAATGACAATTATTGATTTAAAAGGGGGAAAATCAGGAAATTTAATGTACATCTATACTTTTCATTTTAATTTAACCCTAAAACAGAAAGTCAGCACTTATGATTGACTTTCCAGAGCCACACAAAGTGATGCGGCGGGCCAGATTTGGCCCCCGGGCCGCTACTTTCACACCTGTACCCTAACTAATGTATTTTAGCATTTTACACTGAATTTGTATATTGACATTTTTGAAGTGATAATTTAGTTCTGCATGTTCTCCCCTTGGCCTGCATGGGTTTTCTCCGGGTACTCCAATTTCCTCCCACATTCCAATAACATGCAAACTAGGCTGATTGGACACTCTTAATTGCCCCTAACTATGATTGGTTATCCATCTCCTCGTGCCCTGCGATTGGCTGGCCACAGATTCAGGGCGCCCCCTCGCTGAGCTAGCCTCCAGCACCCCCCGCAACCCTAGATAATAGAATGAAATTAGATAATATTCCTTTTTTATCAAATATTTCTTCTTACATGTTTACGAAATATTTCAGGCTAATTTTTGTTCCATTTTTTAACCAGTATTTATTTTATCCTTAATGTTACTATACATAATGTTGGCTTTTGTGAGAACCCAAAAACTTGACTCTTGCCTGTAATAACCAACTAAAGATTTTGGTGTTTTTTGCTGAAATTATCATCGCATTTGGTGCATGGTAATTTCCTCCAATGACTCAAAGCCTTTTTCTGGTCTGACACATATTTGAGGTGGCGCAATGTGACATGCAAAAGCGCCTATTTCATTTATTCTTAGCGTAGCAAACATTTTGGAATCATTTTCTGCTACTCCCGTGACCAAGATGCTGCGAGTCAAAAACATTTACTGTCATGCCACAATTTCACATTCCCAGCAACGTAGTAAAAAAACTATGAGGGATGTCCTTTCGATTCCTTGTGCTTTTCAACACTCTAATTTCAGCCATCTTTAAACAATACAAAATTCATGCTGATTGACCATATTTCTACAATCAAGATGATTGATGGCGCAATTTTTTTGTCCGTATTGTCTACTCGAAATGTCAAAGATTATCAAACGACGGCTTTAATCATAAAAAAAAGCTGCAGCTGCATTACAAATAGTCAAATTTGCTGATTAGCTTCCAAGTTGCCGCACTGTTTTTTTTTATTTATTTATTTTTTTCAAGGCGTCCACCCAAGTGGATCGATCGGAGTTGAGGCGGAGCTAAAAAGCTCTGAGGTCTCTTTAATTGAAGACCTCACTTTGGCGGTTGTGGTCTCTCTCCCCCCTCCAGGCGGCGTGATTCGCATCGAAGTAAATAAAATGTGGCAGTAATGGAGCCGCCCAAATTACAGGCTCAAAACAAAAATAGATTTTTAGAAGGAGGCAAAGCTCGGCGACCCGAGCTAATTGATTTCAATGTAACTTGATTCCGTGCTTGTTAATGGGGAAAGAAACAGTCGATATCTTGTAAGCTCAGGTTAGACAAAGAATGGAAAACCACTATTGTATGGAAATATGAGTAGAGATTAATTATAAAAATGGTGTTGTTTAAAGCACTGGTGTCCAAGTGGCGGCCCGGGGGCCACATATGGCCCGCCGCATCATTTCTTGTGGCCCGGAAAGTAAATCATGAGTGCTGACTTTCTGTTTTAGGATCAAATTAAAAAGAAGAGTATATATGTATATTAAATTTCCTGATTTTTCCCCTTTTAAATCAATAATGGTCATTTTTAATCATTTTGTCTGTGTTTTTAGGTCAAAAATCCTTAAATATATTTTTAAAAAATCTAAAATAAACATTGTTTTAGATCTATAAAAAAACGGAATAGTCAGGGCTTGAAATCCAGTTCTTTTAATCCATTTAATTTAAAAAAATCTAAATATTATATCCAAAACGGTCCGGCCCACGTGAAATCGAGTTGATGTTAAAGAAAATAGATACACGTTGAAGGAAAAAGTAGCAAACCCCAAAATAATGAGGAAAAAAAAGCCATCAAAATAATAGCAAAGTCATTTCAACAAAATTTGGCCCAAATACAACATCACACAATTACCCCCATTCTCACTAACATCAACTAAGCAACGTCCAAAACTATTTTTTAAGTGTGGAATTTGAAGTCCTGCTCTGTTTACGATCCAGCTGGCACATGCCTACACCCAGACGTCACCGTCAAGTAGCCATAAACTTCCACAGAGAACAAACATAGTGCCATTGACGGCCATGAGACGTCCAATTGGACAACATGGCTGTCAATAGCTTGTTGGCACAGTATCCAACATCTTTTAAATTGACATGAAGGCTTTGGGAATCCCACAATTGAGTCGTGTCTGTTCATCCCAGGACGTATGAACAAAGTAGGCTGAACCGTACAGGGGGTCCCAAGAGCTGGAATTCAGCAAACTAGCAGGTCAATCCCCCCAGAGACTCTGCAATGCCTCCCCTGGAGTGACCTTTGACCCATCCACAAAGTCTGTGCTACTAAATCCAAGCATCTTGACCTCAAATCAACAGAAACAAAGCACAAAAGGGTATACTAACATCTATTTTTGTACCAAAATAAGTCCCCAAAAATGCTGAAATGTAGACAAACATTTGCTTAAAAAATAGTATATCAGGAAAATCTTACCTACCTTCTCTAGAATGATCATTATGAAGAGATAACATTCATTCAAAAAGATAAAATGATACAACAATATACATATACACATGCATTATTTAAAATACTGTTGCTTTGAACTCTTCCTAGCAACACTTTATGAACCCATTGCCAGCATTTTGATTGGACAAGGTCGTAGCAAAGGATCACTGCCATTCCTCCTTGAATTGGACACCTGACATTATCAACAGTAACTAATAAGTGATATAATCTCAAAATAAAAACATTATCAGAGGCAATAATCAGTGCATTTATTTTTATTTTCATTGCATTCAATTATAAATTCATTTATTCCTCTAAAATACAAACTAACATTAAAAAATAGCATAATAATTATACTAAAATATTTTATTGAGACCGGAAATCACATTTTGGGATGATAAGTCGTATTTGGGTAATTTAAAAAATATATAACAATAAAGCAATTTGCCATATAAAGGGTTAAGTTGTTTATTTAAATGAATAAATAATAAATTAATTAATTCAATTAGTATAAGAAAAATGTTGGATGAATATAGCTTGTAGTAAGTACTAATTTCGAAACAAAAACACACAAAAAATGCAAAAATAAAATGAATATAAAACTAAGGGGACCTCCAGTTGGCAAGGAGCCCGAGTTGCAGGTCAAGCTTCCCGGCTTATCCGCAGTGACTCCCCGCAAGTGTCCTTTTCGCCGTCTGCCAAACTTTACGCCTGCAGCGAGGCAAACTCCCCTCTCTTGCATCTCTCTCTCTCCACCACCTCAACATCAAAGTCAACCTCTAACCACTCCATTTTTACCCACCTTTTCCTTCATTTTTTCCACTTTTGATCCGTTTGGACTGTAGCTGGAAAAGCTTATGAAGCTAGCAGAAGCCCAGAAAAAAAGCCATCCAACAAGCAAGCACGACTCGCCGGTGGCAGATGTGTGGAAAAGGGGGAGATCGGGGCATATTTACGGAACGTAAACTTCTTAAAACAAAGAAAAACAATAAGCGACTTACCAGTGAGTCCGCAGACGACAAGAAAGGTTGTTAAAAGTCCGTAGAGAGGCTCCATGGCTCCCATGAATGGACCGGACCGTGTAGTCCTCGTGTGTCCCAACTGTGGATGGAAATCTGCCTGCCTCCCAAGGAAAAGTGGGCTGTACCAATAGGACGGGACTAGCGGGACCGCTACACAAAGTAGGATGTACCACTAAAAAGACGTGGGAAAAATCAAATGAGCATTTATAATTACACGTTCTTCTTTCATGTAACATTTGCACAAATGATTTCCATGTGATAACAGTTCGTGTTTTATAAAGAAACTTGAAAGAATCAAACACTTAAACGCTTCACAAAGGGACCAAAGACGCAACAGCTGTCAATCACGCTTATGGACTCTATAATACTTACGTGAAAAAAATAGTATGAAGAAACGTGAGCGTGTCGCTCTTTCATTCTTAAAGGGGACGTGACCTTTATAATCCTTATGGGTTAATAACGTCAAGTTTTGGGTTTCAAAGAGGCGACATGAGTCGAAATGTAATGACACATCTTTGCAATTGTAATGACATTATTTTCTGTCTATATTATTATTAACTATGTGCCATTGACGGTGATATACGTCATATTTGGATTGGGAAGGTTGACAGAGATCACCAGTCCAAATGGACATTTCTTATTATTTCAGAAATGATGTCACGATGGCTGTATTTGATCGCCACTTATGACCAATCCATGTGGACTGGGAGTTTGGCAGCTCTGGACATTGAGTCTGTTTTATATCAAATTCAATGATAACCTGAAACTAAATCAAATATTATAACCAGTAACAGGCAATAAAAATGACAAATAAATCAATGATTTCAGCCGGAAAAATACAGTTAACTATTTAGTTTTCTGGATCTTATCAGGAAACAAAACAATGTTAATAAAAGTGTGGCACAACAAGGAAGTGAATGTCAAAATAAAGTCCTGGAAATTGCTTCCTGAAGGACAAAGTGTCCAAGTATGATGACTGACTTTGGCAAGGCTAGATGATACGGCAGCATCAGCATTTTTTGAAGAGTCATCTTATTTATTCAATTAAGATAAATAGAAGTGCTTTATAGTGGGAAGTGCCAAAGTTGACTTCTAAGTTGTCTTTGTCTTACAATTGGACTTCCATTGCGGTCAATGGCAGCCAATCACTTTTTTGACTTTTATATAAATGTTTTAGCTTTAGTCTCTCTTTTATTAAGTTAAAAAAAACAAGAAATGATTCCTATCCTAATTTATAGGCCTGACTTTAATTGTTTTTTATATTTTTTTTAAAGAAGGTCGTTAAGTTTCTATTCAAAGTAGTCGTTATGAATAAAACATAAGCTTTTATGCGTTCAGTATACACTCTGTGGTAGTTTATTAATAATATCCTGGGGGAACTTCAATCCCCAGGTGGGAAGCATTGCCCTTTTCTACAATCAATCCAATTTATTCTCAGACTAGATGACATAGCAACAGCAGTCATTAATATCATGCCTGTTGAGTCATTTCATTTTTCATAAAAGATATTTTACCTGTTGTCTATAAAAAGGAGGTTAACATTCTCCAAATTGGTTCATTTTATAACATTTTAATGAATGAGTTAAGCCTTCAATTCCAAATTTTTGTGTATTTTTCTTCTATTTTTAGGTTCCCTAACATTGTAATTTTAAAAAAGGGTCTAGATATTTTTTTTGTTTTTGACCAAGTAAAAACAATTGTGGTATTTTTGTGTAGGATATGATTTCACTTCAAAGAGCACATATTTAATCCATTACTGCTGAGTTGATTGAATTAAATAAAGTGGAAAAAAGCAGCAATGTCGCCCTCTGCGGGCCAACTTTGGAAACGAAGTTTTTATTTTGTGTATAGTAGTACTAAACAGAAACAAAAAAAAGAGTTGATATTTCTGAGAAAGTGAAAGTAATGTAATACAAAAAAATATTCCAAAGCTTTTTTGATACCAGAAAGAAAACTTAAAAAGCTGCATATGTTTATAAAGCTTAATTGAATTGAATGTTTTTATTGTCATTATAAAAGTATAATGAGATTTAAAGACTGAAGAAATGAAGAGTGAATTTGAATATTTTTCCCCCTTTTTTAATTTTTAATTTCAAGAACAAACCTTTCTCATTTCTCCAAAAAATCGATCAGAATTCCCACTCTTATTTAATGTTGCCCAAGCAAGTTGAACATAAGAGTGACATTCTGAATTGTACAAAGAGTGCAAAGACAAGTAGAAATCAAGCAGTTTTCTTCCACTTTGTTGTTGTCCTCGGCAACAACACCTCAAAATTCACTGACCTTCCCTCCACCAAAGGCAATCCCACATTTTCCCCAACCAAGTGGTTTTCACCCTTCCGGGGGTTGTCCTGTCATAATCTCAATCTTCTCTGAGGTAAGCTTCAGGCACATCTTCTTGGTTCTGCTCCAAAGCGGCGGCGCGTTGGGCCGACGCTTGGACCTCCAGAGCTTTGGCTTCCAGCAACTTCTTGTCGGCATCCCGGGAGAATTTCCGCGCCTCTTCGGCCTGGGTTCGAGCCAGCTGAATGTTGGTCTGCATGGTGACGGACGCATGTTCTGCGCCTGCAAAAGTCACATCAGGTCAGGTCAGAAGGTACGATTTCATTGATTTTTACTGTTTTTTGTGATCTTTTTCGTTCAATTTTAGGTATTTTTGCTATATTTGACAAAAGTATGACAACCATTGAAAACATGAAATCACATTGGTGTTATTATATATATTTAAATATATTTTACTGATCTATTTTAAAATAATACTTGATATTATAGCTCACATGTTTGGGAAAGTAGTAAATTAGCATTTAGGGCATTTCTAGTGATTTTTGTGCCAATAAAATTGATGCAAAGGAATCAACATTAAACCCGGACGCTATAGAAACCCATTTTTTTTCCACACCTGAAGTATACGCGGCCTCAGCTGCTGTTTCACACAAGCGCAGGGCGTTGATCCACACCGCCTCAAATCGCTTGACCTCATCTTGCCTGTCGCCGATCTGTCCCGGAAGGCAACGCGGGATGATGTCACATAACCACTACGGCGGTCAGCATTGGCGTAGAAGACCGAAACTCACCTTGGCTCGCTGTCCAACCATCACCTGCCAGATGGACTCTTCCTCTGATTGGCTCAGTTTTCCCAGCGATGCTAGATAACGTGTTTGGAGTGCGACCAGTGTGTGAACAGCCTGAAAATAACAGAAAAAAGCTCTTATTTGTCACATGTTATGTCCAATGACATCTCGCTTTGGGCCTTTTTAGAGATAGTCATAGTACACATTGTTTTCAAAACCAATACAAGTTACAGTTATGACCAGAATAAAATTGAATTAAAGTGTTTTCAGCGTTTGTTCGAACTCACCTTGGAATACTCAGTGATAGCATCTATGAGCGCTAAAGTGCTCTGAGATAGGAACGTACTGGAACTGTCAGTCACCAGCGAGGCTGCTCGCCTGATCAGAGAATCGTGACCGAGACTCGGAACCTGCAACGGAAAATTCAGACATTTATGATCATAAAAGGGACTCTAATAGGGAAAACTGTCTTACCTGAGTGAAAGGAATGGCACACAGGCCGCCGCCCACAGCCAATGATGTTGCCGTGCTTCTCCATCTCGCTAAGGCGCATCCTGCTGATTGACCACACTTGCATAATACTTGAGCGTTGCTCCTGTAAGGGGAAAATACAATTGTAAATCGTTTTAATTTGTTTAGGAACAGTATGTACATGATTTTCTTTGATTTTAAGATTTCATGAAATAGGCATCAACTCATTGCAAAAGGCCAGTTAGTGGGCAAAATGGGCATAAGTAAACGCAGACTAAAATGAAAAATAGTATTGTGAGGCCATCGAGAATAATTTTGTTGCCGGGATCTGGCCCAAAATACTACAGATTAGTATTGTTTTCTATCATTTTTTACCCGGAAATATTTTGTCATTGTTAATTCATCGAACGCAGGTGTAATTCGTGATGGTTAAACGTTGTCTCTGCTCATTTCTTCTATTATAAGTGAATAAATACGACAAGTAGCTTTTTCGTCAATCACTTCTATTTGGATGATAAACGAAGTTATTGTTTTTGTGGCAAATGCGCACTTATTGCGTCACTTGATGTACCTTACAGTGTTTTCCGGGTTCCTTTTCGATACAAACCAATTGTTTAATTGATTGAAATGACAACAGCCACAGTTGGTTGTTGTTTCATCAAAATGTAAAGTTTAATTTATGCAAAGAGATGTCATTAAAATGAATTGAAATTAGGACCTACCGAAGTAAACGGAGTAAGGTTGTCCCCCGCCCGAGCGCGGCCATCTTGGTCCGCCAGTGTCAATACTTCCGCTTTCACAGAATGTGCGACTGCCGTCTGGCGGAGAAAATCTTCAACTTCAGGTAGGTCTATTAAAAGGTTATGTGAGAGTCATGTATAAATATAAATCACAATGGGTTGTTTGAATGTAACTTTTGTTTCTTTTCTGTTTTGGAACTATCCTTGTCATTGTGTGTTGTATGCTTTATAGTTTATGAGAATTGACCCTAAATCTAAATATATGCCCACACTTGTAAGCCTATTAACCGGACAATATGATATGATTTGGATAAACAGGATCTAAAAAGACACATTTGTACCTTTGCATGGTTAAATAATACATTTTTATTCCTTCTCACAACGTGATACAATCACTGAAATAAAACTATACAAATCAGCAAATTCTGATGCAACACATTCTCCCAAATAAGAATATACTGTCCTCAAAACACAATTATGGCTAATTATGACTATATTAATCATGGAGACATTAACCGTAATGAAGAAAAGTGGCGCAGAAAATGAACTGTTTTAATAACTGTGCAGTCCATTTACTCCTTTAAATATTAATCAAATAAATAATGAGGAATTAAATACAATGAAGACCCAATCTGGGAAGTAATTGAGCATGAGGTAAAATTCCCCGTAGATTCCACTGGGGGCAGCAAATCACAGAGCCTCAATGCTAGTCAACTCCGAACCCCAAATTGTAACAAAAATGTGGAAAAGCATCATTTTTGTCCATGTTTGTTGACTGATCATTGCACTTTAGTTCCTCTTCAGTCCTCTCTCAAGTAAGCTTCGTTTACTTGGACCTCGTCAAAATCCTCCAACGAGGCGGCGTACTCCGCCATCCTCTGAATCTCGTCCACTTTTGTCTCAGCCAGCTTCTTATCCGCACCCGCCGCCGCTTGTCGGGCCTGGTCGGCGTGCGACTGCGCCAACTGGATGTTGGCTGTCATGGTAACGGATGCCTGTTCAGATCCTAAAAGCCACAGGATGAAAAAACTTTGTCAGGCATGGACCATTACACCAAAAAAACCTTCAACTATTTTAAAGTCCACTCACCAGACGTATAAGCCACCTCTGCCGCTATTTTACACAAATTAATGGCCTTGATCCAGGTGGTCTCGAAGCGTTTACATTCATCCAGATGTTCGCTGACCTATCAGAGGATCACCATTTAAATGACAACATTAGACTTTTTTTTTTTGACGCAGTCCAAATTATTGCTAGGCAATCCCCATTACTAAGACTGCCCTTAACCAACTCTGAACCAAAACCACTATAAAAACCCATAAAACCACCCTTAAACTATTTTTTTAACTAGTTCTACAATGTCTTCTGTGTCTTATGTCTGTCTTGCTACTCCAACCAAGAATTTCCTCGAATACGAGATAAAATAAACTAACCTAACCTAAGTCTGGCATATTTATATGCCTATGAAGACAATAATGAATAATAATTGTATTAACCTGTGCCTTCTGTTCAAAAATGGCTCGTTGAAGCGAGTCTTCCTCAGCTGTACTCAGTTTCCCCAACATAGTCAAATGACGTCTTTGAAGGGCGATTCTTGTGTGGACAGCCTGGAAAACAAACCAAAATATTTTAGTAATTTTAATTTTGATCATAAGAGATTATTAATTGTTAATTGTGTAGTATCCTACCTTGGCGTAGGCTTCCAAAGCGTCCACTAGAGCGTAGGTACTTTGAGAAAGGAGTGTACCGTTGCCATCGGCGACCAATAATGTCGCTCTTCTGATCAAGGCATCATGGGTCAGGTGCTCTGTTTGCTGCTAAGAAATATTTTAATGTTTACCATGAATATTGGAATTTCCATAGCAGAATTGTGAGTAAAAGTTGAGGAAAATGTTTGGGTACATACCTGAATAGATGGGGAAGAACAAAGATGGCTCATGCTTAAAGGCACAGCACTCGTGTGTGCAGACTCTTTCCATTGCGCCAAATTCATGGTTGCCATCTTTCTGGTGCTGAGGGGGACACCCGCACAACTTCCACTGGGGTGGAGAAATGCAAAATTGTTAGTTTTTCAAGAAAAAAAGTACATTTTAATACGTTTTTCTTTAGACAAAGTGGGGTTATGTTTTGTCTATGTTCTGTTTTGTAAAATAAGATATATTTTTAGCAGAAAATTGTACCTTAGCAAACGGCTGCATGCTGCTCCTCTCCTGCTGGAAAGGTTTCGTTGTGAGGCCAAAAGTTTCGGCCCGGCCCGAACCGCACATGTGGAACACTGACGGACAGTCTGCATTTTAAACTTTTTCAGTCTTTTAAAATGTGAATAAGAATCAAAAAGGCTCTTTCAATCTGATTCTCTACCACTCCGTGGCTTGTATTTATACCTCCCTCAGAGCTGCGTCACATTGCGTAAAAGTCATCGATCTGTTGACTCTGCATGCAAATGTGCTCGCAAGGCCTTATCTCCTAAAAAAAAAGAAAAGGCAATGTGCACGCAGTCTGCAGAGTCTGATGTACAAGAAAAGTACGTGCATGCTACACGATCACATAATCTTGCCGTTGATCTTTGACGTGGTGAAGCAACGTCCTTGATAATCCATCGTTTTTCGCATTTGGTGCTTTTGTTCTGTGTCAGAATGTCATTAAATGTCAATTCTTTCCAGATGACGTCAAAAAGATAATCAATAGTCGACTATTTTGATAGCCAGTTGTTGTTGACCTAAAAATTCCACTTTCTAATTAGAAATAGTATTCATTTTTAAAGACTGGTGGCTAGAATTGGTATTGCAACTACAATTAACTAAAATATTGCTTATTGCTTCTTAGCCCAGCGGGTGAGTAGTTAGCGCTTTGGCCTCACAGTGGAGGTCCTGGGTTCAAATCCAGGTCGGTCCACCTATATGGAGTTTGCATGTTCTCCCAGGGCTTGCATGGGTTTTCTTTGGGTACTCCAGTTTCCTCCTATGTAGGCTTAATGGACACAGCGAGCTTGGATGGTTGTTTGTATCCTTCTGCCCTGTGATTGGCTAGCCATACATTTAGGGTGTCCCCCACCTGGTACCTGAAGGCAGCTGGGATATGCTCCAGCACCCCCCGCGACCCTAGTGAAAATACAATGTTCAAAAAATGAAATAAAAAACACTATAGGATCTTCCAAACAGGTGTTTGATGAACATTACTCATAAATAATATTATTATTCATGATTTTTTTGCCCATAAAAATAATATTTATCAGTCAGAACGTTGAGAATTATTTCTTTCGAGTGTATTATTCCAATTGTTGCTGTATCGCCATAAAATTTGGGATTAAAATGTGTTCTGAGTTAAATAATAATGCACTACTTGGAATATTTGACAATCTTGGCAAAGCAGACAGCTGTTTGGAAATGACTTTAGGGCATCCGCCAAGTATTTGCACACAAAGTTTGTTTTGGACGGCGGGCCGTTAGGCCTTGTCCAGCTGTGACGCAGAACCTGCGCAAACAAAAGCGGCCCGTAAGCCCCCAACGCCCATCCCATTCCATCCAGTACCGTCCCCAAGCCGAGCCCACCACCACCTCCAGAGTCCAAGCGTTTGACAAACAATGGGCCAAGTCAAGGTTGCACAACAACCCCAGTCCGCCAATGACGTGAGCGATAAGATCGTCCGCTAATTGCTAACCGAGGACCGTTGAAAACAGAAAAATATCATAACCTTGCAACACAGGTACAGATAAAACCTATCGTACATGTGATAAACATGAATTGTTGTGTTTCTGGTCAAAACATGACTGGGATTTGAATTGTTGTCTTGAGCAAGTCAAATTGTGATGTATAGTTCAATAAAACTTTGCGGAATTAGGTTTGCCATTTGTGTGAATCACTGTGTCAAAGCTGCTGGGCCGACACCCCTTCTAAATCAGTAATTGTCATTTTTTAAGACATTTTTTCTGTTTTTAGTTCAAATATATGCTAAAAAAATCTCAAATTAAATAAAGCGGCCCGCAAACCAATCTGAGTCTGACACCCCTGGCCTAAGGTCATCGTCCAAAAGTAGTCCAATCTTGCTTAAAGCGGTTTAAGCCAAGTTTGCATGAAATTGTGTCGGTTAAACATCAACCCACTGCACACAGACACACACGCACACACATTTTAATCAAAGATCCAAGCTAGCATTGAACGAGAATGTCATTCTGGTTGTGACATCACAACCAGAATTGCTGAAGATAGCTGTGACATAGTTAAAACAAAAATCCCAATTGGTTTTCCACAAAAAAATGACTTATTATGATAACTTTAGAATCACGTGACCTATAATCCATTTTCATTTGCATCAATGGCCAGAAGGTGTCAGCCTGGTTCAACAAATTCCAGCACAAACCTGATTTTCAAAGTATATTAGATTTTTTTTTTTAAAAGGGGACGCCCTTTTAAAAACCTTGCGAATAAATATCTTCCTATTTCCACAGGCCAAGGGAAAATGACTCCGAGGCTTCTTGGTGAACAGTGGTGAAACTTGAGGAGGTGGGGGTGCGCTCCAAAGTGCTGCCGACCTGCCTTCTGCTGCCATTTCAACTGACGTGGATATGAAGTGGACGTTGTGCGTGCTTCTGGGGTACATGTGCGCGTGCTTGTGCGGGTGCGAGATGTTCACGTCGTTGGTGGACGTCCGGCAGGCCATCCACGTGGAGAGGAAGCTCATCGCTCACTTGAAGACGTACATCCACCAAGAGTGGCAGAGGCTAAGGGAAGTTACACGGTGAGGCAATAGACATACAATTGGATTATTCCGTTTTTTTTTATAGATGTAAAACAATGTTTATTTTAGTTTTTATATATATTTTTAGATTTTACAAAATTATTTTTGAACTAAAAACACAGCAAAAATGGATTAAAAAATTACAATTATTGATTCAAAAGGGGGAAAATCAGGAAATTTAATATACTTCTATACTCTTCATTTGAATTTGATCCTAAAACAGAAAGTCAGCACTCATCATTGACTTTCCCGGGCCGCACAAAATGATGTGGCGGGCCAGATTTGGCCCCCGGGCCGCCACTTTGACACATGTGGACTGTAGTATGTATATTATTATTATTTTTTGTAATGATCAAACTTTCCAGTCATTTTTTTACCTCTGTGAGAATTATTTTTTGCATTTTGCCTTATCTTACGCACAAAAACAATCACTACTCCCCACTCAGGTTTTACGGCAAAGTGCGCAATCTCCACAGTGAGCTTTACGGTGGAGCATCAGATGGAATGGCCAACCCACTAGTGGCGTTTGCGCTACTCAAGCGCCTCCATGCAGACTGGTTCAACGTGGTCCGTAGCCAACAGGCAGATGAGAACATCCAAGGTTGGCTCACACACACACTCACACAGTTTAGGGACCATTGCCTTATATACAGTCATACCTCTACTTACAAATGCCCCTAGACACGAAAGTTTCAAGTTACAATTTTTTTCCCATGTTGGCAATTCATTTCAAAATTTGGCGCCATCCAACATCAAGTTTAGCCCTCAGGTGGAGTCATGAGCAGGAAGAAAGCAACCTGCCCAAATGGGAGGACGTGGACGGTGCGGCCCGAGGACTCCTGAGGCTGCAAGACGTCTACGCGCTCCACGTGGGTAGCTTGGCCGCCGGTCGTTTCAGGAGAGTCGGCGGCGGCGACCGCTTATCGGACGTCTATACGCCAGCCGTGGCCACGCCCCTCTCCGGAGACGACTGCTTCTCAGTGGGGAAGGTATGTAAAGAAAATATTGTAAAGTATTGTTTGGGGGAAAAAAGCTATATAGTTGACTTGGCTGTGGAAGTCAGCCAAAAAAAAAATGGAATGCGCGTGTTAAGTCATGACTGGATGAAACATTCAAGGTGCTCTTGTTTCCAAAAGTATGTGGCCACAAAAAAATGGTCTCCTCGCATGAGTCGCAAGATGACTAGACCACAAAACATTCCAACTTGTGAGTCGTGATGATATTTGGCTGGAAAAATCATTCTAAAATTTAAAGAGACTTTCATTCAGGGGTGTCCAAACTTTTTTTTCTTCTCCAACCGCCACTTTAAGACAAATTAAAGGACTCAAGGGCCAAATTTTAATTATTCCACTTACATGAGGTTTAAAAATTGAGTTAAAAAATATATATGTGTATTTTTTTAAGTATTTTAATCTTCAATTGGTTGGCATTGACTGAGATAGACGTTGGAGTGACTAGCTCCACCTATTGTTAGAGATACAGAAATGCATCAGAATGTAGGCTACATTTAAGATTCTTTTGTGGGCCTAAATTAAATATAGTTTTTCTAAAATAAATTCTTTTTTGGAGGCAGGTGGCCTACGACCAGGAGGACTATTACCACTCCGTCCCGTGGCTGCAGGAATCCGTGGAACTCTTTAGGGCCGTGGGGGGCCGCCCGAGCCTGGAGACCGAAGCCACGTTGGAAGACGCCTTGGACCATCTGGCCTTTTCTCACTTTAAAGTAAAGTAAAGCTCACCCACGCAAATCCCGGCTGTAAAAAGACAACACTTTCCTTTTCCAGATGGGAAATATCTCTCGTGCCCTCAGTGTGTCACAAGAACTTCTGCATTACGGTAAAATGTCCAGTTTTGTCATAGTTTTGGTTTTCAACTATATTTGACTCTAATTCAATGTATAAATATCAGAATCTTGAATATTTCAATGTTTCAGACCCAACGAATATGAGAGTTTTGCGGAATGTGGAGAAATATGAAAAGTTGCTGACGTTGGCGACACCACCGGTCCCGCTAGGCCGACCCGCTACCAAATATTTGAAAACCAGGGATGCTTATGAGCGATTGTGCCGAGTGGCAGTACCTCAGGTAATTTTTTTGACACTTTATTCCCTTTATTTATTGTGTTGCCATTGACAGATATAGACGTATATCACTTTTTCTGCCCCGCAGAGCCACCTGTTGCCCGTAAGGAAACCCATACAATTGTCATGTGACTATTTCACCAATGGGAATCCCTCCCTTACGTTGCTCCCTGCCAGACGCGAAGTGCTAAGCCTGCGTCCTTTTGTGGTTCTCTACCACGACTTTGTCTCAGACGGCGAATCCCGACAAATCAAGAACCTGGCGCTCATCGGAGTAAGCATTACGCCTCTATGTTTCTCAGTCTACAGCACGGGTGTCAAAGTGACGGCCCGCGGGCCAAATCTGGCACGCCATATCATTTTGTGTGGCCTGGGAAAGTAAATTATGAGTGATGACTTTCTTTTTTAGGATCAAATTCAAATGAAGAGTATAGATGTATATTACATTTCCTTATTTTCCTCCTTTTAAATCAATAATTGTCATTTTTTAATCATTTTTTTCTGTGTTTTTAGTTCAAAAATCACTTTGTGATGAAATGAGAGAATTTACATATAAAAAACACTGCTACTTACACATTTTCAAGTTATGAAAAAAGTCATGGAAGATACTAATTCCATAAGAAGAGGTACGACTGTAACAGTTTAAACATATCCACTGCGACTCACTGTCTCTTTTCTATGTGGGTTGTAGCTTTTGGCATGACTCACTAGGAGTTTCCACGCTTTAGGCCGGCCTTGTGGAAACACACGGCGAGTTGAGGCATTGTGAAACGAGCTCGTGTATTTTGATAAAGTGACAAATTGCCTCCTGAAGAGAGCGCGACACCACTTTGAGTCTAAAGACGGCGTCTGGATCCACGGCCAGGACATCTGGAGCCTTCTGGTGGCTCGTGGCTTGTGGCTAAAGGCATAAATTAGCATATATTGACTTGTAGGAGATTTAAGGGAAAATGAATTTCTCTTTCTGGCGCCATGTGGAATTTTACTGGTGGCTAAATGGGATGATAACTCACCCAGATGGGGTTTATGATGATATATTTTCTTCTTTTTGATATCAAGTTGAGAAGATCGGTGGTGGCGGCAGGAGAGAAACAAGCCACGGCAGAATATCGCATCAGTAAAAGGTACTTTTTTTAAAAAAAGTGGCTTGTTGGAAGTTGGGAGAGTTGCAATATGTTGCGGATCATTTCAGCGCGTGGTTGAAGGACTCAGCGCATGCCGTAGTTGCCAAGATGGACCGGAGGATCTCCATGGTTACGGGGCTTAACACCACACACCCATCTGGCGAGTACCTCCAAGTGGTCAATTATGGAATCGGTGGTCATTACGAACCTCACTTTGATCACGCCACCGTGAGTTGATTTGTTCAATTTTACATTGAATGTTTAAATTTATTTTTACATTTCTATGTTGACAGTCGCCATCCAGTCCTGTGTTTCGTCTCAAAACCGGGAATCGGATGGCAACCTTCATGATTTATGTGAGTAAATGTTTTTTTAAATCAAAACATCAGCTGGAATGCTATGATATAAATATATATATATATTTTTTTGTGTCAAATAGCTCAGTTCTGTGGAAGCAGGCGGCTCCACCGCATTCATTTACGCCAACTTTAGCGTTCCCGTTCTGAAGGTAAAACATCTTCAGTCGAAAAAGAAACATGAATCGTAATCACATTTTGTGTCATTGCCAGAACGCTGCCATTTTCTGGTGGAATTTGCATCGAAACGGCAACGGCGATGGCATACCTGTCAACTGGTACGTTCTCGCCGTAATTGGTACAACTGAAAGCCCATTTTTATATTGGTACGCTGTACACATGAAAATGGTACGCTAAACGGTGATTTTGAGAAAAAAAAATAAATTAAGGCACTTTCTAGCCATTTTTCACCATCCGCCATTGTTTCTTCCCGGAAACGCATGTCTGCCAAGTGATATATGTACCGGCGCCTCTGATTGGCTAAAAAAAAAAGATCATGATAAACATTTCGTTTTGTAACACTTTCACCATGTGATTTCCGTTTCCTGTTCCCTTGTTTATGTTTACTTTCATTTTCACTTGTTGTTCGTGATTTTTTACAAAAAAGTAAAGTGGTAAGATTTTCCATGTATTTATACATATATGTAAGGGCGAAAACAAAATTTGGTAAGATCACAAATGGTTCGAGGTTGACAGGTATGCGATGGCGACACGCTGCATGCTGGTTGTCCCGTGCTCATCGGAGACAAATGGGGTACGAGAACATATCAACCCAAAAAAGGAAGCTTTAAACTAACTTTTTTGTCTTTGTTCCAGTGGCCAACAAGTGGATCCATGAGTATGGCCAAGAATTCCGACATGGATGCACTCGCCAACGTGAGGAGTGAGGAAGCGGGTTGGAAATGTTTACCCCGCCTCCTTTGACTTCAAAAAATGGTCGCCATTGCAACTGCGAGGCACATGTGCAGGGTGGGAGTCAGAAAACAAGGCGCATAAGGACTCACTTTAAGGATCTGCGCCCCAAAATGGCTTCCATGGGTCCTCTGGAGTGCTCAACTGGACAGTTCCTTGAGATAGACACGAAGCAGGCAAATCTACTGGTTTCACTTAATAGCGTGTGTTTGTGTGTGTATGTGTGTGTGTGTGTATACACACTTTTGCCTGCAGGAAAGAAGACATCCAATATGCAGGCGTGTCTTTGCTAAAGAGGCACGTCAAAGTTTGATGTTACAAGATCAACATGACCCAGTCAGTTGGATAGGTAGGAATTCTTTTGCTTGAATGTTTTTTTTTATTTATATATATTGTTTGCAAAATAAATACTGGAAAAAATATTCTTATTGGGATCTTGCCTCAACAAGATGAGAGAATCTTCAATTCCTCTTCTCACCCTAGAATTTAACATCAAGCAGTAAAAGGACAGTAAAAGCTATGATTCAATGGAACAAATGACTAGATATTTATTTTTGAGCCAATACGACATAGCTTCATTTTCTCTTGACAAAACCACATGTGACTCACATACTGTTTTAATGACTGCCATGTACTTCTAACTTCTTCGTACAGTACAGGTCGCTCTGGGCCCCGAAGGCACAGTGGGGGCCCCTGAGCACACACAGTGCACGTGTGTTTTTGTGATGCACCGTGCTGCTTGAGTGACAGGAATCTGGAAGAGCCAAAAAAAGGGAATAGGAAAATTTATCAAGCTTCATCATTCACTGCCTGGGATTCAAATCTCTGCAGAGGCTGGGTGGTTGCCAGGGCAACCAAACAAACACACCCAGATGAGAGTTGTTGCCAAACATGACAGACATTTCACCCAAATGTTTTTCTTATGGAATAACTGTATTGATCATATGTTTTAATCCAGTAAATATTCAAGTTGGTGATCGTGGTGTGTGTATATAACTGCTTGTGTTGGTACAAAATGGCCATATGGCACTTTTATTATAACCTCTGTCATTATCAGTAGATGTGGGGCACCTATTATGTACTAGTGCTACTGTATTAATATGAACTACTACTATAGTACTTATTTAAAAGGCGAATCCTCTTAATTATAAACATTAACGTGGAGTGTTAAAGAAACGACACATGCTGCCGCCTGCTGGTATAAGCACAAAAGTGCAGTATCTTTTCGACTGACTACAGGCTTGACTACACTTCCCATCATGCATCAGTAGGCGGCAGCGAAGGCGGGACTGAAGTTGGGCTGAAGATTAGGCGCGGAGTAGTGCGTTTGTGCGTCTTCTTCAATGTATTACGCCTTTAAAACTTTGTATTAAGTCTCTGCGGCGTGCTTTAAGTATGTCTACGGATGTCGCCACTCACTCGACGACCACTTTGGCCCGGCATTTTGTTCGAGAGGCGTCATGAACAGCCGAAGGCATGTTCCCATCAAAGCCGGGGCCACGAGGAAGAAAGGTCGGTGTTGTTGTTAGCTTTCTAGCTTGCTAACTTGTCAAGTAGCTGTCAGTCGCTCAGGTGCTTCACACGTCATATTTTGGCTTCAAATACTGCAATTTGGGCATGCTTTTGTATTGTTATAACGATACTAAAACTTGAAACAGCACCCGTTTGGGCTTCAGAATGATAACCGAAACCAACATATTACGAATAGCATTGTTTTATGATGTAAAGGTGCTGTTTGGTTCTATTATGTTATTCAAAATGCGTTATTGCCTATTGTAATTTGTATTACATCTTCGAACATATTGTTTGACAATAAATACACTTTTTTTTCACTCTAAAGGTGAAACACGAGTTTTGTAGCCGTGGGGTAGTTTTAAGACGCAGCTGCGTAATTAGTGCATGCATCACAGGCTGTTTAAACATTCTAAATTGCCCCATGCTATGATTGGTTGTCCGTCTCCTCCTGTCCTGCCATTGGCTGGCAACCAATTGGTGTCCGCTGGGATAGGCTCCAGCATTTTTTTTAAACATAAATAAACAAACAAATACTTTTATTGTTACCTTCATTCAATAAAGTCCACTGTATTCAATTGTGATACTGTCGCTAAACTTTTTCTTCAAATACTACAAGAAAAATGGCAATCATTTTTTGTCCTTGCAGCCCCGTGCGACTTGACGGCCTCCACCAGCCTTCCCCCCCTGGTTGAAGGTGAGCTACGGTGCTACCTGCGCGTGACTGTTAGCTGTCTGCTATGGAGCGTGGCCAGGCCCCCGCCGGTGACGTCAGTGCGTCTGCGATGGTGGGGGGAGTCGTCCGACGGCACGCACTTCAACCCGCGGAATAGCGCACTACCCTCGCAGAAGAGCGTCAGGACCACGGCGCGCTTCCCCGTACGCTGCGGACCCAAGCAGTTCACTGCCTACCTGGCAGGTACTGTATTTGAAAATTGTTAATCAGGGGGCGGCTTATACGCGAGAAATTGTAAAATTCAACAATTTTAAGGATGCGGCTTATGAATGATAAAGGGTGTCATGTTTTAATATTTCAACAGATATGGGAAATTTGGTGCTGGAAGTTTTGAGAAAGCAGGGTCACCTGCCCATCGCTAGAGCGCAGGTGAAGGACATTTCGCGCCTCTCCCAATCGCAGCCCATCACTGGATTTCACACACTGATGTCGCCAACGTCGAAAAAGCTCGGGGAGGTGGAGGTGAGACATTTTTTTTTAAATACAATGGAAGAATCCAAGGCATGAGAACGGTCACATTTTTATCCAAACTATGCTTGTTTTTGAAGGTCTCTCTTCACTTGGAGCCTCTGGCTGGAGCGTTCGACAATCGCAACTCTCCCGTTCTGACCACTTACATCGGCAGCGACGTTCCACATTTGCCTTCGCTGACCCTTTTTGACGAGTCTTCTCATCCGAGCACCAGCAAATCAAACGAGGACGGCAATGACAACACGCAACGGTTGCTGAAGCACCTTTTTAACGCGCTTTAAACTGAGAAAATTTATGCTAATGCTCATTTCTGTTTTCAGAGAACAAATTATAGATGTAGATGAATCGGTGGAGACAAGAAACTTGCAAGCAAACTGTCAAATGGATGTGGACCAGCCAAAAAATGACATCGTCTCAGGTGCATCACAATACTTAAAAAAAAGTACTAGAACAAAAATAACTGTTTGTCAAGAAGAGTAAAACATTTCTTTGAGGGGAAAAACGTGGGAATATTTTTTCTAAACATACACTTTTTCATCGTAATTGAAAAATGAACACTAGGTTCTGGAAAAAAATATAACATCTTTTGTATGCTTGTTAGCATAGCATTCAGCTCATACATCCCATTGACTTTGCCTTAGCCTGTGAAGAGTGCGGCCACAAACCCCGAGATGCTACGGTCCCCTCACCGCGGGAAAGCGACAAGACCTCTGCCCCGATTCTCACATATTTTCATCTTCCCACCACGTGAGTGTAGTATAAACAAATGCTTAAAGGACATACCATATTTCTTGCATATATGCCAAATTTGTTGCTAAAAAATCTAATCGTCTACCCCTATGTCTTCAGGCCTTCAGAAATTATCCTTGAAAACATACCAGTTGCCGACAAGCAATCCGACAGCGCCGTTGTGGGTTGCTCTTCCGACATGGATCTTCGAGCTGTGGAGCTCCTCCTTGGCAGGTACATGTGCACACTTGGATGATGGTAATCCTTTTGGTCGCATCTTTCTTATGTCTGTCCTTAGGACCAAGACGGCCCTGCCGACACTGTGGCAAGGTGAGGAGAATTTCCCCAGGTCTCCGTCCAGTCACGGCAGCCTGAGTGTGGACAGTGAACTCGGCGACCCGCAATACGATGACAGCTTGTTAGAAAAGCTCTTCTACAAAACCACCGTGTGTATTTTTATCGTATTCAGTAATGCCTCGACAATTGTGGTTAATGTAGACCAGACATGGCCGTGATAATTGAAAAATTATTATTTTTCTAAATAATGAATAGTGGAAAATATTGCAAAGTCTTGAATCTTGGATAAGTAAAGATGTGATAATTGAGGTATTACTGTATTTCAAAAACAACATTAAAGATGGTGCTCCTGTCTTTGCTGATACTTTTTGGGTTATCAGACGTCCGATTCGAGACCGGAGAAAGAGGCCGGCGACGGTCCAAGCGAGATGAAAACTACATCTCAAAGTGAGAAACAGTTTAAACAGTCTGCTTCCACCTGGAGTAAAAAGTAAGCTTGCTTCGTATTCCCCGAGATTTGGTGAATCTGAGATGGTTCTCTCCATTCACGTGGTTGCAATTTGGTCTAGTCCTGTTTTAGGGGACCCAATTGATACCGACCTTCCTCTGAATGAGGAGCAGGTGACATTTCTGAGTTATATGAGATCAGCCAAAGTGACTGTGGACTCTATGAGCGTGCCCGGGAAGACCCAGAGCAAATCTACTTCCCCGTTACGCAAAAACAAAACGTGAGACAACGTTCTTTCAAAATGCATCCTTAAAAATGCCGTCATAACTGACGTTCCCTTCTCATTGGTAGCACATATTTGGTCAAGTATGCCTTCCCCAAGACTTCCTCCTCCAATCCACATGAGCGAAACATTGCGCCCATCGCGGATGTGACCCGAGCTGTTTCCAGTAATGTCGCAGGAGGAGGTATTGTGGATTTTTAAGTCAGTTTCTGCCATTAACGGCCATAGACGGAAAGCTACTAGCCATTATTTTCACAAGTTGGGCCTTATATGTACTGTCCTATTGCTTATATTGTTTTTTTCTGTTTTAAAGTGGTCAGCTTCCACCAGCTCTCCATATTTCCCGTCCAATTCAGCAAAACGACGGTCAACACGTGGTGGGAAACAGAACTCCTATTCCGCGTCTTCGCTCGAAAGCACGACCAAAACAAGGCCAGTGTTATCACAATAGATTAATAATAGCATTTAGCGAGGCACCCATCATAGCCGGAGAACAGCACAGAGCTAATTTGTTGTTGTTGTTTTTGCTGGCAGGCTATTCAAATCGGAGAAGCCGCTTACCCGTTGCGGCGTCTAATGCAGAGCCAGCAGCTCAGCGAGTCCGTCACATTGCCTGTGCATGCCATGGAAGGTGCAAAAAAGGAACTTTGTCTTCTCAGGGTAAATTGTTAGAGTTGCAATTGGATTTTCTCAAAAATCGGAAAAATTAATGTTTCACTTTTCGAATAATAAAAAATCAAATTTTGAAATCCTAGGTGCTGCTCCAACTTTGTTCCAACCACAGTGCTTCCGTAGCCCCTGAAAAAAGAGACATGTCGTCATCAGGCGCCAAACGCAATCCTCAAAGCGAGCCCCGCTTAGCATCCCAATTTGTCGCTATTGGCTCAGAGGTCCCCGGCCCGCACATTTCAGAAGATATTACACCAAACGGTCCTCTCGGACGGTCCACGGTCGCCCCGCAACCGGCGCTTGGCACGCCGCCCAACCCGTCTCGACGTCTGACGCTGAAGGAGCCGGAGGTCCTTTTGCACACGTTGCTCATGGTGCCAGACGGCAAAAACTTTGACGGCGGCCCGGCGCAATCCGTCAATGTCTACTTGAATTGTAAGCTCTTCTGGTGCGACGAAGTGGCGAGGTCTGTCGTCAGCTGGGGCCACGCCAATCCCTCGTTTAACTTCGTCCAGGTAGGAGGTGACTTGATTGGCTTGGAAATTTCATTTTAGGTTGACTGTTATAACCGTTTTATCTTTTTTTTGCCCCCACTACAGGTAACTCCTGTGGCTTTAACTCCAAATTTACTGGAACGAATGAGGAACAACTTGATGGTGATCGAAGTTTGGCAGAAGACAAGCGGCTCCGGTCACGAGAAACTTCTTGGCCTGGTCAAACTCCCACTGCACCAATTCTACATGTCCTTCAGGCAAGTGGCTATCGTCCATAGCAGTGGACGTCCAATTTTATATCTAGTGGGGGAATAATGTCATGTAATTAGCCCAAGTGCGTTTTTGTCTCTTACGCTGCTCGCCTTCCGTCACAGGGACCCCCAAATCGCCCACCTGCTCCTCCAGGCGCAGTATCCCGTCTTAGGTGTGGACTGCTACATGCCGGTGGTGGATGTCTTCTCTGGGGGCTGCAGGGGAAGCCTGAGAGTCACGCTGGCCATGGGCCTCTGCGAGCAGGTGCTGGCCTTGCAGCGCGCCAGAGACAACGATGGCCATTCGCCAAGCCACCCTTCCCTCAGACGGCTTCATATACCTGACCGCCAGCCTGTCGCCCCCACCAAGGTTCTCGCCGCTTTTAATCATATTTACGGTTTCCAGAAATCATTATGTTCAGAGTTGATTCTTGTGATCATTGAAATGTCATTTTAACGTTGCCTTTTTCCCCCCACCGTCAGGTCACGGCTTCGCCAGCTCAAGCGATGACCGAGCACGTTTTCACCATCCAGGTGGAAAAGGTTTCGGGCCTAACCCCCCTGCAATCTACTGTATGGGGCGAGGCTGACTGCTATATCCAGTACGCTTTCCCCTGTCAAGAAGGCGCCGATGTGGACACCTCCCTGGACGGATACAGTAACACCGACCTGAAGCCTTT
Source organism: Stigmatopora nigra (assembly GCF_051989575.1). Classification (NCBI taxonomy): domain Eukaryota; kingdom Metazoa; phylum Chordata; class Actinopteri; order Syngnathiformes; family Syngnathidae; genus Stigmatopora; species Stigmatopora nigra. The sequence goes on along the minus strand of NC_135515.1, from coordinate 2,466,049 downwards.
TCGGACCACCACCACTTTGTGCGTTCCCGACCCGTGGTTCGGACACACGGAGACGCATGCCCTCTTGGCGCCCGAGGGAGTTCCTGTTCAGACGCTCTTACTCAGCTCGCTTTCCTGCCAAGGTCTGAGCGGTGGTGGGGGGGTCAACTTTGAAGTTTGGTGCAGGTTTGTTCATTAAAACAAGGCCAAGTTTTATTTTTTATTTAAATTGGATTGGAAAGATGCAGGAAATCTGACTCTGTTTAATTTTCTTTCTTCTCTGCAGGTATTATTATCCGAATGTCCGAGACCAGCTGCTGGCCCATGGGATTCTGCCTCTGTCCAAGCTATGTGCCATGGTTACCATGCAAGGACGCCATCTTGACGATGCCCAAATGTTTTCTCTACCTCTGCTCACCAAACTGGACGGCATGCTCGAAAGCCAGCCTCATTCCTCTGGTTCGCGATCTCAACTCATCATAATTCATAAGAACAAGAATATATGAATTGAATCGAAAAAATAAATAAATATAATTTTTTGGGATGCACAACTTTACAAATGGCAGTCAATGAGCACCCTTAAAATAGTTTAATTTTACAATTTCTCTATTATGAGACAAATATGGCGTATATGCGAGAAAATACGATATAGCGTGTCTTAACTCCCCTTTAGTGGTGATTTATTTTAATTTGAGCTTATTGTCAGGCCTTCTGGACGTGTCCATCCGGTACAAGTGCCGTCCGATGAGAGTGGACGCGCTGACCGGCAGAGGAGACGCTTCCTCCTCAGTGACTCTCGTAGTTCAAGTCCACCGAGGGTCCGGTTTGCAGGCAGCAGCCAGGTAAGCCCCACCTGTCATCCAACAGACGGCTCTCGCAATGGTTAACTCCGAATTGTAAACCTCCAGAGTCATTGCTCAGCAAGACGAAAGGCTTGACTACTTTGCCACCGTGGGAGTCAACTCTTACGTGAGCGTCCACTTGTCTCTGTTGCCCAACGACGACCCGTCTTGCACTCGCGTGGCGGCAAGGACTTTCTGGCCGGAGTTCGACCACCGTGCCGAGATGCGCTGCGACGTAATGGTCCACAAAAGCGGCGGCGAAAGTTGCAGTCTGGCCGAGCAGCTGGCGGAAGCTTGTGCTGTTTTCACCGTTTGGAACAAAGATAGCCGTAAAGGTTTAGCATCACCTAAAGTCTTTTTATTGTCTTCCCAGCCGCTGAAATCCGGAATTATTAGATTTTTTTTCTTTCTAGGTATTAATGCCACGCCTCCAGATGTGATTTTGGGCACAGTGAAAATACCCTTAATAGAACTCCTCCACAAAACAACAGGCGAGTTTTTTTTCAGCTATTATTCATTTTAAAAAAGTAGTTATAATAGGGGTGACCCTATTTTGCGATTTTTCAATTATCACGTCCATGTTTGCGCTACATTAACCACAATATTTGAGGGATTACTGCACATTTTATCAAGAGTTAAAGAATGGAGTCATGATCCTCATTTACGTTTAGGAATTTCTGGCTGGTACGGCATCTCCTCCCCTTGCGAATCTCCACAACGACAGCACACATTGGTCGGGGGCTTGGAGATCTCAATTGGCTTCGGGCACCACTCTGAACGGAAGCGGGTCATTCAGGCCGCTCGAAATTTGGGCTGGGATATCACCCAGGCTCAGGTAGATGGTGACGACCAAGGCGCCTGGGAGTTGAGCAGCAAGAAGTTATCTATCACCTTCTCCATGCCCAGAGCGTGGTTACCCCTTCACTGCCTTTTCTTGCCGGGTCACGATTCTCTAGAGCGCTCCACTTACTGCTACCTCCGTTACAAATTCTACGAGCATGACGCCTTTTGCTCGCTCATGAAGCACCCGTGCTTGGGGGAGGACCACCTGGCCACCGTGACGTTCCAGGGGAGCCGCACCTTGGAGCTGAACAGCTCCCAGCCGCTCTTGTGGTACCTTCGAGAGGAGAAGCTGGAAGTCCAAGTGTGGGTGGCTTTCCAGAAAGACAAAAGCCAGAAGCCACGGGACACGGACCGACTGCTGGGTTCTGCCTTTGTCGATCTGTCCTCGCTCGCTAAAGCTCACCAGCCCAAGTTAACCATCAGCGGTAGGAAATAATACAATCATGAATTCCATTTTTCATGACTGTCAAATTAGCAGTTCTTTCCAGGGCTGCATTTCTGTTCATTGTAACTCCTATGTTGTTTGTCAGGAGTGTATCCACTTTTCCGACGCTCGGCGGCAGACCTGCAGGGGGCCGCCCTGCGGGTTCACATCAGCCTGACCTCCGGTTCAATTCCCACCGTTGAAGAGGACCCGGCGGACTCCGAAACCCAGGACGAGACCTTAGTGGAGGGGCCGATACGGCTCTCGTCGCCGTCCTCCCCGCCAGAAATCACACCAAGTCAAACCACTCAGGATGACGTAATATCACAGCCCATTGAAATGAGTGAGGATGAATCCTTCCCAGCGACGGTTATTGTGCACCGGGCCAAGAACCTCAATCTCGATGTAAACGGTTAGTGCATAATCTATTGCCCAGTGGTCATTTCAACACTATATTTACATACATTTAGTCTAAATGTATGTATGTAATTCCTCCTATTAAGTGACTCCCCATTTTTTTGCCAGGTTCCACTGCATCTGACAGAAGCACAGGGGTGGCGGTCTGTTTTGTCTCGTACGTTGCTGCCGACACTTCAGATCCCATCACCACGCCCATGGTGGCTGACACCAACTGCCCCTTATGGGACCACCAACGTGAATGCAGGTGAGCCTTGTTTCTTCACATATCATGCCAAAATAAACCTGAACTGTAGTTGAGTAATTTCTACATTTAACTCACCAGGCTTTCAAAGCAGCTCCTTCTCGACCCTCAGCAAAGCCTGGTCTTCAAAGTCCTCCACAAAACTGCCGCAGAAGCTGAGCAGGTGGTCGGCTTCACCTCGGTAGACTTGTCCCCATTGCTTTGCGGGCTGCAGTCACTGTGCGGCTGGTACAACATCGTAGACTTCACCGGGCATTGTAGAGGCCAGCTCAAATTGGCCGTCACCCCCCTAAAATGGGTGCAAGACCTACGCGGGCACAGAAAAGTCGCCGTGGACAAGGAGGTAAGATAATACTTCTGCTGCCTAACATTCACGGAGCAGAAAATTCAGTTTTAAAATCAACCAAAAGAAAACAATCGCTGCCAATGTGTCTTTTCTTCACAGCCCTTGACCCAAGTTGACACCCGCAGCTACCAGACTACTGCTACTTACAGCACCTTCCCTTCTCACATCAGTAGATTCCCTGAGCAGCATATCTCTTCACCTGACCGTAGGGAGGCCCTCATTCCCAAAATGTTTGTACCTATTTTTTATTAGATTATATTTATGAACCACTCTTGCCATTTTGATTGACATTTTGGCATCTTTTGACTAGTCTGGTGCCCAGTGAGAGCGAACGCCACCATGAACACATGCAAAAGGTGCGTCTTCATCATCAGAGCCTCCAGGAGCAAGCTGGTCCTCACTCATCCTGCGACAGCACCGGCGACGTCAACCCCTCTGGCTCCTTGCTCTTCACTACCATCAGGTATAGATGGACTAGCGCACGGGTAGGGAACAGAAGTGGCTTTAAACCAAGCTTTTTAACCTACAGGAAAATTATGAGCGATCAGGATAACATCCAGAGATACTTCAGCAGCAAGCTAGCGTCGCCTGACTTCTCCCCTGTTTTGCAACAAGATGAACAGACACAGGCAGAAAGCAACACGCGTCAGCTCCTCGTTGTTTCCGGACATTTTCAAGGCGATGTCCAGAATGGTGAGCTTTGTCACTCAGGCTTCCCTTCATGTTCAATGTGATGACTTTAAAGCCCCCTTGTATTATTTGTAATGATTTTCAATACAAGGCATTTCCTCCATCCAGACAAAGACAACCCCACCGACATGCTGATACCCTCGTCTTGTTCACGATCCCCTGTTCCGTCATCTCAGTCGGCGGAAGAAGAGGATGATGGGCACGGGGAGGAGGATGGGGAATGCAAATCAAATTTTAGCAGTGAAGAAGAGGAGGAAGATTACGAGGAAGTGGTGCTGGAGCCGAGACATTTGAACGAATTTACGTTTTCTTCCGATAAGACCACTCCATCGAATAGCATACTATCAGAACAAAGCATTAGTCAGACGAAATCCGGCAAGAAACGGGACGTCGCCGTGCAAAGCCGGCGAGCCGACAGCTTGGAGGAGCTTTCTGTAGATTTCGGAGAAGCTTCAAGTTCTCAGAGTGACGACGACGGCCTGTCAGCAGCGGCCAATGTGGCTACCTTTGACAACCAAGTGTATCCTTTACTGGCTCGTCTCAATAATAAGTGCATAACTGGACATTAAAAAAGGCATAGTTTGCTTAGTTTATTTTTGTACTTTGCCATTATGTGAATTTTATTTATTTAACTCTTTGCCCCGAAAGCTCTCTTCCCAACTTTTTCCTGCCCTCACATCAACTTGAGGCTTCTCTGAAAGCAGTACGCATGGCAGCGTTACTCTCTAGTTCATCCAGTGACGTCGTAAGTAGTCTTGCTTTTTTTCCCAGTTGATTTGGCGGCATTTACACTTTAAAATAAAACCTGGAAACAAAAACTGGGACTTCACCACACTACTACAAAGGAATACAAAACACAGCTTGTATAATTTAGCACCTTCTTTGTAGATCAGGACCTAAAAGAGCAGACATCCGTCAATAGCTAGGTGGCGTTCAAACATCTTTGATGCTAATCATCACGCAAACACCATCTGTCCACATTCCATTAAACAGATCTCTTTCCCATACAAGACGAGTCATACTAATCATTGCGCAAACACCACCTGTCCACATACCATCGTACCGGGCGACTGACAAAACAAACGTTGGCTGCCAGTTAAAAGGGCACCACGTGCATGTCAAAAAAAAATATTTGTAAGATAACCTATGTATTTCTGCTTTGATTGTGTTATCTTTGTAGATTAGTGTGATTAGGGTTAGGGTTTTCCCAGCTCTCTGTTCTTGATTTTCTTTTCTTTGTCAATATCTCTTGCCAGGAGGGCAGCCTTCCCCCACTTGACATTCCTCACAAGGGTCCTCGGCGCTGTCCCTCCATGTCGCCCACCTCCAAGAGGAGAGAGACTGAAAGATTTGCCCGAATCTGCGCCACTCACTTAGATGATGACGATTAGCTCGTGTGATAGTGTTTTTAATGTATAGAAATGCGGAAGGTAAAAAAACTACAGTAAAGTAAGTGTCACATTGATGTATTTTTTTAAATAAATATTTGCTGTCCATTCAGTGTGCTTGCTGGAGTCAAATACTTGCGTTGGTGACGTGGCTTGTTTGTGTCAGTCATGTTCGCACGAGCGTGTGTACGACAGACGGAGTAACCGGTTGCGTCTTTTTTCCATAGCAATACTAAAGTTGACAGCCTCAATAGGGCTGGAGGCGGGACACCGGCTTTTACATCTGACTGAACTAGCTATAATGCCACTCCGTGAGGCGTCTATTTGTTTTTGTTAATCCTCAGACGAAGGTTTTGCTCTCCACGATGGTCGGCGGACGAAAATCCACAGATTTGCAGCCGCCGGTGCTCATCAAAGTCTTATCGGCCGGGGCTGCCGGATGTGTGGCGGACCTGGTCACCTTCCCGTTGGACACGGCTAAAGTCAGACTGCAGGTGACCAGAACTTGAGCTAGCGAGACGACCACACAGAGTGGTCACTTTCCTATTTTCTTATAGATTCAAGGTGAATCCAAGGCCTTGGTGAGGGGCCAGAAAGCCACGTACAGAGGTGTTTTTGGTACTATCTTCACCATCATAAGCTCAGAAGGCGTCAGGGGACTTTACACTGGTCTTATCGCCGGCCTGCACAGGCAGATGAGCTTCGCATCGGTGCGAGTGGGCCTGTATGACACCATGAAGGACTTTTACAGCGGGGGCTCAGAAGGTGAGTTCTACAAGTGATATTAATCCTGACTTGTCGCTACTATGCATTCCACTTGTTTTTGCTGGAGGCGTCTGTCTCATTATTTTGAAAGTCAAGGTGTGTCGGAAAGTCAAGGTAACCACTCAGGCATTCCTATAGGGAAGAGGAACGCTATGGTCACGCCCTTTAGGAGAGAGTAGACGTTTCCTCTTGATTTTGTGCCAATACCTAACTTTCAACCTCATAACTTCATGACTGTGAATTAAAAGAACCCTAACCCTAAACAGCCAAACTCAAAGCATTGTCACTGTTGAAATGGATCAAACATAAACTATTTAATTGTTCTGACATCATTGACCAAAAATTGTCCAAATCATCCTTTTTTTTTAACATCTACCTTTTTTTTTCATAGATGCCAGCATTGGGATTCGACTGCTGGCGGGCTGCACCACAGGGGCCATGGCGGTGGCAGTGGCCCAGCCCACCGATGTGGTCAAAATTCGCTTCCAGGCGCAGGGCTGCAAGCCCCGAGGCTCCGCGGGGGCCAGGTACAACGGCACCATGGAAGCCTACAGGACCATCGCCAGGGTCGAAGGTGTCCGGGGGCTTTGGAAAGGTACCGCCTTTGTATATATTGGAATTGGAATTCTTTTATTGTCAATATACATGTATAGTGAGATCTAAATCATCACCATAAAGTGCACAAATAAATAACCAATAGCTAATAGCAATAAATAAGTAGTCAAAATGAATAGGAAGAATAATAAAGACAAAGTTATTTGGATTGTGCAACTTTTGGAGCAAGTGAAATCCCCAGGTTGCCTGCCAAACATCGCTCGCAACTCCATTGTGAATTGCTGCGAGATGGTCACCTATGACATCATCAAGGAGCGCCTCCTGCGGTCCAAGCTGATGACTGGCAAGTAGAACCTGGCGCACGTTGGGAGACCACCATAACACCTGCCCCGGGGTGGCTCTCCTAACCTGGCACCCCCAGATAACATGCCCTGCCACTTCACGGCCGCCTTCGCCGCCGGCTTCTGCACCACCGTGGTGGCGTCTCCGGTGGACGTGATCAAAACGCGCTACATGAACTCTCCGCCGGGGCAGTACAGCGGCTCCATCCGTTGCGCCTTGACTATGCTGCTTAAGGAAGGGCCCACTGCCTTCTACAAAGGGTATGGATGTGCTGGTATGAAAAGTATCAAGGAAAAAATGCATGCAAATCTCATGTGTTATGTTCCTGTTTTTGCAGATTCCTGGCTTCCTTCTTGCGACTGGGTTCGTGGAACGTGGTTATGTTTATGAGTTACGAGCAGATTAAAAGAGGGATGACAAGAGTACACAAGTCCATGGGGTCACTTCGATAACCTGTCCAGCCAGTTTTTGCTTCGTAAGGGGAAAACTACACTGGTAGGATACATTAATCATGAGTTGGCCATTGAGTAGTGCCCTGTTATTCACATACTCTATTTATTATTTTAATGATTCAGAAATTGGACTTATTAACATTAATTTAGAATATTTTTTTGTATTTTTCTTTTATATTTGTTTTGAAAGGTTGTTGACATGCTTGTTATTTAGCTTTGTTTATTGACACTTTCTTTAATCGAGTGTCTCTTTGCTTGTTTGTGGCACAATAAAATATTTTAAATAAAACAGTCGAATCTGCTCCAATCCTGTTTCTAAATTGAATGTTTGCTATAAAAACCTTAGTAAATCTGTCATAGGCAAACAGACACAAGACAGATAAAAATCCTTTCTTTGTTAGTTGAGGTAAGACAACATTCAAATGTAATTTTTTGGCTTGCAATTCGTCTTTGTTAACAAATGTCAATTACATCATCAAAGCTCTTCCAAGTTTTTCAGGATTCTTCTACCTGGCGACGCTGAATGAAGATTCATTTTCATTAATTCTAAATAAGAAGACCGAAGTATTGCTTGGTGGCCTTCGATCAACGACGTGGTCCACGACCAATGAGTGAGTTTTCCACCCATGGTTGAGCTGTGATGCTGTGATGCTCGACTTTTCAAAGAATCAGCACAGCCCCTCCGGCCCCTCCCAGGCCTTCTCGGGTCATGTTGTGGTGTTCAGAAGCGCTCAGCTGCGCTAAATGCGGCCTAGGCTAATCCCTAAACGCCGGCACTAGCTGACCGCGACCTCTTTCCGATTAACAGTGAAAGTCCGCCGCTCAGACACAAAAGGTGCACCTCCGACGTCGACCTCTCGTAGGACCACGACCACCCGGGACACAGGAGGTCCCTTCTCACGCTAGGTGAGTACACATAGACTCATAGAACCTATTTTTACTTATTTTTAGCGTTAGCGGCTCTTGACCTCGTACTTGCAGGTTTTCTGTTTCAGGAGGATTTGAAGATAAATGGAGAAAACACAAAAAACTCTTTCCAGCTGGCAAAAGTGGGAGGAAATTTGAATATTAGTGGACATCTTTCGGTTAATATATCCTTAATTTGCATGGTAATACGAAATACTTGATCAGTGTGAGTAAAGTTAAAAGGTTAGAGATGAGTGAAAGTATACATTTGAATACCTACCTGTACACACGCTTCAGGCTTGTATTGTTCTCCTTTCTGTAAAAACAAACGAGCTGGATTTTAATTGTATGTTTGCGCGCATGAGTATTTGTCTCACACACACACACACACACACACCTTGAGTCAATTCAAATTCCTTCTTGGCGTTCCCTTTTGTTGCCGTCGTTGCATAAGGAGCTTTCCGGCCTTTAGCTTTTGTATCTCAAGACAACATGCCAGAGACAAACTTGCGGATGGGAATTCTCATCTTACCAGAAAGTCCAATACAAATAGTCCAAAAATTGCCATACAATTGTAGTACTGTCATATTTAGGTGGTTTAGACGTGATATCCGCATTAGTTTGACCTCTTTTCCCGCTTTTTTTTATTTTCCTGTCAGCGTCACCATGCTTCCCGAGTGAGCGACCTCCCCCTCCGGGTCATCATGAGCGTGTCGGGCGACGAAAACGAGGCGGACCACCACGCCGAGCTGGCCGACACGGTGGCGGCCATGAGCGTCAACGCCCCCTCGGCGCCCAACGGCGGCTTTCGCTCGGCCGCCTCCCAACGGGCTCGCTTCTCCGACAGAAAGTTGTCCCTGCAAGAGCGCGGCGGGCGCGTCTTCAGGCAGCCCACCATCGAGACCAAGAGGGTGTCCATCACAGACAGCGATGTCAGAAACGCCTTTCCCGTGTCTTTGAAATAATCAACGAGCTGATGGCTTTTTTTTTTTTGGTTTCAGGACTTTGTGCAGTTAAACCAGTACAAGCTCAAGAAAGAGATTGGAAAGGTATACATTTAATTATTATTTATTTCTTTGCAATTTGTGGGTTTGAATGCAAGTAAAACTGCCCACCAGAAATTCAATTTTTTTCCTCAACAATCTTATTTTGCTAGTTATATTTCACAATTTTATGTAAAGGTAGAAAAAGTGGCAAAAAGTGGGTTTTGGTGGGGAAAGGGGAAGGAAGTTATGTTTGTATTTTGATATATATATATATTGTTGTTATTATTATTGTAAAATAGGGTTCTTATGGCGTGGTGAAACTTGCTTACAACGAAGACTCGGAACAATATTATGTAAGTCAACCATGTTTCTTCCTTTTGGTTTATCTGTATTCTGAATCTCATGATTTTTTTATTTTAATTCTTTACACCCAGGCTATGAAGGTGGTTTCTAAGAAGAAGCTCATGAAGCAATTTGGTTTTCTGCGTGAGTAGCACCAATGAAGAGCATAACAAGGGTAAGAGTGTGTAATTTCATCCTTTTCTGTCTTCAGGTCGTGCTGTACCCCCCCAGCAGGAGGGCTTCTCCAGGACTTCAATGCCCCTGGAGAGGATCTATCGCGAGATCGCCATTCTCAAGAAGCTGGACCACCACAACGTGGTCAGGCTGGTGGAGGTCGGTCAGTGCCTTCGTTGCAAACATCAGTTTTTTTAGTTAGAAATAAAACCGGTTGGTGTTGCTTACTGAACTAATTGTTCATTTGTTATCTGCCGTGGAACCAATTTTCTCGTATATTTGCAGGTTCTCGATGATCCTGACGAGGATGGACTTCATATGGGTAAAATCTCAATGACATTTTTTTGGGTGATGACTTCAAAGAATAAAATGGCTTTTTTTTGCTTTTGGAGCTTTTGAGCTGATGACTAAAGGGTGAGTGAAGTGCTTGCATTTGGGTGTTTACTGGAAAGGAATGGATTATTTTGACGTTTTTTTTTCTTTTTGGGTTGGTTGCTTTTCAGTCCTGTGATGGAGGTGCCCACGGATGAGCCATTGACGGAGGAACGGTCTCGTTTTTACTTCCGAGATGTCGTGCTGGGCATCGAGTATTGTACGTTGACACACATTTGACATCATCTGACATATAGTTTTTATTTAAATTCATCGTGTCTGTGTATGTACATTTTGTGATTATGTCCTTATAGAACTAAATATTCTGTGCACTTTAGTATTGGTCATTGACTTGTTTTTTCATTTACAAACGATATCCCGGCAGTGCACTTCCACAAAATCATCCACCGCGACATCAAACCGTCCAACCTGCTGCTGGGCGACGACGGCCACGTGAAGATCGCCGACTTTGGCGTGAGCAACGAGTTCGAGGGAGCCGACGCGCTGCTGTCCGGCACGGCTGGAACCCCCGCCTTCATGGCGCCCGAGACCATGGAGGAACACCAGCGGGAATTTACTGGAAAGGTAAAGGTTTGCCTCTACCCAAAAAAAAAAAAACAACCCTGAAAAAGGCCTCATTTTAGCTTTTGTTTTTTGTGCAGGCGCTAGACGTGTGGGCTATGGGCGTGACACTCTACTGCTTTGTCTATGGAAAGGTACACAAACTATGTGTAAAGTAGGACATTTTGTCATTGTGTGTGAATGTGTACATTTCTTTATTTCTTGTAACCTGCACATAGTGTCCTTTTTACGATGACTACATCGTTTCCCTGCACAACAAGATCAAGAACAAGCCTGTGGAATTTCTGCAAACGTGAGACCATGTTCTGATATGGTGTTTTTTAAGGAAGATTAAAGAATAATTTTCCTTTTTTTTTTACCCACTTTTGTTTTCTGTTGATATTGGGTGACTTTTATCTTGTTTATTTTGAGTGACCCACTTTTGATTATATTCTCTTTCCACAGGCCTGAGATAAGCGAAGAACTGAAGCAGCTCATTGAAAACATGTTGGACAAAAATCCACAAAGCAGAATCACCGTCCCGCAAATGAAAGTGAGCAACACTCTGCAAATAGTACCACCGTTGGCTCAGATTGTGGCCTCCTTCCCCGCTTGTATTGGCCCTCAGCAAAATGATAAATTCTTACATTTTGTCTCTTAATTGCTCGGCAGCTCCACCCGTGGGTGACAGAGTCCGGAGAGTGCCCTCTACCGCTCGAGGAGGATCACTGCACTGCAGTGGATGTGACAGACGAAGACGTTCTGAACAGCGTCACCCTGGTTTCCAGCCTCTCCGCTGTGGTGAGTTGAATTCTAAGGCTATTCCAGTGAAACGAGAGGAACTACAGTAAACCCTCAAATATCTGCAGATCCTGGTGAAGTCCATGCTCAGGAAGCGCTCCTTCAGTAATCCCTTTGAGTGTCCCGCCAGGCGGGCCGAGAGGTCCATGTCTGCTCCGGGTGGTCTTTTGACGTAAGGAAACGACCCCCAAAGCATTCCAAGTTCAAAATGACAACTTTTTACTTCACTTTTACAAGTACACCTGCTTGTAGTAGAAGTACACTCAATTCCATGCATTTAGTACAAGTCCACATACTTGTAGTACTCCTTCACACAAGACCACATACTTGTAGTACTCCTTCACACAAGTCCACATACTTGTAGTACTCATTCACACAAGACCACATACTTGTAGTACTCCTTAACACAAGTCCACATACTTGTAGTACTCCTCCACACATGACCACATACTTGTAGTACTCCCTCCCACAAGTCCACATACTTGTAGTGCTCCTTCACACAAGTCCACATACTTATAGTACAAAATTCATGTATTTTTTTATTTTTTTACACATTTTCCTCTTTTGATTGAAATATATAATGTTGTACTAATGAAAACAATGATTTTTTTTCTTCCAGTGGTTCTTGGAATCTTTTGGGATCCTCAGCTCACCTTCACCCTTCTTTAAGGTAATCATTCTAAACAAGCATTTTCCCCTCTTTTTTATTTTTATTTTTTCCTACTCCTCCTACACTTTCCTAAATTCCAAACCCTCCCATACTTCCATCCATCTCTGGAACATTTCTCCTAAAAATAACCAACCAAAATACCTGTATTTAATCATCATGTGATGTGGAAGTGTTAAAGGAGCCCAAATAGGCGATTTTTTTCTCTCTCGTAAAATCTTTAATTTCCCTTCCGCTAGCAAACTTAGATCCAAACTAGTAATCCCAACTCATCCACACCCATTCCCAATTTTTGCTGATCCAAATTCTCCCCATTTTGCTCACGTTGTGTCCACATGCTGGCCCGTCAGGAGCAACAGCCGCGACGGCAGCCGTGACGAACTGGAGGATTTGTTCGAAGACGAAGCATTCACAGAGTGTTCGGACACAAGCTAGAACGAAAAAAAAAAAAAAAAAACAGGCTGTCCGAAGAATAACTGTTTACATTTTCCTACAACAAATCTATTCAAAAGAACATTTTAACCCAAGAAGGGGTGCTAGCAGAAAAAAAAACTATGCTCTCAACTGGAATGTTTGTTCATTTATTCATCAACTGATAAATAAAGAGCATTTAAATAAGGGAAATAATGCTCCGGGTTTTCGTTTTTTTCCCCAATATCTTTTTTTAATCAAATTGTATCAATTTGCGATTTTAAAAAACTATTACTAATATATCGAACATAATTAGAACAATATACTACAATACTCATCCTAATTGAGACATATATATCAGCATTACTTTGTCTCATGTATAGGAAATTATATTTTTTAATGAACTTTCCCACCTTCTATTTATTAAAAATATAAATGTTAAATATTTAAAAATATATACCTATTCATGTCTATGCTTTGCTGGAGTTCAAGTGTTCACTTTTACATTTGTCCACTAGAGAGTGCAATTGGCCTCCCATCAAATGCAAGTGTATATTTAGAATGGACCTCACATTGAACATATTGAAAAGGAGTCTTTTTATGTATAAATACATAAATATATATATTTTTTTATTAATTCCTTTGAAAAACAGTGGTCACTCCAGTCGACTTTTATTCAAAACTTAACTCATTCACTGCTATGCTGGGTAGGTATCCAAGTATGTGTTTTTATAGTAAATAAGGGAAATTGATATTGAAAAACTTTTATTGATGGCAATAGTCGTCCAATCCATTTTAACTGGTGGGGGGCCAGGAAGCAATCAAATGATCAATTCCTAATATTTCCTAAATTGGACAAAATAGTCATGTTGATTCTAGTCTCTTCATTGCAATTTTGCTGCAGTTGTGCGGGGAGCCGCGAGGGAAGATTTCTGTGGAAACCGTTGCTATGCAACAGCACAAAATCAAAAAGAAAGAAAAACCTTGCCGGTGATATACGCTTGAAATTTTGCTGGGGGACTTCTATTCGCTACTGTATTTTTAATAAAGACTCCATTCATCATACTCCTTTTTGCTGCTTTGTGTATTAAGGTTTAAAAAGTGTGCACATGCATTGAAACATCATTTTTTTCTTTTTTAGGGGGTGCATGTAAGTGTGGGGGAAGCCCACTCGTGCCCACATGCTTGACGACTCACCAAAACCAGACAATCAGAGAACAGATCAAGACATAAAGATAAAACAAAAAGGTATGTTTTTTTTTTCATGTCAATGTTACTGCCATTTACAATTGTTGTTTTTTTTAAATTAGAAACACACTTTTTGTGGTGTACTTTCATATAAATATCAAATCAACGACAATTTAATATTATATAGGATTTAGCTGAAGGATTTTCAAGGCCTGAAATATTTTTAGACTAAAAATTACAATCCCATTCTTTATCAATTACAAATACAAAAGGATTTAAATAATAATACAAAAATGGATGATTATAAAAGAGAAAAATGTCCTCTGCTTTCAGTGTGACTTGACCAGCGTGCCGCCATTTTGTATCAATAATACAGACCGCATAAAGGCAGCGTGAATAATAGATGCCGTTGAAGTCTTTTTGCTCCTCACGCCACTAGGCTGCATTGACGCCATAAAAAATAAAGACAACCCCCCCATAAATTGAACAACATTTATTTTGCATGAATGGCCTGTGCTTTTTCAAATGTAAATGCTGCAAAAACACAACAAAATTGCAGTAAGTGAATGATGAACCATCAAAGTCTTCAGCATTCTCATTAAAGATACTTGACGCCCTCTAGCGTTGTGAATGGGTATAATATCTAGACCCTGCATGTAAGACGACCGACACTTTTTCAGTCTTATTTCAATGCAAAAAACGCCTTATAGTCGGGCCAATACGACACGTTGATGTGGTAAATGGACCAGCAGAATATGAAAAAAGTTGCAGTACCACTTTTGACCCCTGCGTTGACAGATTACTTTTTTCTCTTTCTATCATCGATGAGTTGGGCCTTTTCCTTGTCAAAAAGGGTGTCTTTCATCTACCACCTGTCTACCTACGGTTTATTTATAGCTACATTTTACGTCCTTCTGATGCAAAGCAGATAGTTCTGGAATTCTTATCGTCAGATTTACTTTTTGTGCATTTATGGTGTTTTTCTCCCAATGTGAGTGCCTGTTTTTCACATTGAAAAAACTGTATATTTAAATAATTCCAATAATCTGATTTAATCAAACCTATTTGCAGTGTCTATTTGATGAAAAGGCTACTTTTGACACCCAAAAGTGGCTCCAAAATGGTGTTCTAGCACAAAAAAAGCATCCTGGACTCAAACGCCTAAAGCCTAAACGTCCGCTACCATTTTTGTCACGTTCCTTACAGGATGCATTAGGTGTCACCTCGGCGCGGCAGTAGGAGCAGCGGGGGGGACTTTTCATAGCCCTAGCAACGGCCATCTGATTGGTCTACTTGCCTCGCCGGCCAAACAGTGATTGGCTGTTCATCTCGTGAGAAGGTTCATCCTGCAAGAGAGTCTGCAATGAGGCAGAAAGGTAAGAAGAGACTGATGCTGGTGGAGAATGGGAGGTTTGGCCATTTTTGAAAAAAAAAACGCACCACAACACAAAACAAAACTCGAAGTCTCTTGTAAACTGTTATGTCAGTTATTACAGATATTCTAATTAAAAGAAGACATTTTTTACGCATGCTAAATGCTACGAAAATGCTAACCGAAATTTCCTTTATCTTTTTATTTTTTTACATTTTCAAACAAAAAAATAATTTACTTTCTCTCACATGCTAGCATTAAGTCCCTGAGGTGTTTTAACATTTTAAAACCATTGGCAAGTGCCTTCCTCATTTGGAAGAATTGAATGCCTTTAATCGTCATCCCAACGGATGTCCAAAAATGACAGAATAAGAACATAAAAAAAACTACTTGGAAAGCTCTGTAATTTAAAATACACATTGAGAGTGACTTGGCGATATATATAAAATCAGTGGAGGCTATTTGTAGCATGATGAAAGGACTCGCGTGGCAGCCTTGCGGGAACTTTGGAGACTAAAAATAAATGGAAGCAGCTGTCCAAATAGTGTGGAGTAAGGCCGCCGGTGACATCATTCCTCCCGCCTGTCACCCCCTCTAAGGCAATGCCATTGACGGTGCTGGACGTCCATTTTGACACATTAATCTGTAGTATTGGTGGCGTTATGAGAGAAAATTTGGGTTTTTACTATTTTTAATTACTTGTGTAAGAAAATAAGTACAAGAAAGACAGTAGAAATGGCGCATTGATCATTCAGCCATCATTTTATTGGATTTCTTTTATTGTCTCAATGATCATTGTAGCTAATATTTTGTTTTTTGTGCAACTGCTACATCAGGACTCACATTCAAG
Source organism: Stigmatopora nigra (assembly GCF_051989575.1). NCBI lineage: Eukaryota > Metazoa > Chordata > Actinopteri > Syngnathiformes > Syngnathidae > Stigmatopora > Stigmatopora nigra. The sequence goes on along the minus strand of NC_135515.1, from coordinate 2,450,132 downwards.
ATATTTTTTTTTTATCACTCGGGAAAACAGCAAGAAAAAGCAGAAAAGTATCAAAAAAAAAAAAAACAATTCAATGTGGTCCAAACACGTTCATCAAAGCGCCCCAAAAAAACATAAATAATAAATACTGCAGTGTGTCATAATTGGCTTTTTTTTGGTGACATTGAGTGAACAATGGTGAATTTCTAGCATCATTTTTTTAGCTTCTTTCTAAGTATTTTTAATCATTTGTTCTTTTTAATATAAATTAAATACACACATTGTATGCCACAAAAGCAAATTTTGATTTTTTTTAAACAATTACGAGTAGAGAAAATAATCATTTAAAAAAAAACAAATAAATTAGACAGAAGGCTGCATTTTTCTGTTTTGTCAATCATAGGAATACTTAACATCCACAATATACAGTAAGTGAATCAAGTCAAGCTACCGTATATAAATACATCACCAGCATGCACAATATTGAATAGTATCATATAGCATATTATTCTTCGTCATCATCATCATTGTATACACTGAAGAAACAGTATAATAGTAGTAATAGTAGTAGTAGTTGTACGCAAGTGCATTTCATGAAATAAAACACAAAGCTGCATTGTCATTCATTTTTTTTCCATTTTTTTCTTCTATTTTTTTGGTAATATTGGCTTCTAAAAAAAATGGGGAGGGATGTAAACTAGGGTCTACGAGTTGAAGCATTTTTAAAAGCAGTATATGTAATTTTTTTTGGGGACAATTGAAGCCATTCATTGTTTGTGGATGTGACTATTTCCTGGATTTGAGCTTGCAACAATGAATGCAGTTGTTTTGTCACGTTAGCTTTGAGTGCACATCCGAACATTTTTTTTTATTTCATAAAAATCGTTAGCTGAATTCAACGCGCACTTTTTGGCCTTGCACTACTTCCTGTAACTAATTTTTCTCCTTTCTCGAATTAAGCGGCGTTACGACAAAAATTAATGACAATGACTTACTCCTCCAGGGCCGCGACTACCTCCTGAAACCAACAACTGTCGCAATGCACAACGAATACATAGGATAAGAAAAGTACAATAAAAATGAAGCAGCGTGTCTGGATGAGCCAGTTCTGAGTGCCATGTCGTCGATACTATTTGACGACGCGCTCCGATTGGCCGACGAGTGCTCTGGTTCGGCGCAAAGAAAAAATCAACAGCGTGGAGGCCCTTTCGACCGATATATATATTTATTTTGCTCTCTCTATTTATTTATATATTTATATTTGTAGACCTTTTCATAATACGAGTAAACAATAAGTGCCAGAGTACTTCTGGGTGCCAGAAAAGTAGGGACGACCTATTCTGAAAATGACAAAATTTAGGGGAGGAATGCCAGCCGGGCCTCATTAATGCAACACAACTTTTGGTTGGTAGAGAAAATTGTTGGTTACCCTAAAAAATATATTTTTACTAAAATTACAGATTCAAGAACACCAGTCCCTGTTGGAGTAAGCAGCCCCAGCTTCCAATTTTCATTGTTGGGTCTATAAAAATGGACTGAAATTTTGCTCAAGCCTGTTTCTTATTTTGAATTCTATTTAAATACAATTCCAAAGTAGTGCTTATTTTATATTCATTTTTAATACTTGTGATTTCTCTGACTGTGGGTTTTTCTTTTATTGACAGAGTAAAAATGCCAATTTTGTCCAAGTGTGTCGTCCTTCAAACAAGAAAATAAAAGAGTCAACGGATCCCTAATGAAGTGAGTTGCCTTACATATCCATTTTTTAATTGTATTTTTTTTTTAATCGAGCCGAAATTTCCGCTACCGTTCCATCTCTCCACCCAAAAAAAGTGACCTCGCCCATCTTTTCAAAACCAGTCCTTCCACCCTCGACCCGTCCCAATTTACGGCAAGAAGGCATCGTAAGCTTTGGCAAACCCGGAAGTACATCCCGGCGAAAAGGTCTACTCGAACTCACCCTCACCTCTCGGTTCTTTTCTGGAAAGGCATGAAAAAATAAACAACGGCTGCTGCGCGCGTGGAGTCGGCAAAAAGCGGCTGCCAAAGTCCACCTGCCTCGTTACTCCGGCCCAATTTTTCTAGATTTTTTTTCTTCTTTTTTTTCTCTCCTCGTCATGGTGGTCTTGGTGGTGGTGGTCTCAACCTTCCTCAGGCTTTAGTTGTTGCCCTCCCCGCCCTCGTCGTCCTGCTGGTCGCTCGTCCACAGAGTCAAGTTGTCTCGCAGCAGCTGCATGATGAGCGTGGAGTCTTTATACGAGTCTTCGTTGAGGGTGTCCAGCTCGGCGATGGCGTCGTCGAAGGCCGTCTTGGCCAAGTGGCACGCCTGCTCCGGCGCGTTCTGGATCTCGTAGTAGAAGACGGAGTAGTTGAGGGCCAGGCCCAAACGGATGGGGTGGGTGGGCTGCATGTGCTCCTTGCTGATCTCGTGGGCCTCGTTGTAAGCCTTCTCCGACGACTCCACCACGGCGGCGCGTTTCTCGCCCGTGGCCACCTCGGCCAGGTAGCGGTAGTAGTCGCCCTTCATCTTCAGGTAGAAGACTTTGCTCTCGTGCTGCGTGTCGCCGCAATTCTTGATCAGGAAGTTATCCAGGAGGTTGAGCACGTCCTGGCACACGGCCTCCAGCTCCTTCTCGATCTTCTCCCGGTAGGCCCGCACCATCTCGATCTTTTTCTCGTTGCCGTCGGCCGACGTCTTCTGCTCGATGCTGGAGATGACGCGCCACGACGAACGCCGGGCGCCCACCACGTTCTTGTAGGCCACCGACAGAAGGTTGCGTTCTTCGTTGGACAGCGCCTCGTTCAGCTCCGTCACCTGAGAGGGGAGAGAAGGGAAACCCGGCGGGAACTGGTCAAGTTGGTGCCAGACGGCCATTTTGTGTCAGATAACTGGGGCTGGATTAGCAAAACAATCAACAATTTTCATAGTCAAAGTGATCCTAAGTGCCTTGGCCCCGCCCACAAATATAGTCAACGAAGAAATTGTCAAAAGTAATTGGTTCCAACCGATTGGACATCTGATAATAACAATAGAATTTGAATTCACAGGATGAAAAGAGCCATTCGATTGGATCAAAGGAGGGCGACCTTGAGGTCGGGCGTCCATCGCCGTCATCGCTCATCCTGTTTTGCAGCCATTACCATGGTAACGACACACTCACACTCAAAAGACATCTGTACACATTTGGGAGGGTGCTCTGGGAAATTTCCATGGAATTAATGTTAAGTTAAAGATGTTCGTCGGGATAGTCATTTTTTGGACATGGGGTGGCGGGGTGTAATGGGGTTAGGGAGGGGCCGTCTGCAAATGACTGAAATGTTGTCATGAGCACTGCGGGCAGCTGCACTGTAAGTGAAAACCCTGTGCGTACACACCCTGACCTTAACCAAGGCTAAAATTGACTACTACTTTTTTTTTTGCCTTAACCAATGCAGTGAGAGCAGTCATTAACCCTTTACTGGTTAGTTTATGACTCAATATGTTGCCTTGTGACTAGACTTGAAAAAGCATTTTTTTTTAATTATTGAATTGTGTCTGAATTTGTGACTTATATGGCTTAAATATTGCCTATATACTATTATGGGTTATTATAATTCACCTATAAAAAGGCAGTTTTTCAATTGAGTTTTAACACTGGAAAATCCTGGCAACCCGCCATGCTTATAAAGCACTGGGGAAGCCTGCAATTCATTTTTTTCCAACTCTTTTAGGCTCCCAATGACAGCAATAGGCGTTCAATCTACTTGACCTGAATTTTCATGAATGACTTAGCCTATTTTTTCCAATCCATTTAGACTCTCCCAGTCCAGATAGATTGGACTTCTATTGTAGTCAATAAATCACTTTGAACATCTGCAGTGAATATCTAATAATAATAATAATTAATATATATTTATGTCATGACTGCACATTCTCAACATGTGATTAGAGTCATTGTTCAATCAAAATGTGCTGCACTAATCCACTTTGACTCTCACTGACATGACACAGCAATTTCTCCCACATTGAGAAATCTTATCTTATCATCATCGTCCTTATTGACTCCACTGCAATATGACAAAAGAATATTCCAGAAGGCTTCTCCTTCTTCCACAGCCTCCTACGTTTGCGTGGAAGGAAGAACTGAAAGAAGAAAAAAAGCCTCCCCACCCCCCAGCCTGCATATTTCACAAGGCTCTTATTTGCATTAAATCTCAAACCAGTCGGATTATGGTCCTTTTTCCAAGACAAAGGAAGAAGCGGTGCGGGTATGGGGGGTAGAAAAGGGGTAGGGGGGGCTGCAGGGGCAACCTCACGTGCCCCCCGGTCACCCTTGGATGAGTGGCTTTGAATGGAATGGAGGATAAAATGATTTTTAGTAATATTAATAATAATATTAGTGGATGGAGCACAGGCACCGCCCAATTTGAGCATCCCTAGTAACCCGACTATTCACAAGAGGATAAGACAAAGGGAGTGGCTTTGACGTCATGTCAGCAAGAAGGCGCTGTAAATTGAAAAGAATGGCAAACGACTATCGGCATGATTTAAAAAGGCACTTACCGATTTCATGGCGGCCGCCATGTCGTCATACCTCTCGGCCTGCTCGGCCAGCCTGGCTTTCTGCACCAGCTGTTCGCGGTCGACCATCTTTGGGCAAACGGAGGGCTTTTAGTGCCGCTCTTTTGGCCTTAATTGGGTTTTTGTTGTTTTTTTTTTCTTTAAAGGGGGTGGCCCTGTTGTCCGAGGGGGAGAACCAGGGGGGGTGTTGAGTGAGGCCTCGGCACAGCTCGCCTGGAGATTTGCTCTTATTTCAAAAATCTCAATTTGTAGTTTGGGTCAATTCGCAATGCGGTGAAAATCCGACGACAAGTGAACGCTGCAGCTGTTCTGCTCTTCTCAGTCTCTCTCTCACTCTCTCTCTCCCCCATGAGCTCACTCTCCTCCCTCCATCCCTCCCTCTCCATCGGTTGCGTCACCCCCCAGTAGAAAATTGAGAGCCCGTGCCAATGATGTAATACCAGTGGCAGCCCTGGCTCAAGGCCTTCTGGGTAATGGTGTTCAAAGAACACTCCGACTGAGGCGTGCCTTTATAATGGCTTATGAAGAGCTGAAAGGCTGACCACGTGTGGTCAACGTGAAGAATTACACCCTCCATTCAAAATATATACATATTACATTTAATACTCTAGGAATTTTGCGCATTCAAGTCAACTTATTGGACTTTTTTTTAATAGAAAAGTCATACATTCAAATTATTGATCAAAAGTCATCTGAATTCAAATGTATTGCCCCGCCTGGTGCTCAAAGTTAGCTAGGTTAGGCTCCAGCACCCCCGTGACCCTTGTGAGGATAAGGATCCTTGAAAATGATCTGTAAGCCACAATTATAAAAACGGATGTACTTATGAAGGCAAAGTGGGAGATAAGAGTGGTGGAAAATTTGCAATGACGAGTTAGAGGTGAAGGCAAATTGGATTAACCGTCGTTAACCGCCTCTTAACTTAGTTACCTAAAACGAGGATGAGGCAGAAGGCGAGTGCAGGTGGACCATCTGGAAGCTAGATTCAAGACCGCCAACAGCTCCCCATGGACTCCGTCATGGAGCTGGACGTGCTGATCTACCCCGACGAAGTGCGGGTGGTCAGCCCCGAGGATCTGGGCCAATGGGAGTTGGAGACCGCCAGCCGGGCCTCGTCCCCGGGATCGGAACCTCGGCTCTTCGTGGCGCTCTACCCGTACAATCCCGCCGCCATGTCGCCCAACCCGGACACTGCGGCCGAAGAGCTGCCCTTTGTGCCGGGTCAGATCATCAAGGTGAGACCACCGTCTTCCTTTTGGGGGGCTTGGACCCAGAATAACTTTTTGCGCTATAGGTGTTTGGTGACAAGGATGTGGACGGCTTCTATCACGGAGAATCTGGCGGCCTCTCGGGTTACGTGGCTAGTAATTTGGTCGCCGAAGTACCCGTGGACGACCACTACCTGAAACATCTGATCATGCGGCAGGGATTCATACCCGTAGATCAAACAGGTGAACTGAAAATTGCTCTCTTGTTGTTGTTTGGGGGTTATTGAGTGGGTTTTGATCGGGAGTTACTTCATTTGTTCTTTAGGTTCATCTGTGCTTTTCAGTATTCAATGCTGTTCTTTTTTTTTCATTGTTTTGTTATTTTTTAGTTTTCCCTGACACACTTTAGGTGTTTTTTCCCCAGGCTACCATTTGTCAATTGCTCATAATAAGAAAATCATAGTGTGTCAACGTTTGTTTTCTTATGTCTCTTATTCTCATTTTTTCTTTTGCAAATTTCTCTTTTTTTATGACGACGCTATAGCTCCACCTACAGTACTGGAGCTTCATTTTTCCTTTTTGCAGGAATGTCTTTAACTCCCGACGTGAGCGACGCCGTGTCAAGCGTTCCCGAAGATGTCGTGGTACGCCGCATGGTGGCCCTTTTCGACTATGACCCTTGGGAAAGTTCCCCTAATGCTGACAGCGAAGTAAGTAACAGCACCATGGACTTATTTTTTTTCTTCCCCATTACTCTCAGAATACATTTTATCTTTTTGTCTTTCCCATTTCTCTCAATTGCAGGTCGAAATCGGCTTTCGTTCAGGTGACATCATCTACGTGTTAGGTGACATGGATGCCGACGGCTTCTACTATGTGAGTGTTCATCGCTTATTTTGTTCTTTTATTCCATTTTTCGACCAATAAAATGTCTTTTCAGGGTGACCTACAAGGACGCCGCGGGTTGGTGCCATCCAATTTTCTGCAGCCGCTACCGTGGGATTGAGGTTTAGTGGTTTGTAGTCGTTAAAAAAACACGTTAAAGTCATATAAAATCTAAAAAATAATTCAAAAATACACACACAACACTTACTTAAACAAAATACCTGACTGCAAAGGGTATTATGATAGCCTTATGAAGAACTTTTTGGTGTGTGCTTTTTACATATTTATACATTTTGTATTTTTTGGACTCTTTTTACAATATGCAATACTTTTATGTATAGTATACTAACATAACATTTAATAGGATTATTTTAATTTGTACTTTATATACCGCATGGAATTTCTGTTTGTGTTAGGATCTAAAATTTTACAATGGTAGTCTACAAAAATTATATATATATATATATATATATATATATATATATATATATATATATATATATATATATATATATATATATATATATATATATATATATATATATATATATATATATATATATATATATATATATATATATATATATATATATATATATATATATATATATATATATATATTAAAAAATGTACTCATGTCATAAACAAAAATATTTCACAATTTTTCTGTTAACTGCAAATAGACCAAGTAAAATAAATGCATGTTGTATTTTGTATACATATGACTTTATTTGAAAAAAAAAATGCATGACCTTTCTTTTTTGAATATCGGCATCACAATGACATCAACTGAAAATGAATAACACCCTTCATTTATTTTTAGGTTCAAATTCTAATCCAATATTTTTAGCCTCTTTAAAAACAACAAGTATTCTATTGTTTTTTCCAGACTTAATTTAAACATGAGGGAATATCACAATCAAATTGTATAACTTTTGGACAATTAAAACATGTACTTTTTGTCATTCCGATCATGACATTTACATTTTTTAACTGAAATCTATTAATTGAATTTTGCCAGCAAAAAACAGTAACCCGAACATTACCCTGAATAAAAACCACACAGAGCTTGTTGGGGGACTCTAACACAATTTAAATTCATTTCAAAATATTTTTCCAAACATAAATTCATGCAATTTATCCTCAAACGATGCTTTCTTCTCTTCCTTTGTAGCCCACAATGCAGTCATCCATAAAGTAGGAAACACTACACACCGTTGACCTTTTTTTGCAGTGCTTTCTACTTTATGCTGAACAACACTGAACAATTAACAACTTGTAAATTCCTCCTTCTGGATTTAGCAGTCTTGAAAACCTTCTGGAAGCAGAAATGGTATTTCAAAAAATTAACTTTGCATGAAAATTAAATTATCTTACCAGCAGATGTTCAGAGTCCTGTAAAAGAAAGACAAGGAGAAGTGAGTATCCGCTATTTATCGACTAGTCGGAGGCACGTGCTTCATACAGGAAGTGATATTTTCCTTTCCGTTAAAATTTTGTGGTTTTTATAAAAAGTGTCTTATTTATAGATTAAATTAAACTTAATCTTTTATTTTTTTAAAGTTATTTATACTGAATTATCCAAGTAAATGCCAATTTGTTATTATGCTGCAAAAGGAGAACATTTTAAAATTAAATAGGGATGTTTATTTAAAAAAAATGCATATTTAAACTTTGCTAAAACTCACTTGTCAAATTCTTTGTCAGATTTAACACTCAGAAAATTCAATCAATTGACAAACAGGCCTTGGTTTTATTCGTAGTGCTTCCACAGAATAACATAATACATCCACACTTTGCTACATTGAAACTGCTATGCTAAAGCTAACAAACGGATGGTTTTCATTATTTTATTATTATTATTATTTGTGCCATTAAATAAGAATAATTTCAGGTTAGTCTTGAGCGATTAGTTTAAAAAAAACAAAAGTTTACTAAGTGCCATAAAAGCCGTGCATTTTGTAGTTATACTACTAATGATTTCTGCATTCTTATGTGAATTTGCAAATGTTTTTAGAATATCGCACAATATGAAAGTTTTTTTTTTTTGCAGATTATTCGGCAGGAAGTGTTCATAACTCTCATATCTCCGCACCCTTATGAGAAGTCCTACATTAGTGTGAATTGTGTGTGTGCGTGTGTGTGTGTGTGTGTGTGTGTGTGTGTTGAACTAAATGCAGCTTTGTGTGCACACTTGAACGTTGCAAAGAGGAACGTCGTCACGTCAACTAAAACCACAAATTCAGAGAACAGGAAGTGAGTGACAGTAGAGTGGCACCTCACCTTTTTTGGGGGGATTTTTTTCTTTTTTACAGTCAATGATCATGTTTCAGTGCTGTTGATGACAGTAGATGTCTAATCTATTTGAATTTAAACAGGCTGGCATCGCTTCTCAATGAGTATTAATGTATTTATATTTTTAAAGCAGTAATACTGTCAAGTTATATTCCAAAAAAGTTAGAAGAAAATGGTTTGGAAATAGATAAGCTAAGAATGGGGGTTAGGGACTCATGAGTCAGTGAAGAAAGTGCATGACGATGCAGATTTGTCTATTCTTGCACAAAAGGATTATATCCAAAGTGGTCCTGTGTGTATATATATTTACTATATATATATAGGGTTAGGAAACAGTACACACAGACACAGTAGGCAGTGGCAGTTATTTAAAAAAGCCTTCATTAACTTTCCGTCAGATGCTTTTACTGTAAAGTTTCACTTCTGTAAAATACTCCCTGGACTTATTAAATAATAAAGTATAACATTAATTGGCAAGAAGTGCTAAAAGGTTGATCAACTTTCTAAATATTTAACTAAACTAAACTTTTCAACGTTTAGTAAGAGTACATACAATATAGAAATGGTAGTGGTTCTAGCATGGAACCTTGAGGTACACCTTTAATTCATTGGCTGCAATTGACATCCAATCCATTGCAAGTGTTTTTTCCCAACTTGATGTCCACTTAGTATTTGCCCTTCACAGGTAGTAGTACAGTAGAAGGACTGAGGAGAGGACCACGGCGGGGGTGGGGGAAGCCGCCATGCTGCCTCCGGAACGATACACCCGCCTGGCGTTCAGCGGTTGGACGGAGCGGAACGTGTTCGCCATCGGCCTTCCGTCGGAGAAACGAAGCTGGGAGAAGGCGGACAGCTGACACCACAACAAAAGTCAAAGAAGATGGAGTCATTAAGAGAAAACAAGGTCAGATTAATACATTAACTTGCCTAAAATAATCACAAGTGCAAAAAATGTTGCAGCTTTTCTAGTTTAAATGTAGATGAAATGTCATGTTTAAATGACTAACTAAAGCTGAAAAGTGCAAAAAAAAATGTAGGAATTACTAAAGGTTATTGTGCAGGCCTTCACTGATATTTTCATCGTTTACTGTGGGTAAATGGGCCATGGGCCATAGTTTGGACACCCCTGATTTAGGCCCCATTCCAATGTTTATTTGGACTCACCTGTTGCCGACTGAGCGGTACAGTGTTTTCCAAGACGGTCCAAACAACAGATTGGGCGCAGTCCGGTGTGGTCAGGGAACCATGGTAACGGTAGTAATCTCTCAAATGGTCGTGTGGGGGGAGGAACATTTGCAGGGAGATGCCATGTACTATTGTTTTGTTGGCTGTACGTGGGAAATATCAAGAAATTAAACGACCACCAGAATGAGCTAATTGTTATTGTCGGTTAAATACCGTTCAACCTATTATATAAACTTTTTTTTTTTTTGTGTACATTCAGGCATCTTATCGTGTCAGAAATTGTACTTTGGCACATTGTGAACATGCACATGTGTATAATATCTAAATCATATCGAGAACACACTTACACTTTGGCACTTTACATGCACCTATAGATGTGTCATATCATCTCATATCATGTTTAGCATAGCCGTGGAAACTTACAAGGTCGTGGGATTCTACTCAGAGCCTTTAGGAGGGGTTCCAACTTTTTGTTGGCAGAATTGGATTCCTGGATAAGAAGTTGAAAAGAATAAAATGCACAAATTTTCATTGGAAGTTCTCCAATATGGTGTCAACCAGTGACATGTATTATATTTCTTAAAGAAAAGCCAGAACGTTTATTTAAAAAGACTTAATGTGGTAGAGAAAAAGATAGATCGGGTCGTAACTAAATAAAAATTGGTTTTTTTTTTTTTTTTTTTACTGTGGAGTACAACAAGGCTCTGTTCTAGAGCCATTGTAAATGCCTTAAACATGTCATACTACATTTTTTTTGAAATTCTTAATTTAATAATTTTTTAACTCAAATAAAACATCAACATTGCTTTTCTAGCAAACCTGGAAGAAGATGCCGAGAACAGCAAGGCCTTCTGGATCACTCGCAGCCTGCGACAATGATTCGTATCCTTCCTTAATGTGCACAATGTGCATCTGCAGGTCGGGAGGAAACAAACACAAGTATGTATTACAATTCACTTTTTCTATTGTTTGGTAAATATTGTGCACATACTTCCATGGGATAAAGTTCGCCATCTATTGTGTGCTCAGAGCCCGGACCACCATCTTTGCCCCAGTGGAAGTGGAGTTGAAGTGCGGTGTATGTTGTCGACAGATTCCCTCCTTTGATTTGTATACCGCCAGGTAAATCCAGTTGCACTACAACAAGTACACAAACAAATTAAATACGTATGTCAGGGTACCACTGTATGTGCTGTACAAGTTCCAAAATGGCACCAATGATTGAGTTTAGTCTGTAAAACGGTACCTGTATGGCCATTGTTGGAGAGGTTTCCATGAAAAGCGTGCCGATACCCCAGAAAGTGAAATGGCGCCAACCTCTGGTCCGGTAACACTTTCCTGGTCACAATGTTGACGGGCGATTGCGATCTTCCATTACACTGTGGAAAACTTCTTCCCCATTGGTCGGGCCCTGGCAAAAAAAAGACCCTTATTAATGCGTCATTTTCATTTTTTCTTCTTCTTAGCAATTGTGCTCTTGAGTTTTACCTAAACAAGTGTTACTGCAAGACACTTGGGTCTGGTAACACCAATCTAGATGTTTAAAATTGACATTTTTTTTAATGATATGACATCATAAGACTTTGTGATGAGAAGCATTGAGATGTTCCTACCTTGCCCAGAGGCCAACTCCAGGAATGACACCAACAAAAATGTCCACATTGGCAATAGCCTGTTTTGTATTTTATTTTTTTGGCCCAAAACGTCAGACGTCTTGTTTTTATAAACTCGGGGCCATTGGAGGGGCCTCCGCCCACTTTGCTTTTATGACTTATCCTTATGAGATAGGCAAACAATGACACAAGCTATAGATAAAAATATACAAGCTTTGGACTCAAAGAACGTCCAAATTGATTGGTTAGAACAGCCAATCTTATGTTTTTTTTCCTTTATCTTCCATGTTGCTACCGTTTTCTTGGAAAGTACAGTTAACTTTTCACTTTTACTTACAGTGGGTGTAAATGGATTAGACCGTTGTGAATAAAATTGATTATTTTGCCTACTATAACAATATTTTATATTAATTGAATGATAAAATAGATGAGTCAGGGTTTTCTCAAAATTGCTGAGCTCTGTGCTGATTTAAAAACAAAAAAGCTATACAGTGTACAGTATTTTTCTGCAAGGTAAAATTTAATTTACACATGTTTTTGTTTATTTCTAGGCTCCAGCGCCCCGTAACCTTGACAACCATAATGGATGGATACACTTTTTCCTGTTAAACACTTGGTGAGAACATTTTGAACATTTTCTTGCAATTTAAAGCTTTGTAATTAGGTTCTCACTGCATTTTTGGTGGGGTGTTTACTTTATTTGGTACCCCATTAAAGAGAAAGACAATTGGAATTGATTAAAAGAAAAATAATATATAGAACTCTCTATATGCAAACCTTAATGCATGCTTTACATCAAAATTAAATCCAATCATAAAAGGAAATCATGCAATGTAAGCATTCTCGTGTATATCACATTATAAAGCTAAATATCCCAATGTATTCTGTAAAGCAATACGTAGTAACATAGTCATTTGTCAGCCATTTTGCGACGGGGCCATTCGATGAACATTGCATGAACGCCAGCAAAGTGTGTTGTATTTTGAGATAGCTATAAAGTTCTAAAATGTTAACTTATTTCAAAAGCCGAAATTTGACGGCATACTGAAAAGTTAATTTAACTTATTTTCAACATCAAGCTTTAAAATTAACCACATCCATGTTTTTTTTAACCAAACAGTGGGCGTGGTTACTTGCGCGGTGCATTCAATTGTCTGGGAACATCAAGCATTGAAAGAAGTCGGAAAGTTAGCGCTCCGTAATTATTAGACAGTGTGCCGTATCTTTGCCAAAAGCAAGCCGAATTTGATGGAGCGCTGGCGGGGCAGAACGGCTCTGGTCACCGGTGCCTCGGTCGGTATCGGGGCGGCCATTGCCAAAGAATTGGTCCGTTTCGGAATGACAGTGGTGGGCTGCGCTCGGGACGTGGATAAAATAAAGGTTGGCACCTACCACTTTAACAATTTGTGAGAAAGTGTAACTGCGTCACATGGAGTTGGCTAGTACATGCTAATCTGCCAACAGAAAAAGTTTGTGTATATTCCAAACGAATTTAATAAATATCCAGTAGATCCTTGCTGGATTTGTTGTGTTTTGATACGTGTGTTGTTAGTACAGAAACAACCATATATGGTGGATATATTTGTGTGTTTAGTTCTTTTAAAGTCACTTTATTTAGCTGTCTGAAACGCTGTCATGAAAACTAGTTAAACTTATGAGCGTCCCTTGGACCTGTTCAATTATTGACTTTAGCATTAGATTATTTACCTTTAAACAAACAAATTGAGCTGTTGGGACTAAGGTGACCTGGAAATAAATGTCAGATAACATCTAAACTGTTGATGCAACCAATGTTTTGGTGCTATACAGTTTCAACTGAAAAATTGAATATTTTGTGAAATTTCAATGCAATTTAGCATCACTAGTCCCATAGTTTCATTGTAATAGTTTGACAACCCATGTCTGACAATGTCTCCCCCCCCAGGCCTTAGCAGTCGAATGTCAGGGTGAACGACTCCCGGGTATCCTGGTGCCGTTCAAGTGCGACCTGACCCACGAAGAGGACATCACGTCCATGTTCAGCGCCATCAAAAAACAACACAAAGGCGTGGACGTGTGCATCAATAACGCGGGGTTGGCCCACCCGGAACCCCTGCTGAGCGGCAATACTTCTGGCTGGAAGAACATGCTAGATGTACGTTGGCCAAGTACGTGCCTAATGCATTTGTCTCATTTGGTGTCATTTCCATGCAGGTCAATGTCCTTGGCTTGTCTATATGCTCGCGAGAGGCTTATCAGTCTATGAAAGAAAGAAATGTGGACGATGGGCACATTATCAACATCAACAGGTAACCCCACTGTTTAATCAGTTGCAAAAAAATGCTGCTATGATGCTAACTGACTTTAGATTTTTTCCACATTGTTAAAATTTTTGTGAATACAAAATAATGAGTCTATGAATGACCGATATTGTCACAGCATGGCCGGTCATCGCGTGGTTCCCAACTCCAACGTGCACTTCTACAGCGCCACCAAGTTTGCCGTGACAGCACTGACCGAGGCCTTGAGGCAAGAACTGCTTGAGGCCAAGACCCAAATAAGAGCCTCGGTACCATTCGTCTATAGTACAATGTTTTTTTTTTTTTGTGTGTTTTCAGTGTCATTTGAGTTTCTTGTCTTTTGTTAGTGTATTTCTCCCGGTGTGGTAGAGACTGAATTCGCTCTTCGGCTCAACAATGGCGACGCTGAAAAAGCAGCTGACTCTTATTCCAGATTTAAGGTAATGGTATTTGTCTATTTATTTTTTAAACATTTTTTACTTCAACTAGTAAGGAAAGGCTGTGAATGATCATACTTCATAGTGCTGACAATACGAGTCATTTTATGTTATAAAATAGATAAATAGATAGTAATATATGCCACAATACACAGTATTTAGATGCCTGAATTCCCAGCATGCCTTCTGGGGAGCTTTGGTAAAAAGTTAATAATAATTAGTTTGCTTGATTTTTAAACATCCCGGTTTTCTGGGTACAGAGACATCTACTGGCTGTTATTCGTCATTGTTACTATGTCAAGTGAATTGCATTTAATGCCTTTATTGTCATTATTCAAGTACAATGTGTGGACATTTTTAATATTTTTCTTAAATTGGGGAGTTCTGTTAAAATTGAGGAGTTTTGTTGAAATTGAGTCAAATTTTAACTCTGTTGTACCATTTGCAGCCACTGGCAGCTAAAGATGTTGCCGATGCCATCACTTATGTCCTCAGCGCCCCTCCACACGTGCAGGTGCGCTTAACCTTTGACCTTTGGAGAATAATTTAAGAAGATAAATAATCAGATGTCTCATCTTTTTTTTTGTTTTTGTCGTTTCCAGATCGGAGATGTTCAGATGAGACCCGTGAAACAGGTGTTTTAGCCCTCCTACTTCGTCTCAAGCTAAAAAGGTCTTCATTTTTTTTTAGATAATATTTTTAGCTAATCGTAAATAGCATCTCAACATTGTTGCTTATGAGCGCAGGAAATTTCTGCAAGCTTACCTTATCTTTATTAATGACATGCGTTGATGACTTTATGAGGTTTCCTTTAAGAAAGAAAGGGTCCACTGGACTTTAGCATTGATAAGATGAGAAAAAGTGAGTGAATGCACAGCAAATTCATATTTGTAGTGCTTATTTTTATTAAATGTGCTTGCCACTAAGTATTCTTGAAATATTACTTTCTTCAAAATATGCTTCCAGGTCTGGAAGATATTTATTTTTGAGAAGTAAGTATAAAAGTAGAAATGTACACACTTTGCCCATAATTTCTCGGTATTATATATATAATTTATCATATATAATAGTTGTGTCAAAATGTTACAGTTTCATCTTTCTTTAGTTAAAAAAACACAAACAAACATAGTATTATAATAATGATATTTTAGTTATATGAATATTACTTTATTTATTTAGCTTAATCTACCTGTGTGAAGCTGCCCAAATTCAATTGTAAGGTAAGTACCGTATTTTTCAGACAATAAGTCTTTTTTTTTAACTGTAGAATTGACATGATTGGACATTAATTTTAGATCAATAAAATAAGCCAAACACAAGCTTCCAATGTTACAAAATTCCTCTAACTTTCCACTAGGTGTCACTAAGGTTAGGGCCAAAAAATAATTGGTAACGACATCAATCCTGAATGCATTTTCTGCACACAAATCTTTGGCTTCAATCCATCAACTATTAGGCATAATTATACAAGTTTGTCTTTCTCTTACACTAAAAAAAAACAATATGCATCCACTCCATGACTAAATGCTGAATAGGAAAATCTTCCAATTAAACACATCAATCAATTTCCCTATGGCTCAATACAATGCTTGAGTGATGAACCCTGCTAACGAGTTCACAAATCATCAAGGCCTCCGTATTCATTCAGTCACAAAGGCCCAATAGACATTTTTCGGAATGCCGGAATTGGCAGAATTTTGTTCGAGTGCATAAATATTACTTTGTTTCCGTCAAACCGCCCTCCTTTGTTCCTTCAGCGTTCCGAAGCTGCTTTAAATGTTTGGCCGTCTTCCAAAAAGTACTCCTATACTTGATTGTTTTCCACTCTCCGACCTTTTAGCGTCGAGCTGCCGGCGGGCGGACGAAAAGACAGACGGATGCTTCGTGCGCGTTAAGTCGGAAGGCAGCATGTGAAAGTCAGCTGAGCGACGGGATTTGGCGTATTTGGCGGGATGTTAGGAGGCGAAAGTAATGCGATAAAGCTGTTCGGAGAATGTGACCTCGTCTGAAATTCAGCGAGGGTTGCGAGTGTGAGGTCAGAGTCCGGCTGGAACAAAAGAGCCTAGTAGGTTCAAATTGTCTTGCGTCGTCTACGGTCGTTTACTGGGAAGAAATGAGCTTAGGGCAAAAACTAATGGGCTTTGTGTCCTGAATAGTCCTAATTTCAATTATTTAATGCAGCAAATTATAGACCCTTTCATAGGTCATAGGGTTGGCCAATTTCATCTGTTGGTGGAAAAAATGGTTTGGACCAGATGTAACAAACCTTTTCTAAACAAATTTAACATCTAAATTAACTAAGAAGACCTAAAAAACATTAAATTCCAGAATTAAACCCAAAAACGGAAAAACCAGAGCAGAAACATCAGATGTACTTTTATGGTTTTATTCACGTCACCTACCATACCCGATCCTCACTTTACAATCACATTGTATTTGTTCATCTCATTGAAGTCGGATTTATAGTTCCACAATTAGCAAAACTAGCTAAACAGCAATTGTCAGCAATTTAACGTTCATGGCAGCTTTTCTTCTCTTCTTCCAGGCAAATTGCTCCCTGATTCTTTTCATAGACCACTGCATAGCACTGGATTTTGAGTTAGCAGATACCCGGGTTGTCGTCGACTGTTCGTTTCTGTCCGTTGTTACTACGGGTGTTGATGTCAGACCTGGAAATTCCGGAATAGAAAGTTCTCTAGGTGGCGTGTATTTCTTCTCAAACTTCTTAGCATTGTTTCGTTTCATGGCACTTGGTGTAGTTGTTGTCTTTGTGTTCTTCTGTCTCCCTTCAATGGACTTTTGTCTCTTCACAATGCTAAATGTTGAGAGGCTAGCTGCAATGGTGAGAGGAGTTGGAGGGATCTCTGTGATTGGTTCTGGTGTCGTTAGATTGAGTCGCGCTTTCCTCTTTTTTTTCCTAGACTTGTCATCTCGTCTATGATAGACTTTCTCACCAGGGTCTCGTTTGGGCTGTGACGTTGATATGAAAGTGGCAATTGGGTTAGAAGTGGTTTGGATTGCAATTTGAGGGAAATTCTCGGTAGTGGTGGTGTGTCTAAGAAATTTCGGGGTCTGTTCAGGTCGTTGTTGTGACGGGGAAATGTCTTTAAGGACATTTTGGATTTTGGTGAAGTGGACTGTAGGTGTTGGGGTCTCCGAAGCGCCTATAACTGGGAGTTGTTGTTCAGATTGTGGGTCCAGGATTGACGGATTGGTGGCAATAACTGCAGGTTGACGGACTCTGGGAGGTTGCACGATTGCCTTACCTGGCCGTTGACGTTTGCGTTGCGACTTCATGATGGGACCAAGGTTTTGGGCGGTGTCACATAAGGGTTGAGTTGCTTTGGCCTTTCTTCGTCGCTTTGTTTTTGGAGAACTTGCTTTTTCTGGTGTCAGAGAAGATGGGTCACACAGGTTGGTGTTCAAATCTAGCACTTGTTGAAATGTCTCTATGTGGAGATCGTTGGGGATTGACATGATACTGAGGTTCTTGATTAAGTTGATTTTAGGTTGAGGTATCTCCTCAAGAGAAGTCATGAGTTCTTTCTCCTTGCCTATTTTCTGGATTTTGGCTGGAGACCTAAGGTTGGTTGTGGTTTCTTCTACTGTCAATGTTTTCTTGCTCTTCTTTGGTTGCCTGTTTTTCAAGGGAGATTCAGCAGGAGGTCCAGTTAGAGGATACTTGGCAGTCTCCATCAATGGACCATGCTTCATGACCACATTGGAAGGTTTGGACCGAGCCTCACTCTCACTATGGGTGACCTTTTGATGGCCAACTTTACCCTTTCTTCTCCTCTTCTTCTTTTTATTTGCTTTCTTCTCCAAGCTTTGCGACTCTTTGTCTGTTTCAGCGCTATATTTGGAGGAAACGGTGGCGAGCACCTTGATGAAGTCCCCGCCATGGCCTTCGGAAGAAGCCTTCGTCACCTCGTCGACCATTTCTTCACCGCCATAGTCGTACGGGACCGCCTCCTTCACCACGGCGATGGGCACCTTCTCGTATTGCTTGCATCTGCCATAGATGGGAGAAGAATAGCCTTTTTTTTTTGGTTGTGGCCTGGCAAAAAAGTCTAATCAGAGGTAAAGACACTTACACGCCGTACCAGTGGCGATCGCTACACCGCTCTTCGTAGAGCAGATCAAAGCAAGGTGCACCAATCATGTTGAAGAACAGCTGGCCGACCATCCTAGAGGACGTGTTGTTGACTCGGCGGAGGCAATTTTTCAACCTGTGGTATGGAAGTGGATCTCAATACATTTGGGTGTGTATTGTCGTATAGTGTGTGTGTGTAAGTTTTGTTTTTCTACTCACGCTTCGTCACAGTCGCAGTGGCAGATGGAGTGAAACTTGAAGTTGGTGTAGCCGTATTTGTTGGAAAAAGCGTGGATGACGTGAGGACAGTGGTCGTGCGTGCGGCAGCAGCTATCCGTCTTCTCAAACCTGCCTAGAGAATGTAAGTACAGTAATCCCTCGATTAGTGCGAATTCACCACTTTACAATTTTTTCTGCTATTAATTATTATTTTATTATTTTTAAAAAAAAAGTGAAATCATGACCTTAGTTAGTAATTTTTCGAAAGATATTTTAACCCCTAAAGATTATTTTGTCACAATTTTTTTTTCAAATCCAAATGCAAAAAAAATATATAAAAAAACAGTAACGCTAGGGGGCGATGTATTTTGAGGTCATTTTTAGGCTAAGCTTGATAGCAAAGTTATGAATGAGAAACTTTAAACTACCAACAGCCCACAATCTTCATGTTCTGACTAACATCAGTATAGACACTCTTTTTAGTCCCGCCCCCAAAAGTGACTAAAAATGTACTACTACAAATTCATGACTAAATTGCAATCCTTCCACATTAAATCAGACTCATCATCAAACATATTTTCTGTATTAAGAAAGTACCCACAAAAAAAGAATGACATTTTTTTTAAGGTTAGTTAGCTTGTAAAACTTAAACATTAAGATTTTTTAACAAGTTTATCAACATTTATTCTGTCTGTATTTTTTTAAAATAAAAAACCAACCCAATCTCACCTAACTGCTCATAATCATCCGCCATGTTTCCAGCTCCACACCACAACGTCCCAGGATACGTGAACCCCCTCTTGACTCTCCTCAGCATCTCCTCGGACCCCCTCCTCTTGGCTTCCCCCACACCCACAAAAGGCAACACACCCCGCTCGGACCGACGCTCCTCCACCGTCGACGGCGTGGCGGCGTCCAGGTAAGACACCACCACCAAGACGAGCCACCACATGGCCGAGGGCAGGGGTAGAGTGGCGGGGTGGGGGCCCTCGCCACTCGGCTCCACCAGGGGGCTTTTTAGGCCTACAAACGCACCCTCCCACTCGGGTGGTCTGATGATTATTACCTTGACTACACGAGGAGGAGTTTACTGCAAATAAAATTGATTCAATACGGATGCAAACGTGTCGAGGGGCCGGGCCCAAGGGGGGTTAAATCCTTGAATGCGCTGACAGATGACCGTGAGTAACCTAGCAAGCTCCCCCTCCCCTGCCTCATTATGCGCTGCCCCTAATACTACTACTACTACTACTAACGAGTATTTGGGTCGAGGCGTGCGGAAGGAGGAGGTCAAGTCAAAGTGATAAAGGGATTGTTTACTCTTTTGCTCGCCAAAACAATAGATCGTTTTACAACTGAAGCATGGTTGTCTTTTTATCATTGTTCCACACAGAACTTCAAGTTATAGCAAACTAACTTGCTTGATAACCTTTCTACACCATTTCTACAGAAATGGTATAGTCCGGAGGATTTTGTTAAGGGTTTATTTGGGGTCATGGAACCTTTCAAAAGGGGAATTGTTGTCCAATTAGTTGAAATGATTTGAATCCATTCAGGAATGAGGGCAAATATGTTAAATATGTCTTATGGTTGGGATTTCTATTAGTGAGAAAAGATAACATTTGGACAGACTTTCCCCAAGATGACATCCTATGGATTTTATCGTCCAATCACGGGTCTGGGAACCTTTTTGACAAATGGGGACTTGATCAAATGACTTTTTCTACTAAACCCTTCCCGTCAAAGTGACAATTTACGTTGGGAACAAAGATGCGTGGATGTTTCTTCCTTCGCCATGGAAACAAGCATGAACCGTCCGTGAGTTCCATTTTAATGCAAAAGCAAATAAGGGAGGGGGGCTTGTATTGTGGCCATAGCAGAACCCCCAAAACAGCTTGTACCCCCCAAAAACACATTTCAGCCTTTGCGAGGGACTGTTTTACTTTGCTGAGTGTGCTAAAAGAAAAGGCTCTTGTCAGCTTTTCAATCACAAGGTTGCTCTTAGCCGGTCGGGCGCGGGCACAGGCCGATCCTCCAAGTACACCAATCGGATTGGAGGAAGGCGGAGAGAAATGATGTCAAATGGTCAGAGGCGACGCGCCACTTCATCATGTAGGAGGAGGTGGTTGCTAGACTTCTGGGGAAAGTCCTGGGACGACTTTTTGGGGGAAATTGCAATGCTGCCTTCTAAAGGACAACGTGGCAAAGCGCCTTGGCTTGGGAAGGGGAAAATGGAGGGTGTGTGTTGTCAAAAGAAGGAAAAAAGGGATGGTTTTGTCATTTTTGAATCATTTTAGAGGTATTTTTTTCTCTATTTAATTTTCTAAGGCTTTTCTTCAAGAAATAAGTGAGAAAGTAAAGACATTCCTTTCATAGAAACCATTTATTGTCGACAAAAAGTAACACGTCAACACATTTCAGGATGTTTTTAACACTCATCTGTAACAAAAGAGCAGTTAAAGCTACTAAATAGTTTACGTTTATTGACATGATGAGTTTTGTTATGTACGATTAACTACAGATGCGAAAAAAAGGCATGTAAAAAGTGCTTTTTTTGATTTTTTTCTTTGTTTGTAGAGTTTAAATGAAGCAGTCCCTCCAACATTCACGTTAACGTTCAATTTCCACTGACGAGATGAGCGACTCTTTGGCTTGAAGACGGCAGTTTGAGTCTCGTGTCCACGCAGGTACTTTAAAATTCTAAAAAAAACTTCTCTTTTTGCACTTATGTAAACTGATGTCATGCCACTAAAAATAGCAATTTCAATACTTTCTTGTAATATAGGTATTATGGTCTTTGCATTCAGTCAATTTCTAGTGCATTTTCTTTAAATATATTACACTTTTCATCCCTTTCGTACCATTCGCCTTTTCTTTGTGGGATCACTGACAGCACGCTGGTTGTTTCTTTTTCTTGGATGCGCTGTATAGGCTGCTAGTATTGCTTTGGATTTCTAGAAGAAAAGGGCCATTAAAAGGTTTTTTTTTAATTTATTTTTGTTTGACTTAATAGATATGTCCTATTTTCTACTTACTAACGATGTTGCCAATTTGCCTGGTTCCGCTTTTCTCCAACTCGGCGAGGACGTTGATTTCGAAGGACAGCGATGCCACTCGGAAAAAGAACTCTTTCACGTTCTCCCCTGAAAGTGCAGATGATTTTGGTGAGTTGTATTCATAATAATATAACAATATTCTACCATTATTATTATAGTATTGTTGTATTTCTTTGAAACAGAAAAAACATACATTATAAGCTAGTTTTTTTACATAAAAAAATATTGACTTTGCATCACATTACGATATTAAACAGATATTTTTTAAATGACACTTGCTCACCCGTCAGAGACGATAGCGTCCAATACTCAGCTCGCATCTCTTGCGCCATCTGAAGGGCGTCCTGTTCAATCTTCAAGTACTGAGCGGGCGACTGCACAACAACAATAACAACATTCTAACACAGATTCCCCAAAATCCATGCAAACTTCCATAGGAAGGATTGACAAAACAGAAGATGATAAAAGAGTAGCAGGCCTACACTCATGTCTTTCTTGGTGCCGACCAGAAAGAGCTGAACAGCTGTAGGGTCATTTTCTCTTAGGGCGTCCTCCAGCCATTGCCTGAAAACCAACCATGACAACTCACAAAAAAAAACACTTACATTCTAATTCTAAACATGACCTAATTGCCCCAACAACTTATGAAGCAACCTCGGCATTCAAATAAAACACGTCACCTGGTGTGATCTAAAGACGCCACGTCGGTTACGTCAAAAACGATGATCACCACTGCAAACATAGATTAATTAGCACTTGGATTGGTCGTCCATCTTAAAAAGTGACAAACTGGATTGATAAATATCAGTAACCTTGCGCTCCTCTGTAGTAGGTAGAAGCGATACACTTGAATCTCTCCTGACCTGCCGTGTCCCACCTTACAGGTCCAGTCGAGAAAAAAGAATGGTCACGGGAGGTCGTCATGACAACTCTGCGACATCCATTGCGATCGAGACTTACAGCTGCAAGGTAAATGGGACGCCCAGCACTTCAAAGCGCTCAATCTCAAAATCAACGCCGATGGTGGCCTTGTAGTTCTTGTCGAAAATGTCCTTGCAAAACCTTCAATAGGAAGCAACGATTTACAAATAGTGTTGAGGACCAATCTTTGTAATTCATTGGTACTGTGTCTAACCTCTTAATTAAACAGGTTTTGCCTACAGCCAAGTCGCCAACCACAATGACCTTGGAGGTTTTGAACCTGCGGGAACCGAGATAAGAGGCGTCAAGTGGTGAACGCCCTGCGGGGAATGTTGTCTTACTCGGATCGGGACACATACCCGACCGTGCCGGTGCGCTGTTCTTGGCACGCTGTTTTCACTTTGGGGTCGAAGTCGCCCTCCACGTGGAGCGCCGCATCCTTGCGGAAACACTGCGAATAAAATGGATGGCCGACATTTGTTTGGACATTTCACAGCAAGGTAAATCAATGAAATGTTTGTTTTCTACCAAGACGTTAAAAAAATAATATTTTTGCATTATTTCAGGATTAAAAATGGCGTGGATTTACGTGAGGAAGCTGCGGGATGATGCGGTCCTTGCGGACCGGTGGGAACACGCTCATGGATGAACCTCGTGTCGACATCAGGCCTCCTGGTGAAAATAGAAGATGATGATGTAAGTAAAAAAGTATTTTATTCTGAAATCCAAATTATCAAAAAAAAAAAACAACTAAATACAACTACGCTACTATCATGACCAACAATCAATCACCAAGTAACTAAATTAGGCGTTTAAAAAAATGTAACAAAGCCCAGAAACACCCAACGCTTTTACTAATACTTTAAAAAATGATCTTATTTGGAAATATTTAGTTTGTGGAAGCATTGGGAGGAGCTGTGCCCGTTGCCATGGCGACACTAACACACTAGCAACCGCTCGCCTACTTGCAAAACTTTGCTTGTTAGCCGACCAAAAGAGCCCAAGTATCATAACAATGCACAAATTTGCAATTATTTGATCATAATATTGCCGAATTGTGGGATAGGGACTATTTTTTCTTGTAAAAACGATGTGTGTGGTCCTCCTCGAGGGCTTGTTGAAAGAATGCTGGGTGAAAAAATGACTCACGTTTACGAAAATAAAGCCAAAGAACAACTAAAAACACCTTCAAATCGTGATAAATCGCAAAAACACGGAAGCAGCAGACGACTTAAATCGGTTTATCAGTTTACTTTTAATCCTATTGTTCGTAAAAACGTTATAAAGGCTTCTTTTACGCAAATGACTTGGTTACAACTAATGCATTTTTAAAGGTAGCATCTTAACAGTTATAAAAGTTACCATGCAATAGATCTTAAAGTTGTAGTTTTTAGACAGTATTTCTATTATTTTAATCTTTTTAAGAAGTTTGGAGAAGAAAAAAATGAAAAACGTTGAGTCAAGCAAAAAAAAAAGAAGACGATACCTTTAGCGAGACGAGAGGTGATTCTTCCCTTTTTTATCCACCCTTTGCTCCCCTTTATTAGCCAAACGTCCTTGAGTGCAAGGCCAATACGTTGTTACTCATAGCAAAATGGATGAAACGTGGATTTTGATGCCGAACGATGGCCAAATAAACCGAGGACAAAAAGAAGCAGCCACTGGAGAGTCAATGCATTTCTCTTTGGCGCAGCGTGACCCCTGCTGGAAGACTTGGGAAGTGTATCGGACGTGATGTCACAAGAAATGCTTCGCTGCATTCGGCCCAAGGCAGTCGCCGGCGAAACTGATTGGCATCCATCTTAGGTCGGTGACTTCCAAGGCAGACTCCATTGGAACAGATGTAAAGTGAGTGATTTTGTCCTTAAAGCATCTTATTTAATTTTCTGAAACACTTTATCCTCACTAGTGTCACGGGGCGTCTTTAACTCGACAGGTAAAATACAGTCATTAGTATTTGAACAACAGCACCAGAAACAAGAAGACATTCCTTTTAAATTTTTTACTCATGATTAAAATACACACCTGTTATCCCTCATTAGAACACACATTATTGCCTCTTTTTTTTTTAAAAATGGGAGCATTCTTTGAAAAAGAAAGCAATATTCTGGATTATTTTTTGGTCTGTTCAAAGGCACTTTAGTTGAGGCACTGTGGAACAGGTCAGCTATCATATCTTCATTTCTGTCTGTTTCCTGTTAATTTTCTAAACTAAAATAATCCACCCATCCGTTACTCCACCCGAGTCCATGTTCACCATAAATGTATGAAATAGTACATCAAAAGTAAACAACCTGACAGGTGCTGCCATTTTGACATTGTACAATCCATTGCCATTGTCATGTTTGAGATATATTGTTGTCTGGACTATTTCAAGTCTTTGTGGAAGTTCAACATTCAGGATTCTAACCTACAACCTCTTGCCCGCGTGACAAATATGTCAAACCAACTTCACCTAACTCAAGTACAACACCCCCCCGAATCCAAAACTTTTCAGCATGCGCCTCCAAAATGCTCGGTTAGTTCCTTCCATGTAGTCAGTGCGAACAAAACAAAACCCAACAATTGGACAACACGGGTACGATTAAAAAAGCCGCTTCTTCAATCAGTGATGAACTTCTTGGTGTCAAGTTTCCCGTTTTGAGTACCGTGGCCGGCGTGCCGAAAGAAGTCGGAGCGGATGAGGCGGAAAAAGTAAATCAAAATCATGATGTTCATGATGATCAGGGCGCACATGAAAAAGAAGGCACTATCCAGCTTGGAGTAGTTGATGGCGATGTACCAGGTGATATAGAATTGCGTGCAAAGACGGAAGGCCACAAAGGTGAAAAGGTTAACCACTTTGTTGATGCTGTAGACGGTCGAGGAGGCGGCGCCCGCCGCCTTGAGTAGCAGCCGTAAATGCAACGTCACGCTGTTCACCTCCACTAGTAACGCGATCACCGCGGCGCCCACGTACAGGTGCGTGTAGAGGGCGAACAGGAAGCTGGAGATCACCTGAACGCACAGCGGTAGACGGGGATGATTAACATGGGGTCGCCACATCGCGTCTTGCAAATATTTTATAAGTATTTTAATGGCATGTCACAATTGGAGATTATTTCAATGGCCACTAGAAGGCAGTGTTTACCTTTGGGAGTTCAATAGTATACAGCAAGGCTTTAGAAAGTCCAAATAATATTAAATAGAAATAATGTACATTGCGGTTTTTCGCCTATTGCGGTGTGTCTTGGAATTTATGAACCACGATAAATGAGGGACTACTGTAGAGGTGTAGACTGCAGCCCTTTCTGGAATAGTTTGGGGACCACTGTCTTACTGTAATGACCTTTTCTTACCAGCGCATGATGGATGAGGAATTCCCAAGATGTTAAGGCGTTTCCCGAAAAGAGGATGTCAAACGTGTCACCTACGAAGTAACCTGGAGAGGAGAGAGACAAGGTAAAATTAGAACAATTATGATTTAAATTTGATTTCTCAAAGATGATAAATACTAGATATTATATGTATTCATTCTGCTTTAGTAGTTGCTGTATGGTCCATAAAACAAACTACACCCTCAACTTTAAAATACAGTAGTTTTTATCAACACTTGAATTTAACCGGCGTAACTATAATACTATCATTCTGCTTCGAATCTTGTATTGTAGTACTTGTTTTGCCTTTTTAGGCGAACTGAGAGTCCTTTTGTGCCTGGGAATGAGTGGCACGCTGTGGCTAACACACACATACACACACATACACACACGAGCACCGTGTCATTGTGTGTGTGTGTGTTCGACAACAACACAACCAAGTGTTGTTATGGCAAAAACCTCCACAGATTTGTGTTTGGTGTGTACAAACGCCTCCCAAGAGGGATTATGATCGTTGCATCGTCACGGTGATTTGAGTCGCCACTAGTTTAGTAGTAATTAGCAAACAGGTGAGGGGGCGGGGCCTCAGCTTTTGTTTTGTGTTGGATACCCAGACCTAGCAGCAAAGTTGTTCTATATTGGTTTTGTTTTTATGGATTTTAGTTGTATGGCGAGTGTGTAAGTGTTGAGGCAGATAAGGAAAACGGTGATGCGTTCACTGACCTGTTGAAATGCACACGAGCAGGTAGGACTGGGGCGTGTGGTACCTGTGGATGTCGCTAATGGTCTCAGGCCAAATCAACACACTGTGAGGAGTAGAATACACATAAACATGTTAGGGTTAAATGTTATTCCATTTTTTTTGTACAGTCATCCTTTTGGTGGCTTGGTGGCGTACTGATAAAATAAACAAGGAAACGCCTCTAAATCAGGTTTTCCTTCTTGTCTAAACATTACATTGAAATGTCTTAACCCTAACCCAATTTCCATTCACTGCCAAGTACCCCCGCCCCCCCGACACATACTTTTTTTCATTGTCTTCTAAACCAAACCCAACTTTCCTTGAGAGCTCCTTCACTAATA
Organism: Stigmatopora nigra; assembly: GCF_051989575.1. Classification (NCBI taxonomy): domain Eukaryota; kingdom Metazoa; phylum Chordata; class Actinopteri; order Syngnathiformes; family Syngnathidae; genus Stigmatopora; species Stigmatopora nigra. The sequence continues at coordinate 2,422,962 of NC_135515.1, read as the reverse complement.
AACTTTAATGACTCGCCCAAAAATCTGGTTTTTCCGGTTGATGTCCACCCCTAACATGTTTGTCTACTTCTACAGTTATGGCCAACAAGTGGAATATAAACCTTTTGGCTTACAAACCTGTCCAAACCTGCCCAAACCCTGTAGCACTAACCGTGGAAATGGGGAATAACAGTCTCCCCAACTGGCAAAACTTGGATTATAATTTATTTTTTTTTAAAAGGGCTCTTGTGCACCCCCAAACAAATTGCGCCCTGGGGGGTCGTTCACATTGCTCATAGCAAAAACGCTCCCTCGACCTTGAGCAAGTAAATACTCCACTGTAGAGAATTGCGGGTAAAATTCCCACTATCCCAAGTATTGCAGCCCTCAATGAAGAATCTTGACATTTCAAGAATACTTTTGTATACAAAGAAGCCATCTATATAATGTAATTAAGAAGGGAAAATCATTGTTTTAGACGTTTTACTCTATCAACAATCATAGGAACATATTTTCACTATTACACTATTATTTGTTAATGTTATAGCACGTTAAACTCAGAATGAATTGTTAGATTGGTACCTGGAGAAAGCCCACGTCCCAGAGATTAACGAATGCACGATGGAAATGTTAAGGTTCCTCCACCTCCACAGTTGAAATTCATCCCGACGCACCACTTTAGGCGTCGGTAGTTGCCCTAAGAGGAGGGTTACCAGCTTGAAAAGGACGGCGAAAAACAGCACCCACGGCCCAGGGTGCTCCTTCAACACGGCGACGAGGGCCTCCATCCTCGTTCGCCTCTGCCGTCCGGGTGGATGAGGTGGGCGGGTTTGCTTTACGCGCGGTATTCAGTGGGAGTCGTGTGGCGTGATGTTTGTGTTTGCTCTCAGTCAAACTCAGGGGGAAAAAAAGAAAAAAAGAAAAAGGGCGTGCGGGAGCGCTCGCCTGTTGCGCGCCGGGGGTTGGGGCTCTGAATTCGGCGCCGAGTGAAGGATAGAAGCGCCTGGGTGTGGACTCGCTACGTCTTGCTTGAGGGCTGCACCCATCAGGCCACGCAACTATTTGAGTAGAGGGGAGGAGCAAGGCAAAAAACGTGGCAGGCGACATAACCAAAGTGGATGCCTATAGAGTAAAAGACACTTCAAAGTAAGGGTGGATCTATAGGGGGGCCCTACTGGGGGCCTGGCCTTTTGGCCCGCTTGCTTTTTTGGCTGTCGAGGGGGCGTGGTTGGGGGGAGCCGAGAGGATAAAACAAAGCTGTACCTCTACTAATGAAGTTAATTGGTTCCAGAAGTTTTTTTGTCACTTGAACATTTTGTAAGGAGAAGTGTACTTTATATGTAAATTATTTAATTTGTTCCACTGTCCTTACAAAAATACCAACTATTCCATTTGAAATTGGTCAAAGTGAGGAAACACATGAGAGAAAATTAATAATAATCCCCCCCCCCCCACTGTCGTTATAATGGGAGATGTGATACCCATGTTTGTCCGCCAGGGGGCGACAATAGCCCCCTTTCCATATCTCGAGTCACTCATTTGCATTTAAAAGAAAAAAATCGTAACATGAAAATGTTGTATCTAGAGGCATTTGTAAGTAGAGGTATGACTGGAGTATAAGTATATTCGAGGCTATCATTTTGTGGTCGTAGCATTCCTAAACGAAGCGCACACATTACACACCCATTTCCGACACCTGGATGACAGCTGCATATTCAGCATTTGAAATACATATTGTACCTATGTGTCAACTGGATATTATTCCTGGATGGCTCATTTCAGACTGCAGTATTTTATATGGAAAGTTTTCTTCTGATTAGATAGAAAATTGAAACAGATTGAAGGATAATGTTTTTTTCTTGTTTTATAGTCGAGAGGAAAAGTTAAATATTGTATCATATGAAAATTGCATGTAATATTTTTTTATAATACATTTGAATTTGGAATTCTATTCATGCTAAAATGAACTTCAAGTAAATTATAGAATAGTTTTGTGTATTTTCCAAGTCTCAAGTCCATTTTTTCCCCTTTTACAGTCCATCATCCCCATAAATTCACTTGTATTCCCAAACATCTGGTTTAATTTACTATGCCACAAAATAACCTTTGGTTATACTTGGCAAGTGTGTACTTTACTGTAGAAAAAAAACATTTATCACTAGATGTCAGCAAAAGCACATGTCGAGGAAAAACTGTTTTATGGATTTTACAGTTCTCCACTTGAACAGAAGATGGCAAAAGAAATACTTAAAAAGGCCTTTTTAATGGAAGAGTCTTACAAACTTTCCCATTTTTAGTTGGAATTCCACTTTTGGTTCCAGAAGACTGCATTTAGAGATCGAATTTAGGATTTTTTTCAATATTTTTTGGCACAGAAATACTAAAATCATTATCTTGTTTGTCACTACTGTTGAAGTTGGGCCTATTAACCTGCCTTGTGGGAGTGTTTTGTTTTTTACGAGAGGTGAAAAGTTGAAAGCATTTGTTGGACAACAACATACGTTCTTTTTTCACATAACCTTCAAATATCCTGTTTGAGTTTCAGTGTGTCACATTCCTGGACTCTGACTCTCGCATCTTGGCTCAAGTATGTCGCCGAGCCGGTCCGAAAAGCGTCGGTCGGGCGTGTGGCAAACTTTTTCTCAAGATATGATATTCCTGAGAAAGCGTGCTAGCGGCTTTCTCAAGACGGGTTATCTTCATTCCTAGTTGTAGTCAGGAAGGAAGCGAGAAGGTGGATGTGCAATCATATGTCAAGACACGTTCTCAGATGGATGATAATAGCATCGTGGCAGTACAGGCATTTCTTTGTTGCTGTACAAAGCATTTATTATCCAACACTTGGACCACATTCCTCCAGACGGCACCCACATTTGACTGAACACATTTTACACACAGGAAAACCCCATATTTTGCAAAAAAAACACACACACTTTTTGAAATCTTTGTCTATTTTGAGATCCCTTCAAACCATTTGTATCACTTTTCTACTGAATACTCATTTATGGCATTTTCACTTTTAAAATTTCAAGATTTCCATTAATGTAAACCTGTTTAAGTACTTTGAGAATAGTTGCCATTGTTTTCATTTGTTATTGTCCAATGGGAAGCATTCCAATCCATGTGGTGTCTTTTTGCGCTTCACAGAATTTGTCCTTCGTCGCTTTCCCTAGCCAAGGCAGCGGTTGCCAAGGGAGCCGACGGAAGTGTTGGAACGCAGCCTCAGCCGCGATGGAGAAATACGAGAAAATCAAAGTAGTCGGAAGAGGAGCATTTGGGTAAAAACTCAGTTTTAAAGTCAACTATTTCGACTCTTTGCACACATTTTGGGGTGATCGCCGCACATTTGCACGCATTTTTGCTGTTAAAACCTCACGATGTGTGTCAAAGAAAGTTTGGATGCTAGCTTGTTTCAAGAATGCCAACTCTTACAAATATATGCCATCCACTGTAATAGCTAATGAGCATTTTTACAAACATTTGTTTTTTTCTATGATTTAATCATTCATCTTCAACCCTTGTTTACTTTAATAATTAGTATGTATAAGTTGCCAATTATTAGCCAATTGAAATGACATCTAATGTAAAATTTAAAATGTATGTTTACACTTTTAACGATGGTAGACGCCCACATATGAGGATTTTTAACTGCAAAAAACATCTCCTTTATTTTCCTTCAGGATCGTCCACCTGTGCCGCCGGCGCAGCGACGGCGGCTTGGTCATCCTGAAGGAGATCCCGGTAGAGCAGATGTCCCGGGATGAGCGCTTGGCGGCTCAGAACGAGTGCCAGGTCTTGAAACTACTCAACCATCCCAACATCATCGAGTACTACGAGAACTTCCTGGAAGACAAGGCGCTCATGATCGCCATGGAGTACGCACCAGGTTAAAAAAAAAAACGGATGGATATTCTTTCAACATGCCACTTAATTTCCACTTCTGAATCAGGTGGCACCCTGGCCGACTACATCCAGAAGCGCTGTAACTCCCTCCTGGACGAGGACACCATACTTCACTTCTTCGTTCAGATCCTGCTGGCATTGTACCACGTCCACAACAAACTCATCCTACACCGAGACCTCAAGACGCAGAATATTTTGCTGGATAAACACCAAATGATCGTCAAAATCGGCGACTTTGGCATCTCCAAAATCCTTGTCAGCAAAAGCAAAGCTTACACGGTGAGCCACAAACAATACGCCTATTTACCATTCCACCAATTTCCATTTTTAATATATTTTTTCTCCTCTTGGCAGGTTGTCGGGACCCCATGCTATATCTCTCCAGAACTGTGCGAAGGCAAGCCGTACAACCAGAAAAGTGACATCTGGGCTCTAGGCTGCGTCCTCTACGAGCTAGCGAGCCTGAAGAGAGCTTTTGAGGCCGCCGTAAGAAATAGTTTGGCTATCTCCAAGCCAAGACCTCCTCCAGGGGTTGTAAATATCTCCTGTACTTTCAGAACCTTCCCGCCTTGGTGCTGAAAATCATGAGTGGTACATTTGCGCCCATCTCGGACCGCTACAGCTCAGAATTGCGTCAGCTCATCCTCAACATGCTCAACTTGGATCCCTCCAAGCGACCTCAGCTCAATGAAATCATGGCGCTCCCCATCTGCATTGGCCCGCTCCTCAATCTATACACGGACATCGGGAACGTCAAGATGCGCAGGTGCGTTTTTTGTCGAAAGGTGAGCGGTCATGGCTCATTTATAACCTGCCCAAACACAATATATTTGATTATCTATGGTCATTATTATTACAATAGTTCCAATATGTCAACAGACAAACACAAATCTCTATTTCACAAATGTGGAGCCACAAAATAGAATCAATTTGAATGAAAAAAAAAAAAAAAACTTAGCATGACATAACCAAAATTTAGCGCTAGCATTGTAGCAAATGTTTTGCGCAACATGACATTTGGTGGACACGCGAATCAAAACAAGTCTCTAGAAAACACACCAAAAAACTGATAGTCTGACATTCTGGTTTGAAACCACTAGTTTAAATGGATTCTTTCCAGAATTGAGAAACCACTGTCTGCTATGCAGACTGGACCACAAGGCAGAAATACGGGTCGGGTACCAAGTAGCAGGTCCAGAGGTAAGAAGCCAAGTCATTAAGAGTAATGATGTCCCAGATCCGATCCTATGACCAATAATTTTTGTTTTGTTCAGATGGTTCCGGTAAATTGCATTCCCTCCCGCTGTCCTGCGTCTACACTTGGGGGAGTGGCATCGCCGCCCCACTTAGGCTACCCATGCTAAACACGGAGGTCCTGCAGGTGTCTCTGGGACGCACTCAGAAGATGGGCGTGACCAAGTCGGGGCGACTCATCACTTGGGAGGTACGTCGGGAACAGCCAGCGATCAGCATTTATTAGGTCTTAAAATAAATTGACTCCTGTGACGTGGGTAGGCGCCCTTGGTGGGGTCCCCCGAGGCCAGCCTCCCTGGAGTGGTAGACCAGATGCAGCCTCATTTCATCTCACGCTTCCTCGAAGGCCAGTCCGGGGTCACCATCAAGTCGGTTTCCTGCGGTGATCTCTTCACCGCCTGCATGACAGGTAAGGGTTACACATACCTTTGTTAAGGTGGACCTAGAGTTACGAGCTCAGAAATTCACACAAATGGCTAGAAATGGCTTCCAAAGTTAAGAAAATATATATACAGTGATGTGTAATGACGCCATTTGCAGACAGGGGCATCATCATGACATTTGGAAGTGGAAGCAACGGCTGCCTTGGACATGGGAATTTCAATGATGTCACTCAGGTATGCTGCTATTTTCCATTCGCTGCATTATTTCACCTATATGGTAATATTTTTTTAATTCTCTTCCCCCAGCCCAAAATCGTGGAAGCGCTCCTTGGCTACGAACTAGTGCAAGTGTCATGTGGCGCTTCCCACGTTCTCGCCGTGACCAACGAACGAGAAGTTTTTGCTTGGGGAAGAGGAGAGAATGGTAATCTAAATATACATTAAAGAAAAATAGCACAACTTGAAATTTTAGCTCAATATATTTCACTTGAATCTTCAAGTTTGCATAGAAAGGTTTAAGGATCGTATTTAACGGACTATAAGTCATACTTTTTTCATCATTTGGCTGGGCCTGTGACTTAAATGTTTTTTTCTCGTATATTTTTACTGTTATGACTTACGCTGAGATCTAATTTACAGGTCGACTCGGACTAGGCAGCCAGGACACGCACAACTGTCCCCAGCAGGTGTGTTTGCCCACCCAGTTTGAGCCCCAGAGAGTCCTGTGTGGTGTCGACTGCTCCATGATCGTCAGTGCTGGGAACAGAATCATCGCATGCGGAAGTAACAGGTCACTACTTGATCATGCAAAGTAACCAAGTCAAAATACAAATGTTTTGTTTTTCTACTCTCATTTTAGTCTGTCAACATCTTTGGTCTTAGATTTAACAAGCTGGGTCTTGACAAGATCACGTCAGGGGAGGAGCCATGTCCTTCAAACCAGGTGGACGAAGTTCACTGCTTCACGGCCGTTCAATCGGCGCCACTCACCGAGGAGAAGGTCGTTTATCTTGACATCGGGACGGCACATTCTGTCGCCGTGACGGGTAAAGTGGGAATTTCTTTCTAAAAGTTTAAAAGGACTGAAAACCAAGATATGAGGCTTCAAAATAGCTTGTAAGGACAAAGGTGGGGATCCTTTTGCTTACTCATTGGTCATGTCCCTCTCTAGAAAATGGCCAGTGCATCACTTTTGGCAGCAACCAGCACGGGCAGATGGGTCGAAGTTCCCGGCGAGGCAGTCGCGTTCCCTACCCGGTGCCCGGCCTACGGGGTGTCACCATGGCGGCTTGTGGAGACGCGTTCACATTGGCCATCACGTCGGGTGAGTAATCCCTCATTTTAGGTCAGACACACTAAAGCATACATTGCATATTTGAGGGGCAATATTTTATTGATCAGAAACTGAGAAAAAATAATAATAATAAAATTGTAACGTTCTTTTGGATTGCCTATAGCCTTAAAAAACATAGCATAGCATTTATAAGTAGCACTTGAGTATAGTATAATTATATAGTCACAGGCTCAGCCAAACTATGACATTATATTAGTACATATTAGTACATTATATTACGGTTATTATATTATAGATATTGTTTTTCTTTCATCGCCAACAGCCTGATATGTTGTTTTTTGGACTATATATTTTTTTGTATAACCAGGTATGTTAACAGATGCCTACTTAGCCTGTTTTTCCCCATTTTATTAATTTTACATCTTTTTAGCTAGTGCGACTTATAATTGAATGCCATTGGTAGATTTCATGAAACATATGGCTCAAATGGATGGAAAATTCCCGAAAATAAGCTAAAATGTGCGTTTTTCCCCCCATTTGTTTGCCTGAAAGGAGTTGCTCGGGTGTACTTGTTGGGGGGGTTCAAATGGTGAAATGTCACATTGTGCCGGTGATTAGCTCCCCTGGTGTGAAAGTCACCGGCAGCTAACCTGCTCGCCTCCAGCTTCTCCTCATCAAGGGAGGCCTTTGTTGGCAGATGGAGCCATTGTGTTGCCCTTGCAGGAAGAACCCAACCAAGACGCGACGTGTCTACTTTCTGGGGACCAGAAAAAGACACAATGCGGATGGAAAAATCAATTTTTTTTGGGGGGGTGTTCACCGCCCACCCGTTTTCATCTCGTCTACCTTTCCGGCAGATGGCGAGGCGTACACGTGGGGAAAGGGAGCCCGCGGACGCTTGGGAAGAAAAGAGGAAGACTCGGGGGTACCGAAGGCGGTGCAGCTGGACGAGAGCCACCCCTTCACCGTGACATCGGTGGCTTGTTGTCATGGAAACAGCCTGCTGGCGGTGAAACGTAATATTTTGTCCATTAGTCCCTTTTTTCTGGAATTTTTTTTTTTTTTTGCTTTATCCATCTTTCGGGACATTTATAACTTTGAATGATCCCTCGAGGATTTGTCGGCCATTTTGGCTGAATGTATAACCCTTTAACTCGTATCATTGGCTGCCATTGACATGAATGGTCGATGGTAAATACTACTATGTACATTTTTAATATTATCTGAGCATGATAAATAGGTTGGATTACATTCATTTAAATTTGTTTTTAAGGTTGTTAATTGAATAGAATTTTTTTCTTTAAAAATAATTACCATTTTTCAATTTAGTCATTTCAAAATAACATTAATAATATGAGACAATTTCTGCCTAAGCAGACAAAGTCAAAGCATCACCATATTTGGTCACATAGACACTCCCTTCTAAGTATAAAATATATTGTAAGATTCCTTTTCTGTTCACATTGACTTTTGACCTCGTTACAGGACAGATGAAAAATGCTAGCCTATCTACAATCCAACATTAAATACACAGTAATTCCACCAATGTCTGTCCCCTGCAAGTGAAAAGCCGCAAATGTTGGATTAAACTTTTCTCCGAGAGTCCACATTAAAAATAGACGCCGATTTAGAGAAGATTAAAGTGCAACACAATTTAATAAGTAAGCGAGATGATGTCGCTAATCCTCGTTGCTACGGGTTAAAAAGACAGTCCCATTGCAACATGGGAGGATATTGTCAATATGGCACACTGAAAAAAAACACATTTTGTCTCCACTCAAATGCTTATTGTCTCATGCCAAACTTCCTTCTGTCCTTTCCTCAGCTTTTCTAGACGAAGCCGTCCCGAGATGACTTTGTCGGATGCCCCGCCCACTTGAGTACATTCATTTCGACACCGTTCACGAAATGTATGATCACGCCTCAAGGAAGTAAATGTGTGGAAGAAATTCACAAACATCTTTCTCTCTCTTCAGGGACCTTTTCTGACAACATTTCTGGGAGTGTGTCTGCTTTGTCCAGTGGGAACACCGAAGGGAAACTCCCTCAAACTATTCCTACAAAGCAGACTTTTCTGCAAAATGAAGGTACAACAAAAATGTTGATGTTGTGAGCACGTTACTTTAAGTCAAAGCAAGCAAAATTCTACCTCTTTTTACACTTTATAATGTATAATAGTCATGTAAAATGTTCTTTCCAATATTCCAAATGTTCTTTATTGAAAAAAAACGACTAAATAATTACGCTTAAGTCAAACTTAAATCCACATTATAAGCCGTATTTAAAGGTACATACACACTTATCATGTGCCTTCCCGTAAAAGTATTTTTGCTTAATATATTAAAGTAAAACAATGTATTAGTTGAAAAAAAAGTCAAGAAAAGCCAATTTTACTAGTAAATTAATGCTTGACATTAACACTGACATGGTACTACTATATATATACACACAATATATGTATACATGGGTATAACTGGTGTCACAAAATGGTTTCACTTATAAGTACTGTTTCTTTAAATATTTTTCACCTAGTTATACAAGGTCCAAAAATTTGCACACCTAAATCTTTCAAGTCGCTGCCAACCCTCCTCTTTCAAATGCATTGGACACGGCTCGTCATCAACAACGTTTACTGTTGTTGTCCCCCCCCCCCCCCATCGGTCGTAATTTGGACACCCCCCTGGCCGTCCCGCGGTGACGCCGCCGTCCAGGCATTGTGCGCGGCGTCACGTGCGTGTCGAGCAATTGGACCGTAAGAGTGTAAACCGGTTCCAGTCCGGCCTACACTCCCCCACCCCTCTTCACCCCCGTGTTTAAGCCTTCCTGTTGAATGGAGATGTTGACAATGCACAGGGGAAAAGAACAGTAGAGTGTTTAAGCTAGTCGTCTGTCAAATGACCCGCGCTGATGCACGCCGATCCCCCGGACACACTGCTCTCATTGTGCTTTATTGGATTAGTCCAGCCCAAGTGAGAGATAGAAGTACGATGTAGTACTTAAGTACAAGTAGAAAGTACTAAAGAAGTACAGAAGTGTGTGTTTTACAAAATGGGAGGCAAAACTCAACAAGAAAATTCCCAAATAGTTGGCAAAGTGACTTTTCTGTTCCTCTGATTTGTGGCATAGATGTTTTTTTGCCAAAAAAGACATTTTATACATTCCTGTGAAACAAAAATGTCTTCCAAAAATCCAATGATGAATGTATGATTCACTGTCTGTCCAACAAATCTTTATTTAGGCATAAATTGTAGTGTTTTGCTCAAGACCACAATACCCAAAACTCAGATTTTATCAAGACCAGAACCCACTAAAGCCATTATATTCCACTCATCCCTGTGTTTTTTTGTATATATATGTTTATATATTTTTTTCTTGTCTTGTTATTGTCTGGCTATCTATATATTTAGACGGCTCCCCGCCGACTACCCAAATTTGGTTTCGATAGGTTCCAGCACCCCTGCGAGCCTTATGAAGATAATTGGAACAGAACATATATAATATAAAGATATACTACATTTTAATCCAACCATTGAGAAATGTAAACCACTATAGTGTAGACAAAAACTTCCATATCCATGCATTTCTTATTTTGCAACACAATAGTCAGATGAATGTCTTTTTGTCTATTCATCTAATTATGTATTTTTCCATTGGTATCAAATGCCATAACCTGTTCTGCCTATTATTATTGTTTAAGTCCCCCATTTTTAGATATTGTGCATGAACCCTTCTCACAATGGATTTCATTTTTGATGATGCACTTTGATATTTGATATGCAACCTGTTATCGTGCCTTGTTTTAAAATACATTTTTTTGTTGTTGTGCACGGTTCTCAATTACCATTGTTTCCCCTCTTGATGATGTAATGCAAATGCAATAGAGCAGGTGATAAGTCATCTCCGTATTTTTTTCCATTTGTACTATTTTTTATCACTAACCTGAAAAATCTTGATTAAATTCCTGTTACTCCCCCTACAAATGACTATATTTTTAATCTTCACCTTTGAATGCACTAGTAAACACAAAACACATTTTCACTGATGTTTTTCCCTCTCTTGTGCCTTTCAGGACCACCTCAAGATGGCGCTGCTGAGCTTCTATCCTGAAAATCCGTAAGTCCATATTCATTTTTTTCCATGATTACTAATTAATCGACATTATAATTGGTTTATACATGTTTGTTCATTGGGGGAAATGCCCAATTAAAGATGAGTTTGGAGATATTGAAAAAATATATAAATATGGTTGTCTTCTTGACTCCTCCTGCTTGGAGGAGGGGGCGGGGCTCGGTGCACCTAAACAGTCGAAGGGTTTGTGTGCTCGCCTCAGTCTTAACGCCACCACCACCGCAACCTTCAGACCCCCAAATCGGCTTCCTTCCTTACATTTAAAGCTCTGTATCCATTTCTTATTTTTTTTCTTTTGTATGTCGCAGGGGCGAGACGAACCCCCGGAGCGCCATCCCTGGAAAAGACGTGCTATGAGCCGTTCTTCGGCTTGAAGCGCAAAGCGAAGAACCGCAAGGACAGGGACGAGCGCCAGGCCGAAAAAGCCCGAGTGGAGCCGAGCCCAGCCGAGTCGAGCCGAACCCAGTCACCGCCGCAAGAGAGAAGCCACCATGCCCGGCTTCGACTACAAGTTCCTGGAGAAGCCTAAAAGACGCTTCCAGTGTCCACTGTGCAGCAAGGCCATGCGGGAGCCCGTCCAAGTGTCGACCTGCGGCCATCGCTTCTGTGACACCTGCCTGCAAGAATTCCTCAGGTACGCCTCTTCTTTCCTCGGTTATCGGTTAATCAGTTCGTGTGTGTGTTGTGTGGGTATGTTTTTGCATGGGTAGTGCAGTTTCGGTTGAGCTTGGGTAAATAGATAGAAAGGGGACGCGTAGGCGGGGCGGGTGGCTTCCAGCTCACCTTTCCACGGTGTTGTGTTTACACTGCGCCATGAGATAAAAAAAACCAGGACAGATTCGATTGGGTTCCAGGCCTGAGGCACTTTCACACCATCAGCGAAGAAATGACGTGTTTTTTTTCTTGACGTTGTGCATGAAATGTCGCCTTATTATGGATATCATAACAAGGGGGGGTTGGTTGTTGATTGTATTGTTGATTGGCACAGGTTCTGTTGACACTTGTCGGTTCGCTTCCAATGAATTGATATTTTTGCTGTACATACATAGCACAGATTTAGCCATTGCTTGAAGTCAAGTTGAACGCTAGAAAGAAAAAAAAATAGATTGATTGAAGGGGGGTGCTTGCCTTTGAAAGGTCTATTTTTGGACTGTTGAATGAGGGACCTTTTGTGTTCCCATTGGATCCTTGCCAGATTTCGATTAGTATTGACTCTTTACCTTACCTTAAAGGTACAGTGTCATTGTTTTTGTTTTCATTGCTCCTTTTTTTCCTCTCTATATCTTAGCTTAGAATTCATTATAGTACAAGAGGACTATTTATCCTTACTGCCAGATTTGGAAAAGGCCTTTTTCTATAATATTGCGATCCGTGGAGGTGATCTTTTGCTGCCAACTTTCCCAGTCCTCCTTACTTGGACCTTACCAGTATTTAGTGCTTTATTCCTGGCCAGGTTTGCTATTTTAGGGATGGCTGGTGTCTTTTCCACGTCATTGACTTGCGTTTCAAGTTGATTGGACATTACATTTACAGAATATACATTTAAAATGACAATAGTATTGATAGATCTGAACTGTATGCATTTTAAGAAAACTAAAACTAAAAATGGAGATGCTTTTCTTTTGCAATAGCGTTGAAGATTTCCCCCAAAGCGGGTTTGTTTACCTTTTTTGATTTGATGTACTTTAAGTTGCTTCTTGGCTACATTTAGTCATTGAAAAGTCATTTAGAATGATAATATAGTAGGATTTGTTTGCATTATAGATGGTCACCAATGGGCTTGTTCAGCCATCCAGCATGATCTTACATTGACTGTCTTCTTTTGTTAGATCCCCATGTCTGCAGTTTTGCCCCGAGGTGCCACCGCAGACCCGATAGTCTATGTTGTGTACGGATGGGGAGGTCAGGAGGAGTAAGGGGGGGAGCAAGGGGGGAGTAAGGGAGGACTCTTGCCTCCAGTACAAGATTAGATGCCGAGACTATTGGTGGAAAGCTCTGAGGGATCTTTCACTTGGGGGTCAGACCAGCCGACACCCGGCCAACTTCACCTCCTAATCTGTCGCAAAGACGTCTTCGTTCATAAAACAAAATACTGTAGTGCTGTGCCTAAAAGTGTGTAAACTCCACCATTATGTGGTGATGCAACATACAGTATTTTCTAGAGTATAAGTCACACATTTTTTTTTTGCAAACTTTCGCTGGGTCTGACTTTTTTTGCCACTAACAACCTGTTATGTTGTTGTTGTTTTTTTGTTTATAGATAGTATAGTATAGCCTATTTAGCCTGTTCTTCATAGTACTATTGTCTACTCTTAAAAGTATTTTTGGTCTTGGTGTCTTTTAAAAAAAAAAAAAATGCTCTCCAAAGATATAGATATTTTTTTCTCTGCATAGTTTTTGGCTCGTTTCATTTATATTAAAAAAACTGTATTTTGATGTTCACATTGATCAAAACAGGCATCAATTTCATAAACATTATATTTTTTACATTAAATGAAATGATTTGAATTTATTCATCCAAAACTCTAATCTTTAAACAGCTGAGTTTTTTTAAAGCATTAAATCTTATCTATTCAACAAGCCAGTTCAACCACATTCATCTAGTTTCTAGCTCACCACGTTTTTTTTTGGACAGACACCAACTTCCAAAAATACCCAAAAAATCCTTCAAAACTTTTATATGTCATAAGAATGCTGCAGTCTTTGTTTGTGTGCTGCCTCTCCCGAGGGGCTCGTGAAGTTCAGACAAACTGGTTTGCTGTTGTTTTCATCACCATTAAAAAAAAAGCGAAAAGAAGGGGGAAAAAATGCCTCCTACTTAAACTGTAACTCTAACTGGGCCTTCTAGCTTAAAATCAGCCCCAGGGGGGGAAATTCGCCAGTTGAAACTCACTTAGAAAGAGGAACATGGCTAACGATGATGCCAGTGAAGCGTCAGTCAGATCAGCGCAAACGCAATGACGGCTGCGCTCATGCAAAAGCGGAAGCGGGACGCCGACTCCCACGGCCGGCGTTGACCAACCCACGTGTTTGCTCGATGACTAGCGAGGTGGAAAAATAGGATTTAGCTCCAGTCTGGCCATTTAAGTACAATCCCCAACTAGCTACCTGCTAATTTATATTATAGTATACCTAGATAACTGGGATGCTTACATTTGATTGGTTTAAATGGAGCTTGTCAAATGTCTGCCTGCTAATGCTAAAAATACTTTAATATTGTCTCCTAAATGAATTTATCCGATGCCATTGACTGGAACATGCATCCAATTCAGCTTGATAGTCGATTCCCTGGTGACGGCCTAAACAACCCCCCCCCCCCCCCCCCCTCGCGGATTGTCTGCTATTTAATTAGCCGCGTGCTGCAGATCCATTGACTGGGCGAATTGGAGCCAAGTTGGCTAAGGGCCGGCCGGCCAGTCGGCGCCATCCTTTCCATTTCGCCTGGCGTGCCCAACACTCCATTTTGTTAAAAACTTCCTACCTTATCCTTGTTTTTTTATCCTACATCTTTAAAAATAATGATTTCCGATTACTTGATCAGACCGTTCGATCTCTGCCAGTTGCCCAGCCAAAGTAAATTGGACATATTTCCCCCTAAACTGCACTTAATATGTTAGTAGTTCATTTTATGTATTTATTTTTCAAAATTCTATAATTCGAATTCCATTGTAGTCAATGGCACACATGATTGGACCGTCATTTCTGTCAAGTTTTTTCTTAACAACCACGTGTTTTGTATGAAGCAATGGAAGTGCATTCCTTGAGCAGCATTTTTTTAAACGCTTGTCAAAGTTTATGAAAAAACAAAAAAAAAAGTGGGGAGGGGTTTAAGTAAGTGGATCAAGCTGTTAGCTCACGTTTGGGAACGTAATCCAAGCCAGGCAGGACGGGAAACAGCCAAAATGAAGGAAATGGATGGACATTGACACCCGATAGGCGGCCATTAGTGTTGTTTGGAAAAATGGAGAAAAAAGCTAAACATGGACTTTCCAAATGTAGACTTTCCCACCCATTAAGCAGCTCTCGTTTTTTGTCCTTGTTTACTAACAAATGGGATTCCCCCATTGGCCAAAAGTAAACCATGTGTGTATGTTTACATCTTGCTCACGAAAACCTCAAAATACTTTAAAACAGTACAATATCACATCATAGTATAATAGAAAATTTCATTTTCCTTTCTGCTTATGCTTACAAGGGTCGCCAGGGGTGCTGGAGCCTCACTATGAGCCAGCCAATCGCAGAAGACAAGGAGATGGACAACCAAATTTTCAAATACCTGAATATAAATATCAAAATATTATTTCCTAACATGTAAAAATGTGTAAAAATTATTTTGAAATATATATTTCCCAGTCCTACTAAAATTTTGTGGCCCTTCCCCGAAATAATCGCTGCTTAATAAGCGCCTCTTGGTGGTTTAATACCCGTGAGATTTTGCACACGTGCACGGCGCCGCCAGAACGTCCGATTAATGACCCGTGCGTGAGATGTACATAAAGCAAACTATGGGGGGGGTTAACGAGGCACAACTCGTCCAATGTACAACTCCATCCGTGTCCCAAATAAATCAAACCTCTAACTTTCCGACTATTTAACGTTTGAAAGATGGCAGGCACGTGTTGACAAGCCAATCTGGGGCATTGTTGGAATTTTTTTCCAGAAAGATGCACAGATCGCTCTTAAAGCGCCCCGTGGACGACAAGTTGAGGCATGTCCAGAACTCCCTTTGGAGGATTTGAATTCAATAACTTTATTGACATTATGTACGTACAATAAGATTTAAAGCTTCAGCCAAAAAAGTGAACACATCAATAACAATGTGTAATATTTCAGATTTTGCTATATTTTAGAATTTAGCTTGCCAGGATGTGACTTTTTATATTTTTATATGACTTATTTATGTTTTTTCACTGGAAAAATGCACTTTGTGGAGTAGCATCACTCATTTTCTTAGACTCAGCTGTGTATGATGACAATAATGGCTTTTGATTGGTTGAAATCAGGCATAGAAAGATTGATAAAAAGAAACTATGGTTAAAAAAGTGACTAAATTGAGCTAGCTTTGGTGTTTTAGTTCAAGTAGGAAAAAAGTAGAAACATTTGCAGAGCTAAAACTGAAGGAAAACTTTGAGAACGTCACTTATTGATATTGTTATATGATAATGAGGGTTTTTAATGAAGTAAGTTTTCTGGCGTTGTATTGTACTTCCGGGATGAAAAAGTTTAAATCCCCCTGCTTTCAGCTTTCCCAATTTGTAACCCAAAACCCCCTGTTTCCGAGACGACCGTATCCTCGGCACCATCGGAAAAACGGAACTTGTGCACGTGAAAGCGGATCTTGTGAAAGTTCCGGAGCCTTCCGCTTGTGTGGGTGGGTTGGAGGGGGTCTCCATGGCACCTGTCCCTAGTGAAAGGCTCCACTGTGGGGCCCAACAGGTGTGGTCGGAGCAGTTAAGCCCCCCTCAGCTGATGAATCCTCATCATTTATCCAAAAGAGTTGAGATCATTGCTTTCTTCCTTCCCTGCTTCCTTTCCGGCCTTTTTTTTTGTCCGGCCGCCAAAGATCCCTCCGTCTTGTTCCGCCTGGTGGGGTGGGGGTGCCGGGGGGTCTATTTACCCAGTCAATAAGGCCCTATACACAGAAATCTCTCTCTGGGTTTGCTGTGTGATGGCCAACAGCGAGATGTATTGATCCCGTCTGGGAAAGGACGCCAGGTGCTCGTGAATTAGCGCTTGTTTTATGGACTCGTTGATGGACGTCCAATCCATTTGGACTGGGACT
Organism: Stigmatopora nigra; assembly: GCF_051989575.1. Lineage (NCBI taxonomy): Eukaryota > Metazoa > Chordata > Actinopteri > Syngnathiformes > Syngnathidae > Stigmatopora > Stigmatopora nigra. The sequence continues at coordinate 2,406,239 of NC_135515.1, read as the reverse complement.
CCGCTCCAAATGGATCGGATGTCTACAGCTGGGCAAAATATTGCAATATGAAACTTGAATATCTGTATTTTGTGTTTTGATTTGTAACCTGAAGTGTCCTTGTAATTGTGGACTGACCCCTTTGTTCGGAAAGATGGTGAAAAAGGAGGAAAATCCCAGCATGCATCAGTGGGGCTCGCTCTCGGCAACACGGGCTGTTTGAGGAATTTGCACCAGAAAGAAAAACAATGCGTTTGTCGACAAAAGGGGGGGCTGTCCGGACGTCAGCGTCTTTCTTGGCGAACAAAGAAATGGTGTCCGTGAGCAGGTCGGATGAGTGGAAGGAAGAGGGCTTGATAGGTAGGGTAGGGTGGCGTCTGTGGGTGTGTGGACGCTGATAGATTTGGCCTTGAATCCTGCCGATAAGGTGCAGAAGGGTGTGTGTGTTGTCAGTGAGTGCATCCGCGCACCTGTGTTTGTGTTTGTGGACTTGCTGCCAGCTGCTCCCTAGAAACATTTCCTCCTCCTATCCAGGTTGCCATGGAGACTAAATTTGCCCAGGATAGCCACACCTTTTATCATTTTTTTTGATTTTTTTTTTTAGATATGTCTATTTCAAGTAAGGCTGAGGAGTAATACATTTTCTTCCTTAGAAAATATCAGATTTGGGATTTTTCTCAATATTATTCACATAAAATTAGATCGACTATATAATATGTATATTTAATCTATACTTAAATGTCATCCAATTTAGGACTAGACCCAATTGCTGTTTATTTGTGTGTGATTGTAGATTGGACTGTACCTGGTCTTAGGTTTGTTGTTGTATAAAATAGGCTCTAGCACCCCCTTGGTAAATGAATATATATATCAATAATAGAAAGTTTGGCAATTTAATGTGCATGATTAGTGCTGAATACCCAAAACAAAAGGATACATTTCAATTCATTTGAATTTACTTGTTGGGTTAGTAGTTTTAATCATATTTTTTTTGCTGTTATTTGGTTCATTTTCATGAAGAGCAATGATCATTGTTTTAGAATTGGCAGGTTAAAATGGATTTCGTCACTCATTTACACTCAGTCAAGACATTGTTGCATTTGAAACCCAAACAAACACTTGTGATTTTTTTTTGCTTTGGCATCATTTTCATTGTAAATGTCGATTCCAAGTAGGCAAAGTAGTGAAATGTCTTGCGTCCAACATTGGCAAGCGTCTCTCCTTTAATAGGCCTGACCGTGGTAGCTTTGGCACCCGGATGCCGGCATTCCGCCGGATTAGCGTGGCAGCGGCACGGCGCAATGTCGTCACCCCCACCTCAGCCGAAGCCCACCTCGCAACCCCCCCAACCCTTCAATCTGCCCTCCGAGGCCCCGGCTAAAATTAGATGCGCCATCTGTGATGAAACAGCCAGATTTCACACGTGCTGGCTCTTGTTCTTTGCGAAAAAGATCACAACGAGGAGTTTGACGCCTACTCCGACAAGTGTGTGGACCCCCCACCCCTCCCCAAACCCCCCCATTTGTTGTAGGATAAAAGCCTTTGGGCCATTAAGTCACACGATGCGTCAGCGGCGTGGATGGAACTCAAATGCGAACTTCTCTTTCCACTTTCATTCATTCTCATCCTGTAGTAAAAAGTCCTTTTATTTTTTTATTAGCGCCGCTATTCTGGTCCACGTTGTCTCCCAGGCCGACTTGGAATCCGGGGAAACGCACCACACATCCATAGTAGTAGTAGTTAATGTGCCTTTCTTCCTTTTCTACCAATTGCATCACTTCTTTTTTTTTTGCTTCTTCTGGCCAAAGCATCAAATGAAAATAGAGTTTATACCAAAGTATAAAAGTCGAATGAGAAAGCTAAAAACATGCTTGAATGTTGAAAAAGTTAGTAGACAATTTGCAGCATGGTGTTGGAAATAAGTCATGTCTTTTATTTTTTAACTTCAAAAGCAGTGTGGTTACTTTTGAGGGTTAGCTTCATTTTTTTTCAAGTGCTAATACAAAAAGCCTGTTCCATCCCTTGCCGTGATCTCATCCCGACCTGTCCGTCAAGTTTGGGTACTCAGATGCCCCTCGGTCGAGGCTTGTCACGAAAAGAGCGACCATCGAGGTCACATGATCTCCATCCCCCTCCTCTGACCCCAATGCGCCATCGTGGTGGCGCTGGAATCGTGCTGACAGCCCGTGACGAGGCTCCTTTTCGCCCGCGCGCATCTCCCCGGACGTGGGGGTCCGAGCGGGACAGAACGCGGGCCCCTCCGGCGATGTCCCTCTCCAACTCGCTCGCTCCCTCGCTTGCGTCACGTTTATGTCCAGAGCGCCGGACCTGTCGCTTTGCATTTCTTGGTAGCGCGGCGTTAGTCGGACAGCCGAGGAGACGCAGGGCGCTTCTTTTTGTCCTTCCACGCTGATGTGCATTTGCTTGACGGCCAAACGGAATCGGGAATTTGGAACAATTTCATACTTTTGGACCGCATCGCAACTGACGTGTCTTTAGAAATATGATGCAAGTTTATGGCAAATTACCGTATTTTGAAGACTATAAGGCGTACCCCTTTAATTTTTTTCCCATATATAAAGCACACTGGATTATATTTTGGAGAAAATTTCAGACTTTTAAGTGCGCCTTATAGTCCTGAAAATACGGTCCATGTAAAATTTTGTAGTCTGATGATGACCGTATTTGCCGGACTATAAGATACATTAATACATGTTTTTTTTTTCTTATTAACTACCAACAGGCTGTTCCATTTTTTTCTTTCAGGCTATTTTTATCTGGCATACTGTTATTTTTTACAGATATCTATGTAGCCTATTTTGCTATTACCACTTTAAAACATGCTTGTTTTTCTTTTCTGATCAGGCAAAAAGTTGCCCTCCTAAAATTCCGACTGTATTACAGTTTACAGGATTTAAATGTAAAATAAGATGAGTTGATGAGTTCCACCAATCTTCCCAAAACGTTTTAAATGGCGTGCATTGTTCGCCGAAAGTAACATTGAGGTCCCGAAAAGGCAAAAGTGTGGCTGGCGCACACGTGTGTATGTGTGTGTGTGTGTGTGTGTGTGTGTGTGTGTGTGTGTGTGTGTGTGTGTGTGTGTGTGTGCGCTTAAAAGCCAGGAAGGAGATGAAAGAGCCACTCTGTGTTGGCCTCAAAGTTCACATTTTATTGAATGCAGCGTTTTCACGTGACAGTGGCGTGCGCGTCCTTGGGGTGAAGTCCAAAAGACCAATCAAAATGCTTTGACTCACGCCAGCAGGTCAACAGTTTGATGTGTTTGCTCCATATTTTCAAGGGGGAAAAAAAATAATGTTTATTTTCTTTGTCTGGTTCCAGTGAAGGAGTTTTCAAGTGTCCGGAAGACCAGCTGCCTTTGGATTACGCCAAGGTAGGAATACTTTATGTGCTCTGTGTTTTAATTCACTGTTCAAAAAGAGCTACAATGGTGGAATTATTCTACTGAGAATTTATAGAAATAATAATAATATTTTTTTTTAAAGGTTTGAGGGGGTTGCTGGGGCCTAACCCATCTTATTTGTTTATTTAATATTATTTTACCATTATTTTTTAAAGTTCATACAAATGTGAAAACTCAGGCTAAAACTGGTAACCATTTTTTTCCCAAATTTTTAATTTTATTGATTTATTTTTAATAGGGGTGACCCTACTAACGCGATAATTGAGGTACAGTACTACCTTGAGATACAAGCTTAATGCGTTCCAGGACTTAGCTCGTATGTCAAATTACTCGTAACTCAAATGAAAGTTTCCCTCCCAAAAATGAACCAAAAAAAAACTAATTCATTTGTTCTAACCCTCTGAAAAAACACCAAAAAACAGGATATTGGATTGGATTTTTTTTATTTGTTCTAATTTGTCATCTATAACATAAACATAAAGACAAAAACTGCAATGCTCCGCCCAGTGCTCGTATATCAAAATTTGTCTCGTATCTCAAATTCAATTTCTATGGATTTTGCTGGGGACAAACTCATTTTAAAATATACAACAGATGGATCAAAAAGTGCCAAAGATGAGGTGTTAAGTCGTGGGTTGAGTTGGCCACAGTTAAAAAGAGTCGTTTGGACAAAAAAAAAAGTGTCGTCCAAAAAAAAAAAAAAAAAAAACGCAAGCCTCTCTTTGTTTAGCGTGCCGTGACATTTGGAAAGAGGACGGACGCCTTTGCGCCTTCCCACCGAGACGAGTCGTAAATCCCGCAGAGGAAAATGTCGCCTCGCCCCGCTTGAGCGTCTTCTCACACCGTGTCCTCATTTGTCCAATCCAAAGTGCTCACGTTACAAAAATGTCAGAAGAAATTGAGAAAAAGGACCAGAGGAGCTTTCTGGGTCAGGCTCCACAAAACTTTTACACACGGACGGATCAAAAACGGGCCTTTTGTGTTTTTTTTTTTACAGATTTATCCGGATCCTGAGTTGGAACAGCAGATCTTGGCGCTGCCTATTCGCTGCATCCATAGCGAGGAAGGTTGTCGTTGGACCGGGCAGATGAAGCAACTGCAGGTGAGTTTTTTGTGTCCAAATTAAGGGTGTCAAACTTTGTTGGTTAGAAATAATATTTTGAAAAAAATATAGATATATTTTTTTTAAGGTTGTATTAAAAGAACTGGACCAAAAGCCCTAAATATTCTGTTTTTATAGATCGAAAACGATGTTTATTTGAGGGTAAAATGTCCTTTCAATCATTTGGATTGGATTGGATAACTTTATTTTTTGGATAACATTTGTTTGTTTTTTTTATTTAAAAAAGAAACAAAATATTTCTTCTATTATGTTCAATATTAAAGAAGAAGCAAGAAAATATTTAATATATTTATTTTTAGATTTTACAAAATTCTTTATGAACTAAAAACAATAAAAAATTGGATGTAAAAAATGCTATTAATGGAATTATATTATCAGGAAATATAATACTTTTATAATAATTTCGGCGCTTTCTCGGGCCACACAAAATGATAGGGTGGGCCTGATTTGGCCCCTGGACCGCCTCTTTGACACCTGTCGTCTAAACCCTGAACTGGTTGCCAGCCCATCGCAGGGCACAAAAAAAAATACATCCATAACTTGTTGTAGCAGTTAGCCTAGCATGATCAATGTTGTTGACAGCCATTTTATGTTGGTTTTTTTCTGGGATAGGGTCACTTCTCCACCTGCGCCTTCAACGTCATCCCCTGCCCCAACCGCTGCTCGGTCAAGCTAACGCGGCGCGACCTCCCCGACCACCTGCAGCACGACTGCCCTAAACGCAAAGTCAAGTGCGAGTTCTGCGGTAGCGAATTCACCGGCGAAGCCTACGAGGTACGATTAAAAAGCGCTCTTTTCACCAATGTTTTTGGCCCAAAAAAATATTCTACGGGCAATACTGGCGATTGCACAGGGTGCCATCCGTGAGCGGGTGCCCAAAAATATTTTGCCAGTTGTCTGGACATTTTTTTCACATTAACTAACCCAAGGCCATCCATTCTTTGGTAAAGAATTGCTAAAAAATATTAGCTGGCAACTTCACAGCAGTAAAATGTTTGTTTTCTTCCGATTTTTCATCTTTTTTTTTATTTTTCCTGCATCTGGATTTGTAGTTCTAGTCAGGATAATGTGGGAGTTACTTTTTCTGTTAGCCACCCACTTGTTTTCTCTCCACTATCGAAGAATTGCTGAATCGGAAAAGCAGATGGCGACCCGGCAGGTTTTCTCGTTATGTTATAAAATGGCATCATGAGGAATAGATATTAAGGCTTGACATAAACAGTAGCTTTTTTAACAGAAAACAAGAAATGGTGCATAAAATACAGCACTTTGGCGGACCAAATCTGGCCCTCGGGCCTTAGGTTTGACACCCGAGAGCTTTCTTTTCCCGGATATAAAGACATTCATTCTTCTTAACGTGTTCGGGTGACAAAACGGCGACTTTGCGAATGGGTTCATGAATCAGCGTCTCCCCGGGCCATAAACAAGGCCCGTAAAATAGTCGGTGCCGTAAAAAATAATCACCCGTCGCCGAGTTGGACCGATAAAGTGAAGAAAATGACAGTTGACCAATCAGGAGATGGCATGCGTGTGTGTGTGTGTGTTGTCCAGAACCACCAAGGCGTGTGTCCTCAGGAGAGCGTCTACTGCGAGAACAAATGCGGCGCGCGGATGATGCGTCGCCTGCTGTCCCAGCACAGCATGGCCGAGTGTCCCAAACGCACGCAGCCGTGCAAGTACTGCGGCAAGGAGTTTGTCTTCGATACCATACAGGTGAGGATGACGACCAATCGTATTTTAAGAGACATTGTTGATTGAAAAGTGTCTGACTTAACAGTAAATATTGTCTTAGAAAATTACATTTAACATTTTTGTTTTTATTTTTGCAGAATAACGGGGAAGTGTTTTTATATATATTTTTATTTTTATTTTTTTATTTTTACCAGATTAATTTTTAGCTAGTTTTAATTAGTAATTCATTAGTTATAAAATCAGGAAAGGAAATACCTCTACTTTCTGATTTTTTTAGTCATTGATAAAAACAAAACTTATTGATTTAAAAATATATATCTTTCTTAAATATATTTTTTAAAAATGTTTTAAAAATTTTAAAATTAAAAATAAAATGGCAAAAAAATTAAAAATGTTTTAACTCACTTTGCAGGCAAAATTATGGTCCAATAGGAACAAACAACTATCAGAAATGCCTCAAAACGCGTTAAAAATCTCTCTCCTTCTTCCACAGAACCACCAGTACCACTGCCCTCGTTTCCCCGTCCAGTGCCCCAACCAGTGCGGGACCCCCAACATCGCCCGCGAAGACCTTGCCAACCACGTGAAGGACAACTGCGGCAGCGCCTTGGTCCTCTGCCCTTTTAAAGACGCTGGCTGTAAACATCGAGTAAGTCCATTTTTTGCATTTTTCCCGGATTCATCCCCTAAATCCAATCCCCTCCATCTTTCAGTGCCCCAAACTGGCCATCGGCCGCCACCTGGAAGACACCACCAAGTCGCACCTGACCATGATGTGCAACCTAGTTGGCCGGCAGCGCCAGGAGATCCTGGAACTCCGACGTGAGATGGAGGAACTGTCAGTCAGCCACGATGGCGTCCTCATCTGGAAACTCAGCGACTACTCACGCAAGCTTCAAGAAGCCAAGCTGCGGAGCAACCACGAGTTCTTCAGCCCGCCCTTCTACACACATCGCTACGGCTACAAACTCCAAGTGTCGGCCTTCCTCAACGGCAACGGCAGCGGCGAAGGCTCGCACTTGTCCGTCTACATCCGTGTTCTACCTGGCGAGTATGACAACCTCCTGGAGTGGCCCTTCGCCTATAAGGTTACATTCTCCATCTTGGATCAGAGCGACCCATCGCTGTCTAAACCACAGCACATCACCGAGACCTTCAACCCGGACCCCAACTGGAAGAACTTCCAAAAACCCTCCAGCGCCCGTAACTCGCTAGACGAGAGCACCCTCGGTTTCGGTTACCCCAAGTTCATCTCGCACGAGGAAATCAAGAAGAGAAACTACGTACGTGATAATTGCGTCTTCGTCAAGGCCTCCATTGAGATTCCACAGAAGATCATGGCTTGAAAAGGGGGAGGAGCCTTTTTTTGACGGCTGACGGACTCGGGAGAACGTCGGGAAACAAAACAAACTAAAAAAACGCCTTGGAAAAAATCAAAGAGTGCCTCAAAGTTCATCTTTTTACTTTGTATTCTCCACTCGTAGATTGTCGGATGAAGGACCTGGCGGGGCGCCGAAGAACCTCGCTCTGCACTTAAGAGATTGGATCTCGGACGACGGGTGGAACGAAATGGAGAGAAGGCAAAAAAAAATCTGCCTGACTCACGTTTGTTTACATGCTCTTGTAGCCCACCGGACCGGTGTGACAGTGCAGCTCCGTTCCCCCCGTTATGCAACCTTTTACATGGTTTCCCAGCCCCATAACGTGCATTTCCGGGACCACGCCTCGTGCGAATAAGGAGGTATAATAATTAGCACCTTGTGGTGGTCTTCTGATGAGACCATTTTTTGTGGTCCTCTTCATCTGGTTGTCTCCGCCCCCTTTTGGCTTATGGTCTAGATTTTGGAAAACATGGTTTAGGGTGGTTAGTATGTTGCCAATGGTTAGCATGTTAGCATGCGGGAAGGAAGTTTTGTTTTCATCCTTGAAAAGTCTCTCAAATGACCGCACAAAGTTTTTGAGGGAAATTTAGCTTCCGTGGTCGGGTTTACTTCAATTAAAATTTGTTTTTTTTTTATCATTCTACAAAAAGTGTCAAGCAGACAAGGTTGAAAAGACACAGAAAATACGCCATTTTGGGTCAAAGCAACAATTTCATAGCCCTTTCAGTAGAACTACAAAAAAAATCGCTCAAAAAGATTGTATCTAATTGGTGCCCAATTAAAATAAATACAATTATTAGATAATAGATGCTGTTTGTTGACGTTTTGCATGTAAACAAAGTTGAGAGCTAAAACCAATATAAGAGATTAGAGTGTGTTCACATGGATTGTTGGTTCTTTTTGAATTATTACTAATATATATTTGAAATTTACTATCATTTTTTGGGGGGGAAGCCTTGTAGCAAGGGGGAAACTCGCCAGAGAACATGAACGGCCATTCTGACCAGTTAGTGGGATCAAAAAAAAAAAGATGCATTTAAAAGTGAAGGAAAAGCCATGTGGCCTTTTAAATGTACAGTATGCGCTCGCATGAGAGGACAAACGTGACAAACGTGCATGTACTAACATCTGGACCACATTTTGTACTGTAACCTGCTCTCTTGAAAAGTCCCTCCATGACTATTTTGGCCTCTGGCCCTTTGTTTTTTGGGAGAATTTTAAGAATATCATCTTTTTTTTAATAGTATTGCCTGTTTTTTTTTGTAAACAGAAAATGTGAAAATTGTGTGACTATGCTAACCAGTTCAACGAGACCACAAGTTGACATTTGCTGTATATTGATTGACGTGCGCTGACATGGTCGGCGTCACAGCGCCACCTACTGGACGGAGGACTGTAAAATGTACATTACTGTTGACTCACAATGGTTGTGTGAATTCATCATGTATAAGTACAGAAGCACATTCTGTCCTTTTTATTACTACACTTAAACACAGACACACTGATTTACTCTCATAATACCAGCTGATATTTTAGTGAATTTAAAGATGTTTTTGTACGATTCTGTATTTTTAAATGGGGGAGAAAAAAAACAACAAGCATATCCTTTTGGGCTGTTTTCTACTTTTCGGTTGGAGGGTCGACGTAGAGTTGGAAAATCCGCCTGTCTGTCTGTCTGTCCGTGTGTCTCAATTGTTTGAGCCTCACGTATTCTGTCTGTATTATTTTTCCTCTTCTTTGAAAAAGAAAAAAAGTATTTATTTTAAGGGCGCCGGCAGTTGATGAAGACGGTGCACAAAGTTTTTGTCGTTTGATGAGTGCTTGTCAATTTCTCAATTGAAATAAAATACCATATACTGTGTCTTAAAAGGTGGGTTTTATACTTGCTTAAAAAAAAAGTAAAAATGAGTGTCATGCCTTAGGAATTATTTGGACTGTTTATTTGGGGTTTGTTCACCTGCTTATTTCCCCACCCCCCAAGGTTAATGTATGTGATTAATTGTTGAATTTTAATATTTTCATATAATTTTCTCCGTTTTTTTTTAAATTATCCTTTAGCATGAAATGTACCAAATGATGTGAGTGGGTGAATGGATGTTTCTCAAATTCAATCTGTTGGTTCTACTGGAAAAACATAGACAATGTTTTACTCTACTACGTATTGTCTATACCTTTTCAAGATGGCGGCAGCCGGACAACAACAAGTGTGACAGTGAACGAACTCGCCATCCAAAAGGTAATCGAAAGACGCCTTAATAATCATTTTGAGTGATATTCAACAGTATTGATATATCGCATTGAGGTTTGAACGATGTTTTATTTGTTTTGAGTGTTCCTATGACGTAGACATTTAATGCGGGCTTCATGTCCGGCGTCTAAACAAGACGTCTGACATGAAGCTAACTAGTTAGCCAGCTAACTGTATTCCTAACAGCCTGAAAATGATTGAAACATATTTTACAACAGTTGCAAGAACGAAACTACATCAAAAATATGAAGATCCGGGCCAATATGAGCGACTGGATACAAAGATGCAAATGATAGGAGCGCAACAACAGCAATTTGGGGTGAGTTGTCAAAGCATGCATTTCTAATCATAGTTAACTCATTGATAACAAAAGATGAACAAAACTGGCTCTAAAAATGACTAGTTTTTATATTGACCGCATAATAACTTTGCCAAATGATTACTTATAACACTGAAACTAAGGAAACAGATAAACAACCTTGAACCTTCCCATAGATATGACCCTAAATTGCTTATTTCCTCAAGTAATATCATATTTGAGATGTCCTATCATTAATAGGACTTTTTAATGTCCACACTACATTACAAAAGTGATGAAAAGTAACCTATTTTGTTGTTGTAAGCTTTTTTAAATGTCACCTTAATTACGCAAAACCTAACATTTGCCAGGTTGTGTAGACTTTTACTATCACCTCTATGTACTTTGTTCTTTTTACAACATTCCAAAAGTCTGAGTCAATTCCTCCTTGCAATTCAATAAAACTCCACCGACATACAAAGGCAAGCCACATCATTCAAAAAAATTTTTTTATTCAGAACCGCAACAAGTCAGATGTATAATTAGATGAGCTCAAAGGAGTAGAGTTGTGCCTCCGCCTTTTGCTGCGTGTCGAGCAAAAACAAGAGAAGGCTGATGTAAATCAGTGCTAGGAAGAAGTCATAAAAAGGGGAAGGAGACAGCAAACAAGATTGCTACACTGTTTGGGGCTTTCCTTCAAGCGCAAGAACATTTCGATGAACTCAATGTTGCCAGATTTACAATTCAGCTAGCTGTAAAATCACAAATCAGACCCCCGCCTTCAACAATTTGAATTCTAAATCATTCCCTGTAATTGTAAATGATAGATGTCAAATCCAATCAAATATGTTTCAGTGCCATTGGAAAATATGTTTGTAATATTAAATGAGGTGGGGATTTCATTTGGGGTCAAAGGTCACAGGGGTCAAAAAAGGTATAGTTGTTCATATATATGTAGTGGTTGTGTTGGTATTGTTTTTTGCTAAAATATTGTGTAAAAGATACAATTTCTCATGTCATTGTCATGTATTTTTAACAATTTTATTATTTAAATATTTTACATTTTAACTAATATGGATTTAACTGTTGATATGGATGATTTTTTTTAAAAATTTGAGTTAATTCAATAGTAAGTCAGTGATTTTATCTCTCTATATGTGTTTAAAGAAGCGAGTATTTGTGACCTCCTTCCACATACTGTTGCAGGATTAACCATAAAGTAATCCCATTACTGAGCTAGGCTGCAGCACACACACATACACACACTCGTGAGTTTATTCGGCAGCGTCACATTCCTTCATGATGTCCAGCTGGAATGCATAAATGTCCCCTCAAACCAAGCCAACAACCTCCCATTCATTTGTTTGTTCCTCCATTCATTCATTCAGAGACAGTAAGACTACTATCTATATAATTTGCTCTTTTCAATGTCTCCACTCTAGGAAAAAAATCCAACTAAAACAAGACCATTCTTTGGTTAAATGAGTACTTGAATCAACGCTTCTAAAACATAACAGTAACTAACAATGAATGACCTATATATATAGGATATATATCCTAATTCTTGTGCTTATCACACTGTTAGTCTTGTGCTTGCTTAAATTTTGAGGATAAATGTAAACCCCCACCCTAGTCTTTAAGAGCCTTTACAGTAAGTAAGACCTTTTTTGTGGGCACCCACTGTGGAACCCATAATCTGTCTCCACACCAAAAAAAATTAAAGGAGGAGAAAAAGAACTGCTCCAAAATAGAAATAATGTATGTTTTAAAGCTTATTTTTAGGTCCACTTTGGTTGTAAAATGCATGTAAAGTCAATTGGAACGTTAGCCGTCAGTCTTGCAAAAATTTTAATGAACTCTGGTTTGGTTTTTTAGAGTATTTGTAAGATTTGTGGGGGTGCTGGAGCCTATCCAGCCAACTATTTAAAGGAGCGCTACAATAAATTGATGTTTAAATGGTGGGAAGGTAGAATTTTTTAAGTATTATCGATTTAACTCGCTTTAGGATATTCTGTCCAACATCAGAATTCAAATTCGACCAATCACATGTAGTCATCCAGGCTTTGGAGTAGCAAAGCAACCATCACGTTGTTCTACTGTGTGCATGATGTCCATTTGTTGAAATGCATAAGACTTTAATCCTATTATCATCATTGTCATCCTATCAAGATTATCGCAATACAAGAATCGAGGAATACGTTGGTTTTAAAGCATCCAGATGTACAAGGGCGGCAATCCATGATCTCTCATCATATGGATTATAAACCATAAAAAAACGCATAAAATAACCCTACACTCATTCAACCAAACCATATTGATAATCCTTTATTTTGAAATCACTCCCATTTTTAACATAACAGCTGATTCGGCATACTTGCTTTACCTTTTTCTTTTTAATATATATTTTATTATTTAATGAATGTCATTTCTATTTAAGTGTATCAGTGCGTCAGTGAGCGTAGGGGGCCCGTTGCCCGGGTGAATACAGGCCCTTAAAGTCCAACCGGCCAGCCATTGGCCGAGAAGGAAGATGTTCTGCCAATGGGAAAAGATCCATGTACATGTACAACCTTGCTGTCGTCATTTATTGCCGTTATTTATGGAGCACTACGTAAGTTCAAGAAGGTCAAGTGAAGTCTAAGTGGAAGGATAATGTTCCAAATAGTGCCTTTTAATAATAATAAAAAAATCAAAATATGCACAGATCAATGAGGTCTTTAGTTTATCCGTGTGTTAGCCGTCACCACCTAGCAAAGCCATTGAAATTAAGCCGATGTTTTTGAACAATAGACTGTAATTGCATTAGCCTCATTCAGATGAAGCGCTGCTAATTACAGGCGGAAAACAACAATACATTGCAAATGGCCGCCGTCAAGAAAATCGTGCATTGGGCATCTGACCAAATTTTCCTGCCAGGTTTCCCACAGTAGATTTCCTCAAGGCAATGGTAATTTTTAAATCATTCTTTGCCATTGACCGTGATAGACTGGCAAGTACATAATGAATGAATTTAACTTTTTTTTTTAACTTAAACTCAATCATAGAAGGAAAAATTGAATGTGTGTATTAAATATACTACGATTTACTGTAAAAATACAAACAGTCTTCATGTATTATTATTTTTTTGCTTCACTCTTGTGATTCCAAACTTTTACTTTTGCTTACATTATAAGCAAAAACTGGTTATATATACGTGAATATGTATATAGAATATTCATATATTGACAGGTACACATTTACACATTTACACATTTACACATATACACGTATACACGTATACACATATACACATATACACATATACACATATCCACATATACACTTATACACATATACACATATACACGTGCACATATACACATATACACATATACATATACACATGTACATACACATACACACACACATTCACACATACATATATAAATACATAATAAAGATCCCCTTTACAAGGACACTTAATTAGACGACATGGTGCATATTATTGTGGCACATTTAGTGTGAACGTTCAATTTTGTGGCTCCAGAGGCGCCATCCAGGTTAATTATTGCGGGAGGGTCTCACTAAGCTTTTGCATCCACCCAATCATTTGTCAGAGTTGAGGTGATGAACTTTTTAAAAAAATCTTGTTTGTGTTGTAGGATGTATTGAAAAAAAAGTCTGATTGTTGTGGGAAAACTAGTTGAAAGGCCGTTTAAATCAACGTAGAAGCTGCAGAAGGAACAAAAAAAACATTAAAAAAGAAGATAGTCCTCTCCATCCAAACCCTCTTGAAAAGCTCTTTAAATTAATCCAAAGAAATGAACAGACAGCAGCTCCTTCCTTTCTCGCCGACCTCGTGCGTTTTAATTGTTCACAGCTTTTATAATCCCGCGCCGGGATCCGCCCCAGTCTGCCTGCTTCCGATTAGCGCCGACCAAGGGGGATGCCGAGGCGGGGATCTGTGGAGAGCCTCCGCCAGGGTTTTTTTTGCACCAGCTTTTCCGTCACATGCCGACTCGTGATTATTGCTCTTTTTGTGATAATCATAGACTTGCGGGGAATGCGGCACGTTGAGATCCGTCATTGATGGGCCAAGCGTAAAGCCGTCAATGACCGTTGGGATTTTGTGGTTTCTAGTTCTGGCGCTAGTCGGTGTTGAGGATGATTTTTAGCAATTGGCTGATAACCGATCCTCAAAAATGTATAAAATGTGGTGATTGACTTTTTCAAAAATCGCTTAATATTCCATTTCTTAGCTGGACTTTTGTCTTTTACGTTTTTATGATCCCTTTTGGTTTTCCTGTCCACATCATGACCTGATAAATTTAGAACCAAAGGTTATTAGGGTCACTATAGTGAGGTAGGAACTCTTTGTTTCTTATGGTGACTGCGACTTAAACCAAAAATCCTTCAATAATTCACCAGAGAATTTAAGAACCACAGCCAGAAAAATAACAGAAACCCAACAAAAGTGCTTTTCATACATGACTGTTTATCTTGTGCTAAGTGGGTCTTACAAAAATAATGTTTTAGTTTATTTTACTTTAGGCTAAAAGGCCTCAAGACCTAGAGAAGGAGTCCCCTTAGGGACCAGAGGCCTGAATAACTTGAGAACAGAAGTAGTATGAGCACCTAGAACAGGGGTGGGCAAACTTTTGGGGGCCACATTGACTTAAAAAATTTGACAGATGGGCCGGGTCAGCACAAGATACGATACATATAAAAAAGAGCATCCGTTAACAGTACATATGAAACCTAAAGAGAAAAAAAGGACTAAAGTACTAACATACTCATCACTCATAATTAAACTAAAAAGTATAAAGTACAAAGTAAAGTAAAAAGGAATGTATTAAGAAATATTAAAATGTCATTTAAAAAAAATGTAAAACACCAAAAACAAATAAGAGTGGACAGAGCTACTACCACTGGCTTCCGTGTGACGGCGCCATCTTGGAGAAAAAATATTTGGACAATGTCGGCGGGCCGGTTTAAAAAGCCTAATGGGCCGGGATGTGGCCCGCGGGCCGTATTTTGCACATGGCTGACCTAGAACCAAATTTAAAGAAACTAGTGTCAAGTAGGTTGTTTGGCTCTTAATTTTTCCGGCCTGTATCGCCCACATGGCCTCCATTGTTAGGAATAATTGTCTTTGGGCTAGTAGCCAATCCCAAATTCCAAGATAGTGCAGCAAAACAAACAAGTTGTCTTCTTATGACATTCCAAGCTAGCTAGCTTTAATGAAGTCAAGTCAGATTGACTTCAACTGGAGGCGCTAATCTCAAAAAGCAAAGTGTCAACAGGTTCATCTGGCAACATTGATGGGTCACCGGGGAGCCTTCCATCACTGACAATGTGGGTCCTACCCGCCGTCTCCGATTTCAGCCACATGGAGCGCATTATATCCGCCAATGACGTTTTAGCCAATGTGTCAGCTTTGTTTTCTCTCCAAACACAATCCACGTTAAAGGCTTGTTGTCGCAGACCTCGGCTTGTAAAAAAAGGCCTGAGGAATGTCGCTGGAATTTAACACCCAATGTAGCATCGTCCGGTTAGCTAGCTGAACTATGAACATTTTTGTAAAATTTTGGCCATATTCTGTGTTCTGTTTCATATATTTGACATTTTGTCTTGCAGTTTTTTAGCCCCCCCCCTGCAACACGTTTCCAAACTGCTGGCGTTTAAATCCTGAAAATAGATAATAACGCGTCTCGTGGCGTTACAGCGTGTGGCTTGCGGAGAGCGTCGAAAGCGATGTCTCACTCCCCCGTCCGTCATCTTGCTTTCATTACGGGTGCGCCGGGGTAATATTAGCCGTTTCCTGTCAAGTCGGTGTCACGGGGACACAGCGTGCCTGTGAGCCAGGGCTGAACATAACAAAAAAAAGGGCTCCTTTGAGCTTGGACGCCGACTTTTTAGGACATGGGTGTCAAAGTGGTGGCCTGGGGGCCAAATCTGGGCCGGCAAATCATTTTTTGCGGCCCGGGAAAGTAAATTTTGAGTGCTGACTTTCTGTTTTAGGATCATGAAGATTATAGATGTACAGTTATCCCTCGAGTATCGTGGCTTTATGACACCAGTTTTTTTGTGGGAATTTTTTTTGTTAATTAAATGTTTTTTTGGGTTTTTTTTTTAATTCGTTTGCTTGCACGATTCATGTAAAATCACAGTTTTTACATTTAAACATCCACATCGTAGAAAACATGACATCTGCATATTGTTTATTATAGTCCAAAATATTTGTAGTGGTAAATATGATTACAAAAATGTTAAGGACTTTTCTGGTATTTCATTTTCATCTGTCATTTGACAGACTCCCAAATGAATGACAGAGATTTACGTTCGAACCCGATTCCCGAAAGGAAGGGTCCCATATGTTGTCCCCATTTGCACCCCCGCCCATCCCCCTCCAACTACCACCCACCATCACCAAAAAAGCCCACCTCGGTGGATCTTGACACCAGATGTGATTTACATAACCTTGTGTTGTTCTCGTAATATTGAAATAGAAAAAAATCACAGTTGCACGGATAATATCCGCATATATAATCCTCACCTACAAAACCTTTCTTTCTTTATTTATATTTTATTTTTTACATTCCACAGGATTGCTTGTAATCCGTCAAAAAATAAAAGTTGCATAACGTGGCCTGTCCGGTTGACTAATAATGTATTTCCTAAAGATAGAGTTCTTTAAAGGCTATATTTGTTTAAAAAAAACATATTTTTTGTGTCTTTTCAGAATTTGTCTTTCCCATTGTGAGAATCCATTTCATCCTTGAAGATGAGAGAGCAAGATAATCAATCACACGGTAGGATAATCCTTCCCCGAGCGTTACGGGGGGATTCATTGGCACTCGTTGCCGCATCCTTTTTTGACTGAAAAAGTCGGCCATGTTGCCCAGGCTGCCTGTCAATCAACAATCGACAGCCACGTCAGAGAAAATACAGAAAAATGTCATCACAGGCTGAATCCATCCCAAAAAACCAAAATCATACTCCCCTATTTTCTCACATATGCGCCGTATTTGTCACCCAAAAAATTATCTAAGTCTAATTTATGCATATATAAGCCTTAACCTTGATACAGCCAATAAAAAAAATTACAAATACTGCTTATATGCGAGAAAATACTCTAAGAATTTCCAAATAAACCCTAAAAATATTTCAGATTTAGCTCCAAAAGTGTATTAGGACAGTTCTCTTAATTATTGAAGGATTTGTAGGTTATCTAAATCATTTTGGATCTGTTCAGTTATTGATTACTTGTCGATGAATCGTATTGGTGGCTTCCGGAGGCGAACATAACGACAACGTAGCCCCTGACAAAGATGACATTGACATCCCAGCACCCATGCCAAGAGTTAATCCTTTATAAAAACTCAACCCTTCTGTGTTATTACTCTCCATTCTCCAACACAATACGTAATCCACTCCAGTTTTTTTTGACTGAAACACTGGGAGCAGCGCTAAAGCAACCCGAGGCCCGCTAGCGTCCACGTTAGCGTCCCGCTAGCTGATGCATTGTGACGTTGTTGTCGCGGACGCGCTCTGCTGTGAAGAAGCGCTTGGCGGTGGCGCTTTACAGGGCCTCACCGACCACTCTTTTCCAGTCTTTGGTGGTAAAAAGCTAGCTCATAAGTCATGTGACATTTCTAAAGTCATCATTTAAAATGGAGCCGCGGTAGATTTCCGACGACACCACCGGGTGGAGATAGGGCGCAAATAGTTGGGTTATGAAGTTCGGCCAAGATTGACGGCGCCGCGACGGTGTTGGTTGATATTACGCGGCATAACACAATGATCATTATGTGGTTTGGGGGCGGGGCTTGTTGCTGGTGGGCTTTTTTTCCCCTTTAAAATCTCTTCAGTGTTACAATTTGCTTGGAGATGAAGGAATGATGATGTCATCATCTGAACATGGAAAATGATGGTGTAAAATGCAGGGTTTAAAAAATTAATTCAAGTCTTAGTACATTTGTTTTATATGATACAGCATTTTTTTAAAAAAGGGAAACATTCCCTTAAAAATAGAGAGCAGTATTTTTTAATTCTAATTGCAGGTAACCTTTAATGTAAAAATATTTTTTGTGTTTTTTATTGCCACTCAAACACCATTTAATGCAATATGGTTCACTTAAAAATAATAATAATAATTTAATATCATTGTTCTTACACTATTATCATTATCACTTTAACATATATTGTTTATCTGAGTTTCAGATTAATTTAAAAAAAAATGTGATGCATACTTTAGTACACAGTTTTTTTTTAGCCCTCTTTATAGTGCATTCTTTGGTTGGGGCGACTTATACTCAGGTGAGATTTATAGTCCGAAAAAGTACGTTTATCCACTTTTTAAGACCCTAAAGCAGCCCCGTTAAAGTTGGCCATCATACATGACTTTTAATATTTACCAACCAGCGATGAGGCGTCCACGCAAAACGGGGTTCCCACCCTCCCCCTTTATGACATCACGTATCAACCACGCGACTCATTTTAACGAAGCCTGGCGTCCGTTTCGCTAGCATCTCATCTCGTTGCCTGACATCTCCACGACAGGAGCACTTAAAAGGTGTTTGTGTGCACCAGATGCCCTCTTTTCTCGTGAGGGGCCCCACTATTCAAATAACGGCAGCTGGGAAGTACTTGAGCTGGGTGGGGGGAGCTTTTAAAAGGCTGGAGTGTGTGGGGAGGGAGGGGCATTGTATTATGTGGCACACTTCTCTGGTGGAGGCACATCGGGGGCGCTGCCGCAGGGGGTCGCCGCTTTAAAAAAATAAAATAAAATTACAGTTGCTGTGAAGAAACAAGAGACAGCAGTTTGGCTCCAAGGCACTAATGTGTATTTTTTTGTACTTTTTAAATGTTTTTTTAAAGTTATCCTTTGGTGCAATTCTCATATGCAAATCGGTGCCCCGTTGTTCTATTATAATAATTATCTATGTTTCTTATTACATTTGACACTTCAATCTCCACATTGTTTTATTATTACGGGAGTTGTTCCAAATTTTAACATTTTATATATGGCTCAGGTGAATATATAACTTTTGAGAGTTAAAAAGGTTAATCAATTTTGTCAGCAAATGATTTGTTTGTTTAACCACTCATAGGTCACTCATTGGTGGTTGTAGAAGTCTAATCCATTTTGACTGGGAGCAATGCAACAATGACCAGCCAGCCCTTCTAGTTTAATTGAACTGGACATCTCTCGCTGTGAGTGGAATTAGTGGGACAAAAAATAATGGGATTTTTAAAAAAAAATGAATACTTGAATATATTGAAGGCCATAAAACAGAGGTATAAGGACAAAAAATGAAAAAAAAACATTTTTAAAATATATTTTAATGACTCAATTGATGATTTTTTAGGATACAGACAGTCCTTAATATTTGCCATATTTTTTTTATCTTGGAATGATAAAAGGTACAGCACCGCCCCCTAGAGGTCAAAAACTTAAAACTCTTGCAATCGATGTTCGACTAGTTTGCACTGCTCTGTAGAAACCCAGCAACAGGGCAGCGGGTCGAGTTGAGAAAAATCGATTGCGGAGCAAAATATCTAGCAGCCCTTTCTGCGTTGTTTTCCTCCAAATAACATCTGAAATATACTTAAATGGAGCACCTTTCTTCTTTTGGAAGTAAGTTCAAATTGTGTCCGATTCGTGGAGAAGCGTTTTATCTTATTGGTTTTAACGAAACACAACAACCGACTTTGCTTTGCAAGGCTAACGTTAGCATGCCATACAACAATGTTTTGCTGGTCACGTTCTCTTTGGAGGGATGTTTCTTCTAGTTTTATGTGCTATTTAGTGTTTCTGGTAAAATTATTGTTTATCGTGGGCTTCCACAACTCAGTTTAGGAACTTTATGCAGTGCAAATATCATTTCCAGAATGTGTTAAAAATAAAACAGGTTGAATTGGTACTAATCTTTACTATATAAACAATCTCTCCTAGATCAGGTTTATAAATTGAAAATATATATACTTTTGTGACAAGTTTAAGCAAAAAACCGGCTGGTAAGGTAATATTTTGTATTATAATATTCGGAATTCAAGTTATAAACTATTTAATTATTATCAAGGATTGTTTGCGTAAAAATACAACAAATGCAACCAATAGTGGGGTAGTTTCCAGTCCATGTTCTGCTTTAAATTAACTTTTAAATGTTTATTAATGTGATACAGACATTTTCCCATGTAAGTAAACTGTCTAATGTTTTGCGTCTTTCCCTCAGGCGACCCAAACGACAAGCCGCCATGCAGAGGATGCTCAACATACCTCGTCGAGCCTTACATCAAGTGTGCAGAATGCGGACCTTCACCGTTCCTTCTCTGTCTGCAGGTTAGCAAAACTGCCATGTCCACACACTAAAAGAAGCTACTTAATGTGTAATCAACCCCTCAAAATTCTCCCTGTTGTATTTTCCCAGTGTTTCACCCGGGGCTTCGAATACAAGAAACATCAGAGCGATCACAAGTATGAAATTATGGTAAGCAGCAATGTCTATGAGAGCATTTTATGTAGGTTAAAAAACATGTTGTGTCGTGTTTGTGCAGACGTCAGACTTTCCCGTCCTGGAGGCCAGCTGGTCGGCGCAGGAGGAAATGGCCCTGCTGGAGGCCGTGATGGACTGCGGCTTCGGGAACTGGTCAGTCGAAGTGCCTTTTTAGTTTGTTCTTTGCAGATGTACAATGCATGTGTTGCCATGTGTGGCTTTTCCAGGCAGGACGTGGCCTACCAAATGCGAAGCAAAAGCAAGGAAGAGTGCGAGAGTCACTACATGAAGAATTTTATCAACAATCCGCTCTTCTCCTCTACACTGCTCGGCCTGCGCAAGACCAAAGATGCTCGCTTCGCCGACGGTGCTATTCCTTTCAAAGGTCAGTGACCTCATCCCAAAAAAAAAAAAAAAATCTTTAGGGACATGTCTCTTTAACATCAATTTACAAGATGAAATTTGTTTAAAAATGTAGTTAAATGAGTGAAACCCGCAATTAAATTTACTCACAAATAGTAAATAAATGGACAAAAAAAATTAAAACCGTATATTGAATGTCTGAAAGTTGAATTTGTACTATTATTTCAAAGAGCAAATTATGTGAATATTGTCAGTTTGCAATTATTTGCCATTTAGTTCTCATTGTAATTTAGAACAGATTTTGTCATCAATTTAGAATCTTCTCCTAATTCTAAACTCCCTCCTTCCCCCAGCAAGCGACGACCCCCCTCGCCCCACATTTGACTCCATGCTATCCAGAGACATGGCGGGATACATGCCTGCCAGAGCTGACTTCATGGAGGTTAGCAACATCCATTTCATGAGAGACCCACTTATCCGCTACATGATTGTGAACGCTGTCCTATTTACGGGGTGACTCACACTCAACAATGAATCATCCAAACATTTGTCCATCGCCTCGACTTTGTTGTCAAATATGTGTACGCGTCAATCTCGATGACTCATCAACTGGATTTTTCTCTTTCCGACCCTGCAGGAATTTGACAATTATGCCGAATGGGATCTGAAAGACATCGACTTCGTGGATGACGACTCCGACGTCCTTCGCGGTTTGTAGATTCATCCGCTAGAAAACACAAATGGTCCTATTTTTGTGTAATATGAGGCATACTTTGATTGTTTTCTAGCGCTCAAATTGGCCGTGGTGGATATTTACCATTCCAGATTAAAGGAGCGACAACGGAGGAAGAAGTAGGTTTGCTGTTTTTGCTTGTCAATAGGGGGCGTCGTTGCACACAATCTACGACCCAAAACAAATTCAATGCAAACATGTTTTAACTCTTTCATACACTTTTTTTTCTTTTCTGGTAGCTAAAAATATTTGGGTTTATATATGTCCAGTTTTCTTTGGGTTGCCAGATAAGCATTTTGACGCAATGGACATCTATTCCCATTTACAGGTGTACAATAACATTTTTTTTACTAACTACCAAAATACATGCACTGTGACAATGGCTGACAAAGTAACTGAACCCAATGACCTTTTTGGAATAGATTTAACCCAATTAAGGTTTAACTCAATTTCCATTTTTTTTGTCCCTGATATAACCTTGCACAATGAAAAAAAACGCATTACCGAATGTTAATGTATTTTCTTTCCATGTTTTGCTTTCCAGGATCATCCGCGATCACGGACTCATCAACATGCGTAAATTCCAGAGTGAGTGTCGCCTCTGACACAAGCCTGGTTGCTATGGCTACAAGATACCAAGCTGCTGCTCAGCGACCGCGGCGTGTGCGTCCCTCTGCCTGCTCCACGCGACCGTCTGCCATATTTCTCTGCCATTGATCGGCCTCGTGTTGCATTCATGTTAGCCTCCCCGGTATCGGCCCTTATCTCCGGCAACCCTATTCAGAGACAAAAGCGCTGTCCGACGGTCGTCAAGGAGACTGTTGGAGGTTTTGCGTACACCCCTCCGGTAGAACAAATATACCACATGCTAAGATCACGCTTCATGCTAAAACGGTTTACGTCACAGTGCCATCGACGTACAATCCATTCCAAGCAATTAAAAGACATTAGAAGTCTCTCGCTGTCAATAGTAATTTTAACCAGGAGCTGTGGTTTCTTGTCTTTCAGTGCTGGAGCACTGCTACCCGAAAGAAGTCCAAGAACTCTACGAACTCATGAGACGATTTGCCAGAGTCACCGGACCCCTGGAGCACGATAAATTTATCGAGAGTCACGTGTGTAAGTGTTCCCACAAAACAACTAGTCATTTACACAATTGATAAATGGACTTGTGCTTCTACATATACTATGTACTGCAGGTTATTTTCTTTTCAGTGTTTCATATTAGAACTCAAGCTTTCATGATTTTTTTTTAAATCCCATTTTAGGACTACTGCAGGTTAATCTTTTTTTTTTTTTTTTGTTTTTCCACCTAAAGCATGCAGTATTTTGACTTAGGTTCATTTCAAATTAGTAGCGTAGACAGCAATCCATTTGTCCAATCCCGGAATGACCTAAATGTTTTCCCACAATGCACTCTATTGACTCTAATCTCGATTTTCTGCCTCCCTAGTGGAATTTGAGCTCCGGAGGGAGATCCGAAGACTGCAGGAATACCGCGGGGCAGGCCTCAAGTCTTTCTGTAGTAAGTCGCGGCCGCCGTCCCCGTCGTCCAATCGCGTCCAGCGTTCACTCGACCCCGTCTCGTTCCCCTGCGGCTCAGGTGCCAAAGTTTACGACCGCACCAAGCGTCTACGTGAGGACGAGCGCCGCAAAAGGACGGCGCTGTGCGACGTGCTACAGTACATCCACGACGGACGAGCGTGCCAGCAGTGGCTCAGCAAGCAGGCCGCCATGTAAGATTGGACGCCCGTCAGGTGACCGGTCGATGTCACTTTTCATTTTTTTTTTTTTTTGGTCCTCAGAGATGCCGGAATCACACCGGCGGTGACCACAATCACGCCATCAGGTAGCAATTATTTTCGCTTCACCAAGCGGGTTATATTTGGCTTTCATTGTGTCGTATGTGTGTGGTCTCCATAGCAACAGGCAGGAGGAGCGCACCCCCCCTCAACCTGACCGGACTGCCTGGTACAGAGAAGCTCAACGAAAGGGAAAAAGAAGTATGTAGACTTCCATTGATTTTTGTGGTTGGTGAAAAAGGGAAACTATTGACAACAATAGGCGTCCAATCAGTTGTATCTAATGATTAGAAAAAATGATATAATTATTTTTTTATTTTCAATTTCTTTTCAAGTTTCAAATTTAAAACCTAATTTAATTTACTTTTTTTTTTTTGCTACAACTGGCTCTATGTTGAACTGCCCCTCTCCTTTTAATATTTTTATTATATTTATATATATTTGTCTGGCCCCCTTATTCAGTGTGGTCCCACCCTAAGCAGTACAGAAAGTGAATATTATTTTTGAATGTAATAATTTATTGATGCAATTTATTAGATTGACTCATTCGGAACAGCTTAGTAGTCATTTATAATTGATTCCATTGATCTGATCAGCCCCGCCCACAAAAATAAGTGACTGCTTCATTAGATATGATGAAATTTTGGACATCCACTGACGCCTTTATGGTTTGTGTGCAGTTGTGTCAGGTGGTGCGTCTGGTACCCGGTGCCTACTTGGAATACAAACAGGCGCTACTCAACGAATGCCGTCGCCAGGGCGGTCTGCGTCTAGCCCAGGCGCGGGCGCTCATCAAGATCGACGTCAACAAAACGCGCAAAATCTACGACTTCCTCATCCGGGAGGGAAGCATCACCAAGGCCTAGCGGTGCACCTTTTTTTTTTTCCTCTCCCTAATACTACACAATTACCACCACCTTCGAGCTAATGCTGCTAAGTGTCAAGTACGTTCCTCATCGTAAACTTTCCCTCGTTTACCACGATAGACGTCCGATTTATTAGAACCGTCAAATCAGCTAACGAGTTCGATAGCTCCCATCTTTTATTTTTTTATGTTTTTTTCCGCTCATTGATCAGAAATGTTTTTTTTGCCTCAGAAGGATGCGTTCCGGTCTCGGACTGAGTTTGTTGCCGTGGCAACCGGGCATATGTCGTCACATCCGTCTCTTTTGTCATCATTGGAAAAAAAGGGGAAAAAAACAGAACCCTGGTGTACAACATTGGATTTGTCGCGTCAAAGTCGCTTAATGTCACCTGACGCGTTTGGCTGCGGGTACCCGTCGTCATGGCAACCGTCTCCGTCATCGACCGCATTGCCGGATGATGCCTTCGTGTTTGTGTGTGTTTGGTTTGGAGTCGTTGAACTTCTTTTTAATGCTACATTTTTGCACTTTTTTTCATCCCCCAGGTGGCATCATGTAGATTTTCAAATGTTTAAGTACAATTTAAATACCAAGATAAATTGTGACTGAACTGACCAATTTAAGGCTGTTTTTAAAAGTATTCATTTTTGGTTTTTCATACTCACTATGCTTGAGTTGGGTAATTAAAATGCCTCAATTTGAGTAGAGAATTTTTTTAGCGTTTCAATTGCTTATTTTGGTACAATTTCAAATCATTAAATCGACATATTGATCCATACGTTAAATTCCCGGGCACAATTTAATTAGATCTTTTTACTTAAAATATGTAAACGAAATATGTTTTTTTCAGACCCTTAAATACAATTTTAAAAAAAGAGATAAAATAAGATAATTGATCCATACCAGGGTTAAAACTAGAAAGACTAACCATAATTGCCTTAAAATAACTGTAGTGAATGCTTTTGGCCTTGGCGTGTCGCTGTTGTCACCCCCACACTCAAGCCGTGAAAGAGGAGGTGCATCCGCGGACTTGGTCGTCACGCTGCGTGTCGTGGAGCCCCCCCTCACATAACCCACTCCCAACTTGCAGTACCTCGGCGTGATTGAGCGGACCGAGTGGACGCCGGTTATCATCTTCTTCAGTCACACTGGTGAGTGGCTACTATTTTTTTTTAATATAAAGCAGCTATTTAACAACACTGGAATGAAGATTTTAATAATAATAAATAAATGACATGCAGGAATTTTATGCATTGATGTGGATTTACATGAGGGAGCTTTAACACTATATATGCTTATTAATTAGACTTAAAATTGCCAATGTTTCTAGAAAAAAAAATTCCAATTGTTGAATTTGGATGGTCGATTTTTTTATTGCTGCAGTTAAATTTAGACATCCGAAAATATATGTTCGTTATTAGAATATCACATTTCACATGCTTAAATACAATGAAATTACTTAAAATATGAAGTTTTTGCAATAGTATTATAAATAAAATAATCTGTTTTATTCCTCATTGAATAATAACTTACTATAGCTCACTTAGTACCTAAAAAGCACCAAACATTTTTTTTGTTCACTGTTATCCCTTATTTTCCAGAAAGTAGAATGTACCTAATGTTCCCCAGTTTGCGCTACTAGTGGAATCTGAATGTGGAATCTTGAACAATCACGTCAACAGACTTGAATTTACCCCGAAGATCTCCCTGGGACTGATTGCAGAGGAAGGAAGGCTGCCACTAGTCATATGGATATGTCCATATCTTTTGGTTGCCACAGCAACGTCTGCAATTTTTCCTCCGTCTCCTTTGCTGATGAGAGGACAGCAACTTGTTCTCAATCATAGCAGGCGGAGAGAGAAGAAAATGGGTTTTGAAAAACTCCCCACTGTATATTCTTACTGACAATTGACAAGTTTGATCACCTGTTGTTTTCAAATAGCTTCCATTGACACTTGCTTGAAATGGAATTTTGTCATTTCCATTTCCATGTCAATTCTCCATTTCCCAGGACTCTCGACGCTACGCTATGCCTCCTCTCTTCTGAGTGCGTGGTGGTCTACGCCATGGGTTCCCGCGGCCATGAATTCTTCCCCCACCACCACCACCATCATCAACGTGGCTCGGCGGCTCCACTTTCCACGGCAGAAGGCGGCATGGCCCAGATCACACCAGGCCTGTTCCTAAGCCGGGGCAACGTGGCATCCAACCGCGGCCTCCTGCTGTCCAAGGGCATCACCTGCGTGGTCAACGCCACGCTGGAGCTACCCAATTTCAACTGGCCGCACGTGGAGTACGTCAAAGTACCGCTGGCCGACGCGCCGCACTCGCCCATCTCGCTCTACTTTGACGGCGTGGCCGACAAAATCCATAGCGTGGGTCGCAAACGCGGCGTTGTTCTGGTGCACTGCGCGGCGGGCGTCAGTCGATCCGCCTCGCTCTGCTTGGCATACCTCATGAAGTACCACCGCGTGTCGTTAGCCGACGCCCACGCCTGGGTGAAGGCTCGCCGCCCCGTCATAAGGCCTAACGGCGGATTCTGGCGCCAGCTCATCGAGTATGAACGCAAGCTCTTCGGGAGGAACTCGGTCAAGATGGTGCAGACGCCCTATGGGCTAGTACCCGACGTCTACCAGAGGGAACGCCGTGGTCTGGCGCCATATTGGGGAATGTGAGAGGGCGGGTGAAGCTCCTCCCATCATGACGCTGGCAGGACTTTAACTGGTCAAAAGGGATGGACTTTGAATCGTAGAAATGACCCTTACGTGAAAGTCCGTCGCACAGAGTGTTTTCTTGTGAAAATTGTCAATTGTTTAAAGATAGTGGAAATGGGGGTCCGCAAACTGGCCCTCCGGTTCCGCCAGGGGTCCAATGGAATCCGGCACCCTCTGCGACCCCTTGTGGATTAGTTTGGTGACCATTGTTAAAGGGTAAATATTTATTTTTGGTTATTGAAAAACAAAATGACACAAAAACAACCATGGTGCTATCATATTTTGATTTATGTCATATTCATATTTGGTATATATTTTTCCCCCACCACTGTGCATGCCAAAGGAAAATATTTGTCATATATTGTCATATTCCGAGTGAAAAATCATAAGCGACTAAAATCTAAATATGAAAAGAATTGAGTCATACATTGTTTTATTTTGAAATTCAAATCGTAATACTTTGACGTTGTAGTCGTTTTGTTTATTTTTATGGACTGTGAACCATATGTTGTTTGGTTTTGCAGTCTTCAACTTTTGTTAAATGTGAGCACAAAACTGCTTTTTGTGTATTATTGGGACATTTAAGTAATATTGGGAGAGGAAAAAGTCTTAATATATTTTGAGATTAAAGTAGTTTTATGTTTTGTTTTTCTTTGTTTTGTTCGTTACGTGAACCAGAAGTAGTTTGATTTTGATGACATCATTTTTGGGCGACGTGAAGTGTGTGCGTGAACAGCAAACTTCTTGTCACCTCATGTTCGGAGGAACATTTGGACAAAGAAATCATTAAAATAGAACATTTAAATCGTTACATTATTATTATTTTTTTAAATCACTTGAACCAGAAATTGTTTGGCATCTGGAGACATCAACTTTGGGCGACATCAGGTAAGTGTGAACAATTATATTTTAGCGATTTTTTTTTTTGCCGCATCACTAAAATAGTCTATGGTATACTAATACTAAAACTCTAAAATGACCCTGAAGTTAGTCTTTTATTCGTAGTATTTTACTCTATATTTTTTTAAGTACCAAATAACTAAATTAATCCAAATAAAATTGCTCTGCTGATCGCTCACCAAATTTTTTTTTTTTACTGTTAAGGCTTTTATTCGCCAAAAACGACATAGTATAGTAAGGCTTTTTATCGCCAAAAACGACATAGTATAGTAAGGCTTTTTATTGCCAAAAAACGACATAGTATAGTAAGGCTTTTTATCGATAAAAAACGACATAGTAGAGTAAGGCTTTTTATCGCCAAAAACGACATAGTATAGTAAGGCTTTTTTCGTCAAAAAACGACATAGTATAGTAAGGCTTTTTATCGATAAAAACGACATAGTATAGTAAGGCTTTTTTTCGATAAAAAACGACATAGTATAGTAAGGCTTTTTTCGTCAAAAAACGACATAGTATAGTAAGGCTTTTTTTCGTCAAAAAACGACATAGTATAGTAAGGCTTTTTATCGATAAAAAACGACATACTATAGTAAGGCTTTTTTCGTCAAAAAACGACATAGTATAGTAAGGCTTTTTATCGATAAAAAACGACATAGTATAGTAAGGCTTTTTTTCATCAAAAAACGACATAGTATAGTAAGGCTTTTTTTCATCAAAAAACGTCATAGTATAGTAAGGCTTTTTTCGATAAAAAACGACATAGTATAGTGAGGCTTTTTTCGTCAAAAAACGACATAGTATAGTAAGGCTTTTTATCGATTAAAACGACATAGTATAGTAAGGCTTTTTTTCGATAAAAAACGACATAGTATAGTGAGGCTTTTTTCGTCAAAAAACGACATAGTATAGTAAGGCTTTTTTTCGTCAAAAAACGACATAGTATAGTAAGGCTTTTTATCGATAAAAAACGACATAGTATAGTAAGGCTTTTTTCGTCAAAAAACGACATACTATAGTAAGGTTTTTTTTCATCAAAAAACGACATAGTATAGTAAGGCTTTTTTTCGTCAAAAAACGACATAGTATAGTAAGGCTTTTTATCGATAAAAACGACATAGTATAGTAAGGCTTTTTTTCGATAAAAAACGACATAGTATAGTAAGGCTTTTTTCGTCAAAAAACGACATAGTATAGTAAGGCTTTTTTTCGTCAAAAAACGACATAGTATAGTAAGGCTTTTTATCGATAAAAAACGACATACTATAGTAAGGCTTTTTTCGTCAAAAAACGACATAGTATAGTAAGGCTTTTTTTCGTCAAAAAACGACATAGTATAGTAAGGCTTTTTTTCATCAAAAAACGTCATAGTATAGTAAGGCTTTTTTTGATAAAAAACGACATAGTATAGTAAGGCTTTTTATCGATAAAAAACGACATAGTATAGTAAGGCTTTTTTCGTCAAAAAACGACATAGTATAGTAAGGCTTTTTTCGATAAAAAACGACATAGTATAGTAAGGCTTTTTATCGATAAAAAACGACATACTATAGTAAGGCTTTTTTCGTTTTAAAACGACATAGTATAGTAAGGCTTTTTTTCGTCAAAAAACGACATAGTATAGTAAGGCTTTTTATCGATAAAAAACGACATACTATAGTAAGGCTTTTTACGTCAAAAAACGACATAGTATAGTAAGGCTTTTTTTGATAAAAAACGACATAGTATAGTAAGGCTTTTTATCGATAAAAAACGACATAGTATAGTAAGGCTTTTTTCGTCAAAAAACGACATAGTATAGTAAGGCTTTTTTTCGTCAAAAAACGACATAGTATAGTAAGGCTTTTTATCGATAAAAAACGACATACTATAGTAAGGCTTTTTTCGTCAAAAAACGACATAGTATAGTAAGGCTTTTTATCGATAAAAAACGACATACTATAGTAAGGCTTTTTTCGTCAAAAAACGACATAGTATAGTAAGGCTTTTTATCGATAAAAAACGACATAGTATAGTAAGGCTTTTTTTCATCAAAAAACGTCATAGTATAGTAAGGCTTTTTTCGATAAAAAACGACATAGTATAGTAAGGCTTTTTATCGATAAAAAACGACATAGTATAGTAAGGCATTTTTCTTTAAAAAACGACATAGTATAGTAAGGCTTTTTTTCGATAAAAAACGACATAGTATAGTAAGGCTTTTTTCGTCAAAAAACGACATAGTATAGTAAGGCTTTTTATCGATAAAAAACGACATAGTATAGTAAGACTTTTTTCGTCAAAAAACGACATAGTATAGTAAGGCTTTTTTTCGTCAAAAAACGACATAGTATAGTAAGGCTTTTTTTCATCAAAAAACGTCATAGTATAGTAAGGCTTTTTTTGATAAAAAACGACATAGTATAGTAAGGCTTTTTATCGATAAAAAACGACATAGTATAGTAAGGCTTTTTTCGTCAAAAAACGACATAGTATAGTAAGGCTTTTTTCGATAAAAAACGACATAGTATAGTAAGGCTTTTTTCGTCAAAAAACGACATAGTATAGTAAGGCTTTTTTTCGTCAAAAAACGACATAGTATAGTAAGGCTTTTTATCGATAAAAAACGACATACTATAGTAAGGCTTTTTTCGTCAAAAAACGACATAGTATAGTAAGGCTTTTTATCGATAAAAAACGACATACTATAGTAAGGCTTTTTTCGTCAAAAAACGACATAGTATAGTAAGGCTTTTTATCGATAAAAAACGACATAGTATAGTAAGGCTTTTTTTCATCAAAAAACGTCATAGTATAGTAAGGCTTTTTTCGATAAAAAACGACATAGTATAGTAAGGCTTTTTATCGATAAAAAACGACATAGTATAGTAAGGCATTTTTCTTTAAAAAACGACATAGTATAGTAAGGCTTTTTATCGATAAAAAACGACATAGTATAGTAAGGCTTTTTTTCATCAAAAAACGTCATAGTATAGTAAGGCTTTTTTCGATAAAAAACGACATAGTATAGTAAGGCTTTTTATCGATAAAAAACGACATAGTATAGTAAGGCATTTTTCTTTAAAAAACGACATAGTATAGTAAGGCTTTTTTTCGATAAAAAACGACATAGTATAGTAAGGCTTTTTTCGTCAAAAAACGACATAGTATAGTAAGGCTTTTTATCGATAAAAAACGACATAGTATAGTAAGGCTTTTTTTCATCAAAAAACGTCATAGTATAGTAAGGCTTTTTATCGATAAAAAACGACATAGTATAGTAAGGCATTTTTCTTTAAAAAACGACATACTATATAGTAAGGCTTTTTTTCATCAAAAAACGACATAGTATAGTAAGGCTTTATTTCGTCAAAAAACGACATAGTATAGTAAGGCTTTTTATCGATAAAAAACGACATAGTATAGTAAGGTTTTTTTCGTCAAAAAACGACATACTATAGTAAGGCTTTTTTTCATCAAAAAACGACATAGTATAGTAAGGCTTTTTTTCGTCAAAAAACGACATAGTATAGTAAGGCTTTTTATCGATAAAAAACGACATACTATAGTAAGGCTTTTTTCGTCAAAAAACGACATAGTATAGTAAGGCTTTTTATCGATAAAAAACGACATACTATAGTAAGGCTTTTTATCGATAAAAAACGACATACTATAGTAAGGCTTTTTTCGTCAAAAAACGACATAGTATAGTAAGGCTTTTTTGCGTCAAAAAACGACATAGTATAGTAAGGCTTTTTTTCATCAAAAAACGTCATAGTATAGTAAGGCTTTTTTTGATAAAAAACGACATAGTATAGTAAGGCTTTTTATCGATAAAAAACGTCATAGTATAGTAAGGCTTTTTTCGTCAAAAAACGACATAGTATAGTAAGGCTTTTTTCGATAAAAAACGACATAGTATAGTAAGGCTTTTTTTCGTCAAAAAACGACATAGTATAGTAAGGCTTTTTATCGATAAAAAACGACATAGTATAGTAAGGCTTTTTTCGTCAAAAAACGACATAGTATAGTAAGGCTTTTTATCGATAAAAAACGACATAGTATAGTAAGGCTTTTTTTCATCAAAAAACGTCATAGTATAGTAAGGCTTTTTTCGATAAAAAACGACATAGTATAGTAAGGCTTTTTATCGATAAAAAACGACATAGTATAGTAAGGCATTTTTCTTTAAAAAACGACATAGTATAGTAAGGCTTTTTTTCGATAAAAAACGACATAGTATAGTAAGGCTTTTTTCGTCAAAAAACGACATAGTATAGTAAGGCTTTTTATCGATAAAAAACGACATAGTATAGTAAGGCTTTTTTCGTCAAAAAACGACATAGTATAGTAAGGCTTTTTATCGATAAAAAACGACATAGTATAGTAAGGCTTTTTTTCATCAAAAAACGTCATAGTATAGTAAGGCTTTTTTCGATAAAAAACGACATAGTATAGTAAGGCTTTTTATCGATAAAAAACGACATAGTATAGTAAGGCATTTTTCTTTAAAAAACGACATAGTATAGTAAGGCTTTTTTTCGATAAAAAACGACATAGTATAGTAAGGCTTTTTTCGTCAAAAAACGACATACTATAGTAAGGCTTTTTTCGTCAAAAAACGACATAGTATAGTAAGGCTTTTTATCGATAAAAAACGACATAGTATAGTAAGGCATTTTTCTTTAAAAAACGACATACTATATAGTAAGGCTTTTTTTCATCAAAAAACGACATAGTATAGTAAGGCTTTATTTCGTCAAAAAACGACATAGTATAGTAAGGCTTTTTATCGATAAAAAACGACATAGTATAGTAAGGTTTTTTTCGTCAAAAAACGACATACTATAGTAAGGCTTTTTTTCATCAAAAAACGACATAGTATAGTAAGGCTTTTTTTCGTCAAAAAACGACATAGTATAGTAAGGCTTTTTATCGATAAAAAACGACATACTATAGTAAGGCTTTTTTCGTCAAAAAACGACATAGTATAGTAAGGCTTTTTATCGATAAAAAACGACATACTATAGTAAGGCTTTTTATCGATAAAAAACGACATACTATAGTAAGGCTTTTTTCGTCAAAAAACGACATAGTATAGTAAGGCTTTTTTGCGTCAAAAAACGACATAGTATAGTAAGGCTTTTTTTCATCAAAAAACGTCATAGTATAGTAAGGCTTTTTTTGATAAAAAACGACATAGTATAGTAAGGCTTTTTATCGATAAAAAACGTCATAGTATAGTAAGGCTTTTTTCGTCAAAAAACGACATAGTATAGTAAGGCTTTTTTCGATAAAAAACGACATAGTATAGTAAGGCTTTTTTTCGTCAAAAAACGACATAGTATAGTAAGGCTTTTTATCGATAAAAAACGACATAGTATAGTAAGGCTTTTTTCGTCAAAAAACGACATAGTATAGTAAGGCTTTTTATCGATAAAAAACGACATAGTATAGTAAGGCTTTTTTTCATCAAAAAACGTCATAGTATAGTAAGGCTTTTTTCGATAAAAAACGACATAGTATAGTAAGGCTTTTTATCGATAAAAAACGACATAGTATAGTAAGGCATTTTTCTTTAAAAAACGACATAGTATAGTAAGGCTTTTTTTCGATAAAAAACGACATAGTATAGTAAGGCTTTTTTCGTCAAAAAACGACATAGTATAGTAAGGCTTTTTATCGATAAAAAACGACATAGTATAGTAAGGCTTTTTTCGTCAAAAAACGACATAGTATAGTAAGGCTTTTTATCGATAAAAAACGACATAGTATAGTAAGGCTTTTTTTCATCAAAAAACGTCATAGTATAGTAAGGCTTTTTATCGATAAAAAACGACATAGTATAGTAAGGCATTTTTCTTTAAAAAACGACATACTATATAGTAAGGCTTTTTTCATCAAAAAACGACATAGTATAGTAAGGCTTTATTTCGTCAAAAAACGACATAGTATAGTAAGGCTTTTTATCGATAAAAAACGACATAGTATAGTAAGGCTTTTTTCGTCAAAAAACGACATACTATATAGTAAGGCTTTTTTTCATCAAAAAACGACATAGTATAGTAAGGCTTTATTTCGTCAAAAAACGACATAGTATAGTAAGGCTTTTTATCGATAAAAAACGACATAGTATAGTAAGGCTTTTTTTCATCAAAAAACGTCATAGTATAGTAAGGCTTTTTTCGATAAAAAACGACATAGTATAGTAAGGCTTTTTATCGATAAAAAACGACATAGTATAGTAAGGCATTTTTCTTTAAAAAACGACATAGTATAGTAAGGCTTTTTTTCGATAAAAAACGACATAGTATAGTAAGGCTTTTTTCGTCAAAAAACGACATAGTATAGTAAGGCTTTTTATCGATAAAAAACGACATAGTATAGTAAGGCTTTTTTCGTCAAAAAACGACATAGTATAGTAAGGCTTTTTATCGATAAAAAACGACATAGTATAGTAAGGCTTTTTTTCATCAAAAAACGTCATAGTATAGTAAGGCTTTTTATCGATAAAAAACGACATAGTATAGTAAGGCATTTTTCTTTAAAAAACGACATACTATATAGTAAGGCTTTTTTCATCAAAAAACGACATAGTATAGTAAGGCTTTATTTCGTCAAAAAACGACATAGTATAGTAAGGCTTTTTATCGATAAAAAACGACATAGTATAGTAAGGCTTTTTTCGTCAAAAAACGACATACTATATAGT
Organism: Stigmatopora nigra; assembly: GCF_051989575.1. Taxonomy (NCBI): domain Eukaryota; kingdom Metazoa; phylum Chordata; class Actinopteri; order Syngnathiformes; family Syngnathidae; genus Stigmatopora; species Stigmatopora nigra. The sequence continues at coordinate 2,371,555 of NC_135515.1, read as the reverse complement.
AAGGCTTTTTTTCATCAAAAAACGACATAGTATAGTAAGGCTTTATTTCGTCAAAAAACGACATAGTATAGTAAGGCTTTTTATCGATAAAAAACGACATAGTATAGTAAGGTTTTTTTCGTCAAAAAACGACATACTATAGTAAGGCTTTTTTTCATCAAAAAACGACATAGTATAGTAAGGCTTTTTTTCGTCAAAAAACGACATAGTATAGTAAGGCTTTTTATCGATAAAAAACGACATACTATAGTAAGGCTTTTTTCGTCAAAAAACGACATAGTATAGTAAGGCTTTTTATCGATAAAAAACGACATACTATAGTAAGGCTTTTTATCGATAAAAAACGACATACTATAGTAAGGCTTTTTTCGTCAAAAAACGACATAGTATAGTAAGGCTTTTTTTCGTCAAAAAACGACATAGTATAGTAAGGCTTTTTTTCATCAAAAAACGTCATAGTATAGTAAGGCTTTTTTTGATAAAAAACGACATAGTATAGTAAGGCTTTTTATCGATAAAAAACGACATAGTATAGTAAGGCTTTTTTCGTCAAAAAACGACATAGTATAGTAAGGCTTTTTTCGATAAAAAACGACATAGTATAGTAAGGCTTTTTTTCGTCAAAAAACGACATAGTATAGTAAGGCTTTTTATCGATAAAAAACGACATAGTATAGTAAGGCTTTTTTCGTCAAAAAACGACATAGTATAGTGAGGCTTTTTTTCGTCAAAAAACGACATACTATAGTAAGGCTTTTTTCGTCAAAAAACGACATAGTATAGTAAGGCTTTTTATCGATAAAAAACGACATAGTATAGTAAGGCTTTTTTTCGTCAAAAAACGACATAGTATAGTAAGGCTTTTTTCGTCAAAAAAACGACATAGTATAGTAAGGCTTTTTTTGGTCCAAAAACGACATAGTATAGTAAGGCTTTTTATCGATAAAAAACGACATAGTATAGTAAGGCTTTTTTCGTCAAAAAACGACATAGTATAGTAAGGCTTTTTTCGTCATAAAACGACATAGTATAGTAAGGCTTTTTTCGTCAAAAAACGACATAGTATAGTAAGGCTTTTTTTCATCAAAAAACGACATAGTATAGTATGGCTTTTTTCGTCAAAAAACGACATAGTATAGTAAGGCTTTTTATCGCCAAAAACGACATAGTATAGTACCTGAAAAATGATTTATTCACAGACCTTTGGTCTATGTTACAAATACTTACAGTGCGTACAATTTGCATTAGCTTTAGTATTTACTTCTTTTATTTGAACAACCATTCCCAAAAAACATCTGAAGTGTAGAATTAAAGTACTATACGCATACTGTACATGCATGTGCATAAAATAGCGAATTTAAAAAAAAGCGCAGTACAACGCGATGATTCAATTCATTGAAAAAACTCGAAAAACAACAACAAAAACACATTAAATATGACAAATTGCATAGATGTCAATTTCCCTCAAAAATGAAAAAAAAAGGCCCCAACCGTTACAATACAATCCAAACTTAAGTCTTTGCAAATGAGATTTTTTGTTGTTGTCTGGAAGCGGCATTAAAAAAGTTGAAAAACACTTGTGCTAGCAATGCTACGTCATCTTTTAACGTTATTTATTTGTCAACTCCAAAAAAATGTGTACTTTCTTGACAGGACAAAAAAAAATGACATTAAGCATGAAATAATAAATAAATGACTGGATTTCTAATTGTAAATGTGCTTTCAGATGTTGGACCAAGGTACTCGATGGGGTTTAAGTCTACTTCGAACTTCAGCACTTTGACGTTTCGGAGTCCAAAGCGCGAAATGAAGGAAGTGGAACCAGATGGGACCAGTACTCGCAGAATGATTGGACGCCGGGTCTGAGGACGACGCCATTCAAGTAAGTTTCCCAAGAAAAAGCTTTCGCCGCTCCAACAGTCTTTTTCTTTTTTGTCTTGTTCATCAAATGTGAGGCACTTGCAAAAAAAGCAGCAGGTGGAGCTGAGCAACAAAAAAGAAAAGACAAGTTGGTCTTTACTTTCCACAAAAAAAGCTCAATGATAACCATTTCATGCATGAATGATGTTTATTTCATTTATTTTTTGCAGACACACCTTTTCCCGTTCACACTTCGGAGCTGTCGGGGACTTGAACCGCACGCCGCGCCGTCGACTCTTCGGATTTTAACCCCCGCCACCGCCGGACCAGCAGCGCCAGAGCCGTGGCGGCCAACACGGCGAGAATAAACCCCGCCGTGGCGCCTACCACCATCACCGCAGTTCCATCGCCATCCTCTGGGCTTCCGGACTCGTGCGGGTAAGTACCCTCGAGTGGTGGAGGTCGTCCTCGCAGGTCGCCGCCACGGGGGGCGTGGAGGTTCAGCGCCACGTGGAGGATGTTGGTGCCGCGGTCGGTGCCCACGTCTTCCGCGTCGGCGGCTTGGCGGCGATGGCGGCTCACTGCGTGGTACTCCAGGCTACGCTTGCCGATCCCTCGGTTGGCATTTTCGCGGGAGCGGACTGTGTAGATGGCGTGGATGTACCATTCACGACCCGCCGACACCTGAGAGTAAGACGGAAAGGTTAGTTTGGAATTTTCATGGCTTATGTAGACATGTTTGTAGTTTTTGTGTGGAACGATTGGCATTTCTTTCTTGTCAGGTTCAGAACATTTCACAAGTGTTCAAATTAAAGGGCCGGAACATGGTTTTTCTACACTTGATCTTCTAACAATCTTCTGAGGACTACGCAGAAAGGATTCCAAGAACCTGCTCCACGGTCCCTGAATGATTGGTCTACGAAATGGGGTCAAACATTTTGAAACACTCTATATTTGTGGGACAACTCCATGAAAACATCTACTGAAGAGGTCAGTTTCCTTTTGCTCAAATTCTAGGTGCTCCTCACAACATCAAGTCTCACGACCATGTTGGCCTTTCAGCATATTACCATGAAAATGCCTCATGTTTAGCAGGATTGGTCATGGTTAGCATTCAGATGAGACACCGACCAACTGACCATCTGCCAATACTTCCATCTGCGGTAAGTTACACTTATGTTATTTAGTTGCTCAAGTGCTCACCTAGCATGTGAAAAGTAGTCAGATTTATCATTGACACTATTTCTATTGAGAGCCCATGGCCTAAGTAGTTAGTGCATTACCCTCAGCACTAACTATTAGGCTATGGATCCCCAATCGAAATAGTGTCAATGATAGATCCAACTGCTTCTCACATGCTAAATGAGCACTTGAGCTACTTGCTAACTTAAGTAAGTGTAACTTACCACAGATGGAAGGAAGTATTGGCAGATGGTCAGTTGGGCGGTCTCCCATCCAAGTACTGACCAGGACCAACCCTGCTTAACATGAGACCATTTTCAGGGTAATATGCCATTAGGCCAACTTGGACGTGAGACTTGACCTCGTGAGTAGCACCTAGAATTCGAGCAAAAGCAAACTGACCTTTTCAGAAGATATTTTCATGGAGTTTAGCCCACAGACAATGTTTCAAAATGTCTGATCCCATTTCGTAGGCCAGTCATTTTGAGACAGTGGAGCAGGTTCTTGGAATCCTTCCTGTGTAGTCCTCGGAAGATTGTTAGAAGATCAAGTGTAGAAAATCCACATTCCGGCTCTTTAACTTGAACACTTCTGAAATTGTCTGAACCTGAAAAGAAAGGAAATGCCAAAGGTTACATGCAAAAACTGCAAACATTTCTACATAAGCTGTGAAAATTCCGAATTCAATGTTTTTTCTTGATGAAGTTCCTGTATGAGCCTAATGCAACATTTATTAAATAAAAGTCATGGATTGTAATACATTGTTGTCCTTATATTGATTTAATACCTTCAATTTGAAAAACCTGCCCTCCAGTGGCTAACTCCAAGCAACACAGGCATGTTAACTTTACACTAGTATAATTCACCAACGAATTAACTTACCTGGAAGAGTGCATCAGATCGCAGGGCAAATCCGTCGGAGCCGGCCTGCCTGACCAGCGGCAAAGCGGCCGGGTCATCTGACGCCAAGAAGGCGCCAAAGTCCACATTTCCAAAGTAACGGGCTTGGGTTTCGGGTTGGGCTTTGTCCTGGAAACACAAAGACCATGCTAGAGATCTTTTTGTGCATGACTGGTCGCCAGCAGATCACCACTCACCAGGATCTTGAATCTGTAGAGCAGCGAGGACGAGTCAGCCAGGCAGCCATACTCTGAGCCACGGGGGTCGTACTTGGGCACGTAGCCGTCGGCGCCCGTGCACAGGAAAACCTTCTCCACGCTGCAGATGAAGGAGTCGCCCAAGTTCTGCACCGGGTCCATCGTAACACGGCCGTAGATGGTGTCGCCTGGGGCACAGCAGGGGTCAGATTTGCCATGAGAAATGTGAATCGGGGTGGCTTATATGTGAGAAATGGTCAGATTAAACGATTTTAAGAATGCGGCTTATATGCCAGTAAATACGGTACCTGGAGAAAAGGACGTGTCGCCAGCCTGGTTCAAACCGGTGGAAGCGTCGGAGAGCCAAAGCGACTTTTTGGCCAGAAGCGTCATTTCCGTGTTCAGGCTGAACTCGGCAGCCACCGGGTCGCTCACCTAAGCAGAATATTAAAATGATTAACATTTGATGACATTTCACGAAGTGAAAATAGACAAAAAAGTGGAGAAAAATAACATATTAAAGACATGCCGGTTATCTAATGATGTGAATTTTGGCCTACCTGCTGGAATCGGATGTCCAAGTCAAAGTCGATGGGTGTTCCCGGGTTGCAGAGTGGTGGGATGGTGAACTCGGAGCCGGGAGTCGTCGTGCAAGGCAGCAGCTTGACGGCGTACGCGCCCGAGTAGTCTCGCACCTGAAGGCCACAAGGCGGCAACACTTGAGACGGGTTGCCAAAAGTGGGGGACAACAAACAAACACAGATACGCTTCCTCACCGAGAAGTCTGAGATAAAAGTCCACTGTTGTATGGGCTGACTGTAGGTGGGCTCGCTGCGTACTAAGCTAAGGTTGAAGGTCAAGCCGGGGTGGTCGGCGCACATCACCATGGAGCTGAGCGCCGAACCTAGACCAAAAAAAAACGAGCAACGTGACCGTAAGTGAGTACAAAGTCAAGTAAAAGTATACAATACATATAAAAAAGTGCATCCGTTAACAGTACATATGAAACATTAACAGATAAAAAGTACTATTAAGTATTAACATACTCATCACTCATCATTAAAGTCAAAAGTATAAAGTACAAAGTCAAGTAAAAAGGGTGTTGTCCCCCACTGTATCGGCTCCAGCACCCCCACAGTTGAGAAAATGAATGAATACAGTGTATCCTTACCAGGATGCTTGAGTACAAAGAGTCCTCGAAAGCGAGCTTCAGTGCGGAAGTTGACCACCAGGCGCCCCTGCTGGTTAATCCGCATACTGCTGGGGTAAAGCGCACCTGCCAAAAAAAAACAAACACAAAAGATGAATCTGAATATAAAAGCGCATCCGAATCGCCCCATAGGCTACTCACCTTGTAGCTCCGCCTCTGGTGGGCTACCCACACCATCCCGCCACAAGATGGCAGTGTCGTACACGAAAGTGAGCCTCAACTCGGACTGCAGGTCGAAATGCTGCCAGCCGCCGACTCCCGCCGGCGAGTGGAAGACGTAGGACACGTGGAGGGGGACACGAAGAGTCACGTAGGACTGAACCAGGTTCAAAACCTGACAGGGGGAAGCAAGAAAAAAAAAAGAAGATTGGCAGGACACGACTTCCAAAATTGGTCGGCCTAACCCAAATAAATGAAAAGTGGCGGGCAGCGAGGGAGTGTTTAAAGCCGCCGCTGCTACAAGTGGCGCCTCATTAAATGTTGCCCCGGGCTAAACATTTTGCTCTTTATTTGGCAGTGGACGGACAATTTCGTAAACCTTGGAATGGTACATAGTATAGTAAGGCTTTTTTTTTTTTTTGCAAAAAATGACAGTGTTCCCTCGCTTATCGCGGTTAATGGGGACCACCCGCAATAAGTGCATTTCCGCGAAGTAGGCGTGCCCCTTCAAAAATGCTTAAAGAAACGTATGAAACGTGCACAAAAGCACCACCAAGCAAAAACATCATAGTAGTCCGGATGGAGTATCTCCTGCAGTTTTTTTGCACGTAAGAAACATCGTTATTGGGAGTTGTGAACAGTTTTTTGGGGCGGTGAAGATGCGCCTGTAAACAACCATGACGCCATCAATGCCATTTCTGAACTCTCACCATGTTATTGACCATTTCTTTTGCCTTTTTTTTTAAGCAATTACTAATTTTTATTGAATATTTTGTTTCCACCTCTTGTAAGATGATGTAATTTATCATTTTAACTTAATATCTTTACATTTTTATTTATTTTTTCCAGAAAAAAATCCGCAAAGCTCTGAATCCGCGATAGCTGAAGTGCGAAGTAGCGAGGGAACACTGTAGTTTATCCTTATTAGTGCTTTAGTGGTGTCAATAATGTGTCAAATAACGTTGTGTTCAATAGAAATGTAGGCATCAATGAGTTAAATCTTTTAAAGCCTTTTTTTTAGGGAGGGGGGGTAACTAGAGCGAGGTGTCCAGGTGGCGAGGGGCGCCGTGGCTACCGCTGCAGATGGCATGGCGGCTTGTGAAAAAGGTGATGATTTTTTTATTGGATTTTTTTTATGATCCAACAGATGAATAGATTTGGACGTGGACGAGCCATAAACTCGACAGCAGGAGGACGATTGGAAGTCATGTGACCAGACGTGTTGATGGCTTGGCTTACCTGTCCATCCGTGGTGACGCTTCCCCCGCAGTCTTCCAGCAACTCGGACATGTCGTAATAATTGCTGAACTCCCACAGGCAGGCTTCCAGGTTGAGGTTGCGGTAGAAGCGTAGTGCTCCGGCGCCCCTCAGCTCCGCGCTGTATTGGTAGGGCGCCGTTTCGCCGACGGGTTGTGGGCGGTCGTCGGTGTCGCTGAGGAAGGCGTGGCGTGTTGTGACCTCTGTGTAGTCCAGCAGGTTGGAACAGCGGTGGTTCCCAACGCGGGTGGCGTCCGGGCTGAGGGTCAGTTCGAAGTTGGACAGGGGACGGGTGGACACTACGGGTAGCATGCCTGCAACAGGGGGTTAAATGTCAACTACGGGACCATAACAGCCAAGACAAAGGACATTTTCTTCCCAAAAGAACTGTCGTTATACTCAACTGGAGTTCTAGACCTAATTAAAACGTACATGGGTTTTCTATGGGTACTCCCACATCCCCAAGAATGCATGCTAGGCTAATTTAGCCCTGGAAAATTGCTCCTAGCTATGATTACTGTTTTTTTGTCTTCTTGTGCCCTGCCGAGCATCCCCTAAAGCAGAGGTAAATGGAACCTATGGCTCAGGAGCCATATGTGGCTCTTTTGATGGGTGTATATGGCTCTATGCCTTTTTAAATAATAATTGTTCCCGACCCCTGCCCTAAAGTAAGCTAAGATAGGCTCTAGCACCCCCAAAGTCAGATGGGATAGGCTCCAGCACCCTTCAAAGTCAGTTGGGATAGGCTCCAGCACCCCCTATGGCCCTCATGAGGATAAGTGATACAGAAAATGAATCAAAACATAGTCTTTTGAAACGTTATATTGGCTGTACTTGTAGTTTTCCGCCATTTATTTCGACTAATAGGTGCTGTAAATAAGCCTGTAAATGTTTTTTAATAGAAATATTAGCAAGAATTAGTATTAATAATTATTAATTATTGAATTAGATTATAGAATTGTGTATGTAGAACTTATGGTAGGGTATAGAAGGCACTTTTTGTGAAGGTATAGGGTCTTTCTTACCGTCAATGTGAGGCATGGTGACAGTCAATTTAATAAGATTGGGATGTCGGGGGTCCTCGGCGCCGGTGTAGCGCAGCTTGGCGGAGAAAGGCTCGGCTCCCACAGTACCCATCACGCGGGGCTGGCACATGCCTGACGCACATCAAACATTTAGTTAGGCTGATGAAAAAAATAAAAAATAAATGGAGAAAGATTTGCCGGCCGGGAATGAATTGCGACGACAGCTTCTCATCACGCGGCGCCGTTTCCGCGACTAACAAGAAAACTGAAAATAGACTTCAATGATCGTGCAGGCACTTGCTAGATTTCTATTTTTAAACACTATGTTTTTTTTTCAATCTTGAGGCATATTGGGGTTATAGTTAGACAAAATGTGCCCAACATCAATAAGAAATGACTCAAAATGGATAAGAAATGCCCCAAAATGGATAAGAAAAGCCCCAAAATTGATAAGAAATGCCCCAAAATCGATGAAAAATGCCCCAAAATTGATAAGAAATGGCCCAAAATTGATAAGAAGTGACCCAAAATTGACAAGAAATGACCCAAAATGGATAAGAAATGACCCAAAATTGATAAGAAATGCCCCAAAATCAATAAGAAATGACCCAAAATGGATAAGAAACGACCCTATTCTGACCAAAGGTCAACAAATTACGGCAAAAATCGTTAGAAAAGTAATTGCCTCGCTGTTCGGAAACGGACGTGACACTCGGCGACAACATACCCCGCTCGCCGCTGATGGTGACGGGGAGGCTGGTGAGCTCCAGCCCCCGGTCGCCCTCCGAGTTGACGGCCCTGGCGGCGCACTGCACCCGCGAGCCGGGCTGGAAGTAGACCGAGTCCAGCGTGATCCGCTTGGACGAAGTGAAGAAGGTGTCAAAGTCCACTTCTCGCAAGGGTCCGGTCACGCCGTCCGGGCCTTTGGGGGCGCCCACCAGCCAGCGGTAGCGCGTCAGGGTGTCGTTGATGTTCTCGCTGGCGCAGATGGAGCCCGTTTTGCGGTAGTCTGGGTATTTCAGGTTGCACGCCTGCACCAAGGACAGACGGAAGGGGAAGTTAGAGCAAGATAAAGCATTGCATAACATTGCATAGAATATCATAACATGGGATAGCATAACATAACATAGCATAGAATAGTGTAGTATATAATAGTGTAGCATGGAATAGTATTGCATAGAATAGTGTAGCATAGAATAGTATAGCATAGAATAGTATAGCATAGAATAGTGTAGCATAGAATAGTATAGCATAGAATAGTGTAGCATAGAATAGTGTAGCATAGAATAGTATAGCGTAGAATAGTGTAGCATAGAATAGCGTAGTCAAATGATTTGAATGACAATTTTAGTCTTATTTTTTTTGTTATTGTAGTGGTTCAGTAAATTTGGGAATTGCAAGATTTGTTATTTTTGTTGTTTTTTGTTGTCTGATTTTTCATTGAAACTTATTTATAGTGTGAATTGGTCTACTTTAATTTCTATATTTATTATATTAGATTTCAATTGTTACATATTATACATTTAAATAATAGTAAAACATATTTTTTGTTTTTATTTTTATTTGGTTATGTGACTATTCTTCAATTTCTTTCAATTTAATGAAGAGAAACTTATAGTAGGAAAAAATCAGGCGTGCACGTACGGTGACGCAAACCAGCGGGTAGCCGGCGGCCGGGAGCCAATCAGAATCCTCGTCGGCGTTGTCGTAATCCAGCAGAGAGAGCACTCTGGGCACCGACGGAAAGGTCACGTCGGCCACGCTGTCGCTCTCCTCGATGTAGACGATGGCTTTGGTCAGCTAAAAAGAGAAAAAAAATAATATTGAAAACTCCAAATTCATTTTCCACCTTGTGTTGCGCACAAGCTTTGCCATTCATTCACCACCGCGTGTGGAGACAAAATGTTTTATTCATGCGTGCAAACACATCGTCGGTCTGGTTCTCATGGCCGGCCAGATGCATGAATGCCTGGGGAAATAGGCTCCGCCCTTGAATAATACATGTTGCATGGCGTGCCAAAATTGGGGAAAAATATGCTGATTGGAAATGGAGTTTAGTAAAAATTTAGGCTGTTTTGAAGTTTAAAAATTAGGGATGGCCAAGACTATAAAGTAAAAAAACGCAGAGATTTGAGTGAATTATGAATGCATGAAGTCAGAATTTTGACTTGGAAGTTAAATTTTGAGGGTTTTGTTGGAGATTAAAGACAGAATTTTGATATTATTCTAAAAGTCCAAAGTCAGGCTCCATTTCAATTGTTGAATGACTAAATGTTTTTTTTGGAGAAAAATGAGTTTCTCATATTTTTGTTGACTCACATATTTGTTTAAAATTTTGGAATTAGGCTCACTTTCCATGTTTTGTTTCCCAAAATTAACGGGCTCGTTTCCTGCAATTTTTATTCCCATAACAACAAAAAACTTCCATAAAAACAAAAAACGGAGTTAAACGTGTTTTCTTCTTAAAAAAAATCAGTTTTTTTTTACTGAAACGAGAAGAAAAAACAAAAGCTACACAGGATTGGAATTATTGCTAGTTTTTTTGTCAAATCCCATAAAAACAACAAAAAAACTTTTTATCAAAAAAATCATTTTTTTACTGAAACGAGAAGAAAAAACAAAAGCTACACAAGATTGGAATTATTGCTTGTTTTTTTGGCCAACTCCCATTAAAAAACAAAAAAAATGGAGTTAATCTCATGTTCTTTTTTCTTTAAAAAAATCATTTTTTTACTGAAACGAAAACCAAAAGGTACACGCCCCCTTGTAAAATCATCTCGTTTTTCCAATGTACCTGTATCTCTGCCACCATGTTCTCATCTGGCTTCAAATGCACTGTAAAGGCCTCCCTCATCTCTCGGACTCCATCATATAAGACCTCCACCTCCACATAGAGCTGCGTATCACCTTCTTTAAACACCAGTTCTTTGTAAAAACAAGAAAACAAAATCAATCCAAATAAAGACAACTTAGGCCCCGCCTCCCCAACCGCCACCCACCTTCCGACACGGGATGATAATCTTCTCCCGAGGTGGCCGAGCCGTCTTTGGTGTGCACCCTGACGACGGACACTTTGGAGGGGTCCCCCAAACGAAGCACGGGGATTCTCACCACGGCCATTAGCCCCGCCTCCTTGGGCTCCTTCACGCTGAATTTGCTCTCGCCCAACTTGATGACGGGCTCTAAATGGGGATAAAGAACGTAGCGTCCAGGTGAGACGGCAGGCGGGACCTCGTCTTCCCGTCCCCTCATGTCTTACTGTCGCCGTGGTCTGTGATCCTGATCAGCGTCTCCTTTTGCGGCCCGAGGGAGGCGCCGAAGGGGGGTTGGCCCTTGGGGCTCCCCAGGAGAAGACGTAGCTCTTCGTCTTCTTCGTGCTCTGTGTCGTCCACCAGTTCCAGGACGCAAGGTTTCTCCACTTCGCCTGGTCAAAGCATACAAAAATGCATTATATTTTTTTAGCTAGGTCTATAGTGTCTTCTGTGTCTGTATTGCTACTGCAACCAAGGAAAATTCTCCAATATGGTACTAATCTAATATTTGTTTCATGTTGAAGGGAAATAAGATAAAAAAGGGAAGCTACAAAGGAGGACTTAGTGTGTCAAAGTGGCGGCCCGGGGGCCAAATCTGGCCCGCCGGATCATTTTGTGTGGCCCGGGAAAGCCAATCATGAGTGCTGACTTTCTGTTTTAGGATCAAATTAAAATGAAGAGTTAGATGTATATTACATTTCCTGATTTCCCCCCTTTTAAATCAATAATTGTCATTTTTTAAATCATTTTTTCCGTGTTTTTAGTTCAAAAATAATTTTGTAAAATCAAAAAATATATATTAAAAAAAGCTAAAATAAACATTGTTTTAGATCTATAAAAAACTGAATATTCAGGGCTTTTAATCCAGTTCTTTTAATCCATTTATAAAAAAAAAAAAAAATCTAAATATTATATCTAAAATTATCCGGCCCACGAAAAATCACCTGGAAGGAAAGTGATGAACGAGGCATCCGTATTGGGCCTTTCCACAAAGTCCATCATGACCTGCGCCGTCCCTTGCCGGCTGTAGCAGCGCACCGTCGACCCACGTCCGACGTCGCCGCTGCGGTACACACTAGCCGAAACTCGTCCGGACCCCTCCTCGACCACGTAGAGGGCATGGCGGAATTGCACCTGAGGCACTATCAAGGCAACAACGACAGTCAAACGTCGGCTTCCCGAGTCGACGTCCCGACAGTCGGCACTCACGGTCGGACGCCGAGTCGTCAATGAGGACAACCGCCTTGCCAGGCTGCCCAACCACGCCATTGACGGGCATCTGCAGGACCAGCTGGAATTTCTCAGGACCCTCCAGGACGGGCCGACCCAGGTCATCCAGGACGGTGACGCGTAAAGTCTGGGTGCGAACCCCCGGGGCAAAGTCCAGATTGCGGCTGATCCCCACATAATCCTCTCCGGCTGTCCAGAAAGAACACACACACAAAAAATTGCCATGATTGACAGGATGGTGCATTCGGTGGTAAGTGGACTCGATGGAATTTGAGGGATTTAAAGAGCCGCCAGATGAAATTTAATGTTATTTTAAGACATGAAGACCTTTAAGACCAGTTAAGAACTTTCAATTTAAGGCATTCTAGCACTACATGATGAAACTCAATGCTGTTTTAAGACACTTGATTAAGATTTAAGGTGTTTCAAGACTTTTCAAGGATGCCTCGGAACCCTAAATTAAAGCAATTCAAGATTTTTCAGATAAAATTCATCAAAAATCATACATTTAAGCCATTTTAGCCAATTTAAGTCTCTATAGGGACCCTGAAAAGAATAATTTTAGGACCTAGAATCCAGAATTCAATGCCTTTTCAAAACAATTTCTCACAGCAAGCAAATTCAAGACTTCCTAAGGACCATAATACCCCCAAATTCTAAGAAACTGAATAGCTATCAGACCAAAATCCACTATATTTTTTAAGCTACTTGAATACAATAAAGACTTTTTTTTAAAGATCCTCCAGGAATCCTTACGGGACAAAAATTCAAAGCCTTGATCAAGATGAGTACATTTAGGATTTGTTAAAAAGCTGTTAAAAAAGCCCCAATTCCAGGAATTGGAATAATAAGCAGCAGCAGTCTAAAATGAATTCCTCCACCCCCCCCCCCCCCCCCCCCCAAAAAAAATGTTCTCTCGCTGGGCTGGCAAACGTTCCACATTTAGCGTCCGACTTTGAAGAAGCAGTTGAGACGGGGCCGAGTTTGCATAAGATTAGTTGGTGAGTTAGCGGCGAGGTCACGAGGCGGCGGCGGAGGAGGCGGGGCTGAAAAAAAATACGCCGGTGGGCTTGACACGATGGAGGCCGGGAAAAAACACTTTGCATGTTTACTAGGATCACAGTCCAAGTTTCCAAATCCGTTTTGGTGACAATTTTAGACAAATTAGGGCTGTGTTTTTGCCTAACCTATGGCTCAGGAGCCACATTTGGCTCTTAGGATAAGTGTATCTGGCTCTTTGCTAATCTTTGAGCTAAAATTGCATCCTGATGAGTATATTTTTGTTTCACTTTTTGAAGAAAACTAATTAAAATGGATATAAAAGTACATTCAGGTTCATTTACTTCAAATTTAGCACTAAAAAACGTGTTTTCTTTTTAATTAAAAAGTTAGAACTATGTATATGGCCTTCATGATACAATTTTTGCAATTTTTAATGGAAACCATCTTTAGTCCAAATCTGCATAAATACAAGATTCTAAATATAAACAAGAAAAATTTTAAAGGATGTGTAGCCCTAAATAAGTTCTTTAAAAAATTAGCTTATGCATTCCAACCAGGAACAAAAAACATAATTAAATATCTTATTCAAACTAGGTAGAACTTTTCACGTCAATTTACTTCAAATTCAGCAGTAAAGAAAACGTTTTTTTAATTAAAAAGTTAGAACTATGTATGGCCTTCATAATACTATTTTTGCAGTTTTTAGTGCAAACTATATTTAGTCTAAAACTGCTTAAATGCAAGATTCTAAATATAAAAAATAAAACATTTTAAAGGATATGTAGCCCTCAATAAGTCATTAAAAAAAACTAAAATCATCCAAAAATGGCAAATTAAAACATTAGCTTTAGCATTCCAACCGAGACCAAAAAATATAAATAAATATCTTATTCAAACTAGGTAGAACTTTTGTTTTAATCTCTACAACTAGTATTTCAAAAAGATTTGGAAGGAATACGAGAACTATTACGAATACTACGATATTTTAAGACACCTTAAAAAACGCTTTAAAAAAACTTTGTTGACATTCCAACCCGCTTTAGAACAAACGATGACAAGCCCAGCCTATTGTTGGCAGCTCAAAAACCTGCGAGGACACGTACCTTCCGCCGAGACCGGATCCGTCTTCCGGGAGCGCACCGTCACGGTCCCGGCCTTGGACAGGTCGCTTCCTGTCCTCCACACCTGCACCTCCACGTAGCCGTCGCTCTCATCCACGTGGTAGTCGGCGTTCCCAAAGTAGAAGACCGGAGCTGAGAGAAAAAAAAAAGGAGGGTCGGGGGGTAATTTAACGCTGTAATTTTGTCTTGGCTGTCTGACAACAACGTCTGATTCCGGCAAAAAAAAACGCAGCTTATTACAGGGGAAATGAAAGAAATGTCTCCACCGGGAAGACACGCTGTAATTGCAGTACATACTTTAAAAAAGACTCTCTTGCTTCCTGCTGCCGAGTTTTTCATTTCAGGAATTCTATTTCTACGCACAAAACATGACAAAAAGCTCAATTTGACCCGAGATTAAGACCAGATAAAAATGGATTTCACACTCTTTGAAATATGGTGATTTGCACTGAAGCACGGGAGTCAAACCTGAGGCCCTGGGGCCAAATCGGGTCCCGTCTGGCATTTTGTGCGGCCTGCGAAGGTGCGCATTGCGTATATATCTTGCTAATTGGCATTAGCAAGTGGCTAATAATTACAATATCAGATCATATAGTTCATGTAGGGTACTCGGACGCTTGGTCGCCTGGACATTTGGTCGCCTGGACGTTTGGTCGCCCGGACATTTGGTCGCCCGGACGTTTGGTCACACGGATGTTTGGTCACACGGATGTTTGGTCGCCTGGACATTTGGTCGCCCGGACATTTGGTCGCCCGGACGTTTGGTCGCCCGGACGTTTGGTCACACGGACATTTGGTCGCCCTGACGTTTGACATAAGAGTTTACTGTTGAAACCAGCTCTCAAAATTATATTTATGAAAGAGAGTTTAATATCTAAATATCTACTTGGTTATGATGTAAAGTGGGAGGGACTATTTAAGCTAACGTGCTATAATATAATTCCTTTTGTAAGTATGAAACAGTGAAAATAATGAAATGTAGTATAAATGATGAATTCAAGTCTATCATAATCGATCATCTTCATGTCGTCAATGGATAACGTCCGCATCTCACGAGGGGCCGCCTTAAAGCCAAACGGCGGGGTGTCGAAGCGGCGACGCCACCAACAAAAGCCCGTGTGTCTGAGTCTCGTTATCCCAGGCGCGCATGAATCACGCCGCTGACAAACGGAGGAAGGCGGCCGCTAAAGACGCGCCAATAAACATGCTGAAATGGATGGCGGCGGCGGCCGGGGGGCAGAGTTGTTGTTGTCATGACGATGGCGCCGAGCGCCGAGGAGAGGATACTTCATCGGTGGCGAGCTAGCGAGGCCCCGCCGAGGGGAGCGGCCAATGAAATACGACGGCGGCCGTGCGAAGATCAGGTTATCTGGGGGGAGCCCGGGCCGGCGCGGGAGGAAATAAAGATATAATCATTTTTGCCAAACGTGCGTCAGGGGGAAGAAGACAGCGCCACCCGCGCACCTGCTCGCTAGGTTTTTGCCCAAAAATGCATCAAACGTTGCCCTTGTAATTGCTTTTTGATCGGGATAGTCAAAAGGTCATTTTTGCTAGCTTAGAAAAAGAGTAGCATTTCTTTCTAACAATGTTTTATGTCACTCACTGGTGTCAAAGTGGAGGCCCGGGGGCCAAATCTGGCCCGCCGCATCATTTAGCGCGGCCCGGGAAAATAAATTATGAGTGCCGACTTTCTGTTTTAGGATGAAATTTAAGAAGAGTATAGATGTATGTTAAATTTCCTGATTTACCCCCTTTTAAATCAATAATTGTCATTTTTTAATCCAATTTTTCAGTTTTTCATTAAAAATCATTTTGTAAAATCTAAAAATATTTAAAAAAGCTAAAATAAACATTGTTTTAGATCTAAAAAAAACTGAATATAGTCAGGGCTTTTAAAAAAGAGTAGCACTTCTTTCTAACAATCCTTTTTGCTAGTCTAAAAAAAAGTATCACTTCTTTCTTCAAACATCCAACAAAACCCAAATTATTCTACAGATAACCAGCAAATATTGGCGCATAATACTTTGCCGACAAAGAAAACTTCATTTTCAAGATTCCGGGGGCCAGTATTTACAATGAATTTCCGGCTTCTCGTTTACTTTCAAGTGGAATCGCTAAAGCTAACAAGCCAGAAAATGAATTACATTGACACAGGGAATCTCTATCCTACCGTATACGTTAAATAAGGGCCCAAAAAAATAGAAAAAAACGCATAGGGCCTCCCCCAAGGAGGCTTTGGGGGTCGAGCAGAGTGTTTACCGACAAGCCGCTTGAATCCACTTGAACTTTGGGTGACACCCCCACGGTGCCGAATGGCTTTTCTAATGCCGAAGTCCAATCCAAGCCAGGCTCAAGCTAGTAAATGCTACGCTACGTTAGCCCGGGTACGACAATTAATACAAACCTGATGTCTTACCGATTAAATACCTTCAGAAGACTCAGAATTTTATTTTTAAATGCGCCGTACGAGAAGGAAATGTAAATATTTGCCGCGATTTGACGGTGGTGGCAACAAAAATGTTGCAAGACATTTTGAAAGTACGCTTGAGTCATTTTTATGGCTGAACTAGATTTTGTTCTACTTTTGGAAGGCCGTGTTATCCATCTAATTGCAGCTAAATAATGGAATAACAATTAAAAGTGATGTATGTGGATGCCCTAAAGCAGGCGGTAGTACATTTGTACTATTTGTGTAAGCAAACTTATCTTAAATACTTTAGGCGGCAAGCAGTAAAATGTTTTATTTGGCAAATGGCTGTCACCGCGGGAAGTACAATTCCATTACTTTTAGTTCTGAAGCAGATATTTTTCTCTATTTCAGAAAGTGGCGTTATCCATTGAATTTGTGGGTAAATAATGTTATAAAAAAGGGAATTTAAGTATTTCGTAAAGCGGGATTTGTATTATTTTGGTCTAATTGAACTTGAGGAGCAAGTACAATGTTAGTATTAATGTTTAAATACTCATATTCATTCATTTAGTAGTAATTTTAAAGAAAGAACAACGTCTGAGAGTTGTTTTGTCAAGCAGGACGCGATGCTACAGCGCCAACTTCAAAATAAAATAACAGATGCAGCTAACGTAGTGACATTTTGATATTTCGGAAAGCGGGGATTTGTATTTTTGGTCTAATCGAACTTTAGGATCAAGTAAAATGTTAGTATTAATGTTTAAATACTCATATTCATTCATTTACTAGTAATTTTAAAGAAAGAACCAAGTCTGAGAGTTGTTTTGTCAAACAGAATGCAATGCTACAGCGCTAACTTCAAAATAAAATAACTAACATATTGACATTTTGAGGGGTTTTGTAATTTAGATCTTGTTTTCGCATAATAAAACACTTAATCTGCACAGAAAATATAGGATTTAGCGGTTTCTATGTCCGAAACAAATATTTTCCTACTTTTTTGCCCCGTGTATTTTCAAAGTAAAGACTAAAGAAGTACGACCTCGTGTTTCCGAAAACAAAGTGAGTAAAATTGAAGTTTTCCTAAAACCATATCCTCGTGTTCAAACACTCATGACATCTGTTCCCCTAAATGAAAGGGAACAACCCAGGTGAAGAATAATCACAACGTGCAACTTTCCCAGGCAAAAGCTCTCGCAAAAAAAAACACACAAACAAGCCGTCTTCTTTACGACGGCTGGTAATCACCGCTCGGGGAAGCCCAGCGGAATTTACTGGCGGGCGGACGGTAAATTTTTACAAGTGGCGTCTTGTTCTCGGAACGGTCTGACAACGGCTCAGGTGATATCAAACGGCAATTAGCCCGGCAAGAAAGGGCAAGCCTGACGGGAAAAAACGCAAATGGGAATTGAGCACTCGCAGTCCGTCCGTCAATGTCATCAAGGTTGCTGCCCAGACGGCAGCCAAAGTTTTTCAGTCTGTCAATCATGGAGATGCGGCAGAAGGCCGACTAACCCAAGGGTAACCTTACTTTTTATATATATTATTAATCAAGATGAGTAATAATAGGCTCTGTATAGTCTAGATCAGGGGTGGGCAAACTTTTGGGATCGGACGGGGGCTACATTGACTTTAAGAATTTGACAGATGGGCCAGGTCAGCACAAGATAGGATACAAATAAAAAAGTGCATCCGTTAACAGTACATATGAAACATAAACTGAAAAAAAGGACTATTAAGTATTAACATACTCATCATTAAAGTAAAAAGTATAAAGTACAAAGTCAGGTAAAAAGGAATGTATTAGGAAATATTAAAATGTCATTTAAAAAAAAGATGGGGGGGCTGTAAAATACAAAAAACAAATGAGTGGACAGAGCTACTGCCACTGGCTTCTGCGTGACGGCGCCATCTTGGGGAAAAATATTTGGACAACGTTGGCGGGCCGAATTAAAAAGCCTAACGGTCCGGATGCGGCCCGCGGGCCGTAGTTTGCCCATGTCTGGTCTAGAGTTAAATTTGAGGATTCTGGGGTCACTTCCTTGGTATTTTGGGCCATTCCGGGGTCACGTTTTGGGGCATTTCTTGTTGATAATGGGGTTATTTTGGGTCACTTGTTCTTGGTCATCTTCAAACAGGTTTGACTTACTTCCTGTATATTAGCCTATCACAGTCCAGGATTGGATGTGAGCTAAAAGCAACAGTGACATTTCACTTGGGATGATAATATTATGTCGAGAGCTTTTGTTTTGTAGGAGGAGAGCTCCCAATCCAAAAATGGAAAACCGATGACATGATGGGTAATGAGGTCAAAGGTCACAGAGGTCAGAAAAGGAATTCCTGATGGAGAAGTGCTTTCTCCGAGGGCTTCCTCACTGACTCTTGGATTTGTTCAGACACGTTTGTGTCCATCACAAGTAGTTGAAAACTTTTGTCTCAAAAATATGAAGGAAGGGTGGCAAAGTGGCGGTCCGGGAGCCCAATCCGGCCGGCCATAGACAATTAATGGACATCTCTGAACTGGGACAGATTGCAAATACAAATGTGTCTTTTTTTAGACTTATTCCGGGTCAAAAAAAGGATGAACTCCGCTTAAGATTGACAACCGGCATGAGCATTTTTTGTTTGTTCCCACCCCGTCGGCGATGAGTGTTTGGAAGTGGCGTTGAGTGACAGCAGGTTGACGCGTAGTAGCAAACAACAACGTGCAACAAAGCCCCGGGCCATCGCTAAAAAGGCCTCGTCTGCTAATCAATGCACCAACGAACTCTTTGACTTTGTAGCCAGAGAAGACGAGAAGAAAAATGTCAAAATGTTTGACGGCGTTTTCCACAAGGTGAACTTTCGAACCTTCCGGAGGAGGTTGGCTTCAAATGTCAACAATTTTTTGGGTCATATTCAAGTTTTTCAGTTTAGCTAATGCTCTACTTACAAAGATCAATTGAATTTTTTATTGTTTTTTTTTAGGATTAGAAGGACTACTCTGATTCTGTTCTTAA
This sequence comes from Stigmatopora nigra, assembly GCF_051989575.1. Classification (NCBI taxonomy): domain Eukaryota; kingdom Metazoa; phylum Chordata; class Actinopteri; order Syngnathiformes; family Syngnathidae; genus Stigmatopora; species Stigmatopora nigra. The sequence continues at coordinate 2,351,971 of NC_135515.1, read as the reverse complement.
TCTGGATTTTTGGGTGAATTTTTTTGGGATTTTCCGCAGTGCCTATTTAAATTTAGGTTGTAGGTTTTTGATTTTGTGTTTTTTGAGGAAATGTGGGTTTGTGTTGGGACTATTTGGAATTTTTTTGTGGGTATTTAAATTGTGGTTATTTGATTTTATGTTGCAGGAAATTGGGATTTGTTTTGGTACTATTTGCAATTGTGTTGTGGCTATTTGTAGTTCTGGATTTTGGCTATTTTGCAATGGTGTTTTTGGCCAATTTGCAATTCTGTTTTGGCCAATTTGCCATTGAGTTTTTGGTCAATTTGCAATTTTGTTTTTGGCCATTTTGCTTTTGTGTTTTGGCCAATTTGCAATTGTGTTTTGGCCATTTTGCATTTGTGTTGGGGGCTATAGAGTGTGGTTTTGTGACTATTTATTTATTATTTATTATAAGCTTTCATGCTTCAGGAAATTGGGATATGTATTATGATTATTTACAATTGTGTTTTGGCCATTTTGCATTTATGCTTTTGGCCATTTTTGTGATTTTGTTGTGACTATCTGCCTGTAATTGTGTTGTGACTATTTGCATTTGTCCTTTTTTTGGCAATTGGCATTGATGTTATTTTTTCAGCAAAATACATTGCTGCATTTATATTTGGACTACAGACATTTCTACCTTTTGTTGCTAGGAATGCTAATATTTGCGGTTTCTCCCAAAGCAGAGCTTTCTCTCGCTCCATTGCTCAAACTAAAAAGCCTCAGGGCGCATAAGAAGGAGTACACAAGCTCTCACTTTTGCATTTAGTTTTTTTTTGGTCCGTGGGCGACGACGTGACGAAGACGGAGCGAATATTCGACTTTCGCTCAATGCGTGCTAAGCTCAGAACGACCTAACTTTATTTACCGTATTTTCACGACTATAAGGCGCACTGCATTATAAGGGGCACCCTCAATCAATGACATGTTTTCCCATATATAAGGCGCACTGTATTATAAGGTGCACTGTATTATAAGGCGCACTGTATTATAAGGCACACTGTATTATAAGGTGCACTGTATTATAAAGTGCACTGTATTATAAGGAGCACTGTATTTATTATAAGGCGCACTTTCTATTTTGGAGAAAATTTAAGACTTTTAAGTGCGCCTTATAGTCGTGAAAATACAGTACGTTTTTTTAATTCTGCGTGGAGGCCACTATTGGTTGAAGTACTATTGTTTATTCAATATATTTTTTTGCATTTATCAGTATCAGTACAGATTTTGTTGTTTTCCAGCCTTATTTTATTTCAAACTTGACTGTAAAAGCTAAATACTGTATTTTCCATATATAAGGCGCACCACATTTAAAGGCGCACCCTCAATGAATGGCACATTTTATTTTATTTTCCATATATAAGGCGCATTGAATTATAAGGCGCCCTGTCTATTTTGGAGAAAATGTAAGACTTTTGAGCGCGCCTTATAGTCGTGAAAATACGGTAATTTATTTTTTTAGCACACAGTTCGTTTTCTTAGCGATCCCTTCGTTCGTTTGTCTCCGCCCACCGCCGGGCGTAATTAAAAGCGCTTTCGTTTGGTAGTGGCGACGAAAATTTCAGGCTGACGGCTAAGTTTTCACCAGCGTGAAAGATGGCGCGTTCATCTGCGGGAAAAAAAACAAGTGCTAAACGAACAAAGAAACATAGCGACAAGCGAGAGGAATATAATTGTCACCACGCGCCGTGATTCGCGTCCTCGCTTGGAAACAAACCGTTGCCGTTGATTGGGAGGCGTCTCAATCAGACGTCTTTTGTTTTAAAAAAAAAAGTTGGCGACTATTCCAACTCTATTAGCATATCTTAAGACACCCGACTTAGCTCTTGGGGCGCTATAATCTGCACAGATTTGGCTAGGGGAGGATTAAGGGAGCCCCCCTGGATTATTAGGGCTCTCTGGGGATAAGATACGTTCGATCGGAGGAGACGCAAGGACACGGGGAAAGTGGGGAGGTCAAAGAAAAGTCTTTAAAAATCTCATCTTTTTCAATAAAACGAGAAGCGCTGCAATACCACATCTCGCCACCGTATCGGAGTCCGGTCCAGTGGAGCTAACATGGCTATTTTTTTGTATGAATTCTAAACTCTTGCGACAAAAGAAGAAATGCTGGTAGTGCTGCTAAAAATGGCAAAAAGCAGCCAAGTGCAAAAAGTGTTTTTAATTAGTAACGTGCGTTTTGGTTCCGGGGAATGGATTCAATGTAAAAAAAAATATGCCAGCCTGTCTATTTGTCAATCCGGGGTGAAATTGTTTACTCGATTTTTTTGCTAGCGTGTTAGAAAATGCTAGCGGCCATGCTGTTTTGCAAGGCGGAATTATAGCGAGGGTCAGTGGCTTGACATTTCAACGGGAAGTGTGCAATAAATGTAAAAATCAAGAGGCTGACAAAAAGGATGATGGAAAACTCGATGTAATGTTATGTCAAAGTAAAACTAGTTTTTAGTGCTTTAACCATCGGAGCTGATAACTACGGTAGTTACGACATGAATCCGTTCTAGGGTTGGGATTGGATGTGACTGGACGTTTGGTCACCGGTCTTTTTGTCGCTTTTGGTCGCCAGTCTTTTGGTCTAAGTGCTGTTTAATATCTAAGTACTGTTTAATATCTAAGTACTGTTTAATATCTAAGTACTGTTTAATATCTAAGTTCTGTTTAATATCTAAGTTCTGTTTAATATCTAAGTACTGTTTAATATCTAAGTACTGTTTAATATCTAAGTACTGTTTAATATCTAAGTACTGTTTAATATCTAAGTACTGTTTCATATCTAAGTACTGTTTAATATCTAAGTGCTGTTTAATATCTAAGTACTGTTTAATATCTAAGTACTGTTTAATATCTAAGTACTGTTTAATATCTAAGTTGTTTAATATCTAAGTTCTGTTCAATATCTAAGAGAGAGTTTAATATCTAAGTACTGTTTAATATCTAAGTACTGTTTAAATTCTAAGTACTGTTTAATATCTAATTACTGTTTAATATCCAAGTACTGTTTAATATCTAAGTACATTTGACCGGCGACCAAAAGACCAGCGACCAAACGTCCGAGTACCGAGATTGTAAGGCAAAATCGGCGTATGGCGGTTAATATTAATTATTGTTATAGTTATGGAATTCAAGTCATCTTATCATTTTCTGAAATACTTTATCCTCACTGCGGGGTGCTGGAGCCTATCCCAGCTGACTTAGGGCAGCCAATCGCAGTATAGTTTGAATTAAGCACGCAAAATACTGTTATAAAGTAATGAAAAAACATCATATTCCCTCCCCAAAAATGTATGTAATGTATTTTCCAAATGTTAACATGCTAATAGCCCGAATACTAACGTTTATGAAAGGTCATCGCAAGGCATTCTGGGAATTTAGAAAATTGTCTTACCGTCATCGGCATCAGGCACGATGGTGATCCTGGCGCTGGGGAAGCGTGCCCCCAGCCGGCCCCCCATGGGCGCGCCGAGGGTGACGTTGAAGCTCTCCTCGGGTTCGTACAGGGAGTCGTCGATGACTACCACCCGGCAGGGCTTTTCCACCTCGCCCCTGTCGAAGCGCAGCATGCCGCGGTGGTCGTCGGGCCGTGAAATGTAGTCCGAGTAGGACAGGACGGTGGTGGGCACCGTGCCCGTGGCTGACTCTGGGGACGTTAGAAAAATATGTTATTTTAGGTATAATATTAAGATCTTTTTTTTTTAATAAATGGATTGAAAGAACTGGATTAAAAGACCTGAATATTCAGTTTTTCATAGATCTAAAACAATGTTTATCTTAGCTTCTTTTAAATATATTTGTAGATTTTACAAAATGATTTTTGAACTAAAAACAGAAAAAAATGATTAAAAAGTGACAATTATTGATTTCAAAGGGGGAAAATCAGGACATTTAATATACATCTATACTCTTCACTTTAATTAAATCCTAAAACAGAAAGTCAGCACTCATGATTGACTTTCCCGGGCCGCAAAAAATGATGCGGCGGACCAGATTTGGCCCCTGGGCCGCCACTTTGACACCAGTGTCTTACACCTTTCAAGGTGATTTAATTCAAAAAAACTATCAAGGTGATTTAATTAAAAAAAACTATATTTTTCCTTTAAACAGTTTGAAGAAGTTGAAAAAATAAAATGCTTCAAATAAACGGAATTACAGTAATCCCTCGCTACAACACAATGTACTACTTTGCTACTCCACGGATTTCCATTCTGATTGGCTAAAAACTCACCCCGCTTCTTTTCTCCCTATGCCTCAATAACATTGCATTTTAATAAGTACACATACATAAAACTGCTTACCAAATATACATGTAAACCAGCTGAGTTGGATATTTAGCAGTGATGCTTTTTTCCAATGGGAAAATTGCAAAGGAAACAAAAAAATCACAATTCTTTACCCTTTTTATATCAAATCATGGTTTTTTTCTGACCTTGTTGAGTGAAGCAGAGCACCATGAGCTCCTGGCTAACATCCCCGCTCCGCCTGACCGGCACCATCAGCTCGCCAACGTCCTCCTCCACGCTATACGCCGCCGCGGGGATGAAGACGGTGGACTCTGGAGAGGACAAAAAACCAAACATTAGTCAAGTCATTTTACTCCGTATCCATGGCGCATCCCCGAAAAGACGCAACGCAATCAAAACGCATCAAACAAACACGAAACGTTCCTCGATGCCGAATTGCCGTTTGAAGCCCGGCGTACTGATTGGCCACGGGAGAGCGTATATTTCACGGGACAAACCGTTGACTAAAGACACTTATTTGCATAAATTGTTGACAGTCAAACCCGCCTTAACCCCCCTGAGACGTTGCCATCCATATTTATACGGCGCACTTTGCTCCGCCTCGGCGCCGGCGGCGAACAGACGTGTTTACAGAAGCTTCTTTGGCTTGTTGTCGTCGGGGTGGTGCTTCCCTACATTTTACGCTTTGGTAGAGGTTTTGAGTGCTAAGTTAGGCTTTTTAATCCGGCCCGCCGACGTTGTCCAAATATTTTTTCGCCAAGATGGCGCCGTCACGCGGAAGCCATTGGCAGTAGCTCTGTCCACTCTTATTTGTTTTTCGTGTTTTACAGCTCTTCTATCTTTTTTTAAATGACATTTTAATATTTCTTAATACATTCCTTTTCACTTGACTTTGTAGTACTTTATACTTTTTACTTTAATGATGAGTGATGAGTATGTGAATACTTAAGTCCTTTTTTCTGTTTATGTTTCACATGTATTGTTAACGGATGCACTTTTTTATTTGTATCCTATCTTGTGCTGACCCCGCCCATCTGTCAAATTTTTAAAGTCAATGTGGCCCCCGCCCAGGCCGAAAAACTTTACCCACCCCTGATCTAGCTGGATTGGTCGCCAGGCAGTTTTTAATCCAATAATACTTTGTGAGATCTAAAAATATGAAAGCTAAATGATTGACAAAAAGCTAAAACTGATAGATTTGGTTTTACGACCAAACGGGAATCGAACCCAGACCATCAAAATTGGCAGTTTGACGTACGTAAATAAAACAAAAAACAGAAGGATATTAACTGTTTGGTGTATGTAAAAGTCAAAATAAAAAAGAATATATAACTTAGCTAAAACAAGAAATAAATGGAAGCAACCACTGACCATCTCCGGGGTCCACAATCTCCACAACGCTGCTCAACGGCGACTCCAAGACGGCCATGACGGGATCGGACAGCACCACGTGAAAGGTCTCCGACACTTCATAGTGGGCGTCGGGCAGGATGCGGACCTTCCAGGTGGCGACGCTTTGACCCGGGTTGAACTGAACTTGCTTCTGAGCTTTGCCGCGGAAATCTTTGTCCTTGAGCGCCGTTCCGTCCTTGGTGCCGATGCCTTTTAACCGGGGAGGGACACAAACACACATTCTTAATCTCTACTCCTTTGTATGTCGGGGGATTTCAAAGTAAAGTCGATTTGCCGGATTTATTTGTTTTCATATTTACCGTCCTAGCTAAGTTAAGGTACTATTTGCGCATATTCCAAGAAGCTAATCATTGCTGTTGCCAAATACTTTGATGTACAGTAATCCCTCGAATATCACTATATCACGGATTTGTAGTTTTTAGGACAGTAATTTTTTTTCATAAATTCATAAAAATGTAAAAATCCACTGCTTGTTTTTTCATATTTACAATCCTAGCTAAGTTAAGGTACTATTTGTGCATATTCAAAAAAGGGAATCATATCTTTTGCAAATACTTTGATTTACAGTAATCCCTCAAATATCACGGTTTCACTATATCACACATTTTTAGTACAGTAAAAATTATTTTTCATAAATTCATAAAAATGTGAAAATCCACTGTTTATTTTTTTTCATATTTACCATCCTAGCTAAGTTAAATTACCATTTGCGCATATTAAAATAAGCTAATCATTGCAGTTGCAAATATTTTGACATATTTTTAGTTTTTAATACAGTATTTTTTTTCATAAATTCATAAAAAAATGAAAATCCACAGTTTCTTCGCTTGCTACTAAGACTGAGTACTGCATTAAATATTTTTAATTAAATTAATTTTGTTTTAAATAGGGTTGAGTTTTTAAATGAATCAGAAACCAAGTATTAATATTATACTTCATTAAAAAATAGGAAAAAAACGTACAAAATCAGCTTCTGCCAAACATTAAATGTAGTTTTTTGTGTCGCTTTTCAATTGGTGCATTATTTCCATTGGCCCTCCCATTCAAAAGTGATTGGACGCCAAAAGATCAACATGCCGCTCAGTCGTCAACAACGGGTGAGCAAAACTTTATAAAAAGGTGAAATAATTGCAATGGTAGGAGAAGAAGGCACCTGTAAAAATGCAGGCGTTTGTCTTTTTTTGGAAGGGATTTATTCACCTGCTCTTTGAAATAAAAGCCAGGACTTTGATGTGGAAGTAGCGAGGGAGGCGAGGGGAAGAAAGCGCACGAGATGGTCCATCTAAAGCACCCCCCTCGGGGTTAGGAGGCGGGGCCAACTCGGCAAGGAGACGAGATTCATCCGAAAACTCCAGCACGCACTCACGCTCCCTGACTCCCGACGCTAGTAGCATTCCAATGACTCTAAATTCATTTTGTTTCGCAGCAAATTCAGCAAAAAAAGCATTATATTTGTCCCGCACAAGAACCTGGTGTTCACCTTACACAGGAGAGTGGAATCAAGAGTGAAATTTCGTTCAATTTGAGGCTCTAAATGGCACAAAATGATGAAATAACTGAAATATATTCATTCATTTTCTATTCTGCTTATTCTCATGAGGGTCGCGGGGGGTGCTGGAGTCTATCCCAGCCAACTATGGGCGCCCCCCACTAATCACAGGGCAAAACGAGACAAACGACCAATCCTAGCTAGTAGCAATTTTGCGTAAAATTAGCTTAGCGTGCATGTTTTTGGTTTTTTGGGGTGGAAACCGGAGTAGGCTCCAGCACCCCCCCTTACCCTTGTGAGGATAAGAGTTTTTTTTTTTTTTAAAAATGAACGCCAGGAACTCCAAACAACATGAATGTATTTTTTTGGGGGGGAGGTCAAAAGTTTTGGGACACACGGATATTCTACTATAAGATTAGGAATTTAATTTTTGATGGAAAAATAATGACGCAATTTTTTTTTTGACAAATTGTGATGTCACGCTATATTTCTACGCCAAATTTGGTCAGTTAATAGATGGGCCTAAATCTGAAGACAGTTGGAAAAGTACTACATAAATTAAATGATGTGATTATGCCAAGCTGGGATTCATTTTTGTGTCAATAATTGCGCACGCACGCGGTAGCCTCGGCGTGTTTTGCATCGAAAACGCGGCGAGTTCAAAGTGTGATTTCTTTCAATTAATACGCAAACACGCATCCAACAGCAATCCGTGCTACGGATAATCAAAACAATTTGATTTTCCGCCCACGTTTGGCGTTTACACTGTTTTTTTTTTGCTGCCGCAATCGGCAACTCCGCGTCAGGCTTTTTACGTGAAAACAATTCTTTTTTGGTATATTTTCCGCTAAAGTAATTAGCTATTTTTCAATTTCACAGCCTTGAATTGACGCCGTCCCGCCGGGCAGGCAATCTCACGCCCCCCCCATTTAATGACCCGGCTGGTTATTTTAATATTTGGAAAGGCGACCGAGGCTATTTGAACAAAGGTCAGAAAATTTGCATTCCGCTCGTGGAAAGCACGCTTTTTGCGTGTCGTCCGGAGGGAGGGTGACGGCGACTATTTTCGATAATAACCTCAATTTGGAGACGGAAAAATATGGAGTGGGGGCCGCAGTGAACTGAAACAAAATGGAATATATTTGCTGTTTTTGCTTTTTAATTTAGCCTTTTTAAAATACCATATTTTCAGGACTATAAGGTGCAGCACATTTAAAGGCGCACCCTCAATGAATGACATTTTAATTTTTTTTCCATATATAAAGCACACTGGATTATAAGTCTATTTTGGAGAAAATTTAAGACTTTTAGGTGCGTATTATAGTTGTGAAAATACGGTATTTAAAGTTTCGACTTTATTAAAAGTTATGTAGTTAATTAAAAATTAATATATAAATATATCAGGGAATATTATTTTTTTACGTATTTTTTGGACTATAGTACTTTGCATATTTGAGGAGCAATTTTTTATTTGATCAAAAAAATATGTTAAACTAATAATAATGACATAACCTAGCTATATTTCCTTTTTAATGTAACGCAAGATTAAAAAATTAAAAATATGTTTATCATGTTTCCACTTTTTTATGAAAAGTTGTGTAGTTATTTAATTTTTTTATATATATATCAGAGAATATTACATGTATATGTATTTTTCGGACTATAGTACTTCACAATTTTTTATCTTATCAAAAAATATGTTCAACTAATAATAATGACATCACATAGTCACTAAAATAAGTTGCACATAAGTCAAACTATAGAAAAAAGTGCAATTTATATCCCTATAAATTTAAAAGAGAATATGGACAAAATGTAAGTAACCTCAATAAACGACCTCAGTTCTTTAGTATATAATTCTCATTGACATAACGGCTTTGAAAAATAGTTTGGAAAGATCACATAACTCGCTTCTTATCCGCCTTGTTGTTGTTATTGTTGTTTTTTCCCGAACCCGACCAGAGTAAAATTGGAGCTTGACTTACTAACAAAGGAGGTCTCCCCCAGGTACCCTCGACGTTTCAGCACCACCTCCAGGAACTTGAACTCCTCATCCACAACGTAGTGGCTCTTTTCCAACGAAATCCAGGCCCAATTCAGACGGAATTGTTGGTTTCTCAGTTTGTTTCCACCTGCAAAACAAAATGAGAAAAGGTCAATTTGACATTTGTGAATGGGAAGCTCCAATATCCCACTGCAGTGAACGCAGCACGGATTTAACTCTGTTTATCTGTTTGAACGGGGACGAAAAATGTAGTCAAAACCTCCTATTTTTAACATTATAAATTGCCAATAAATATATATGACAAGTGCCATTTTTCCTCCTAATCCAGATATACATTTAATATGATTCTATTTATTGACTTCCTGACTGACATCATCCTTGTGATTAGCAAATCCAAATCTTTGAAGAAGACTAATCCAATGTGAGTCATGGAGGGATGGGAATGTTGTCAAATTGCATTTGAAAGAGGCCCCTTTTTCCTCCATTTTGGCTCTTAATAGCTATTTTCTATGCCCGGTCAGCCATTAGATGAGCGCTATTATGATAAGTCCGCTTCAGTGGGATCCAATTGGTGACCGTTGGGCCTCTCCACTGTCTTGGGAACATACCTCAATTCACCAGTGTGGATTATTTTTGGGTATTTTATGAAAAAACAAAAAAAAATGAAATTTGGCTATAAAAAAATGAAAACTCCATCTAGTGGTACATCTGAGCATTGCAAGTAAACAAATACAGAATTAAAATTTCTTAAGTGCGCTGAAAATTGCATATTTTCAAAATGTGGACCCCAAAAAAACTGTAGTGGGCCGCAATTGGCCCGCAGCCCATAGTTTGAACACCCTGGTCTAAAATCTTGCTGTTAATATTTTTTTCTTCAGTTTGAGATGAACTAAGTAACGTTTTAACTATCAGTGCATTCCCACACTCCTCTACCCCGCCCCCGCCGGATCCTTAACCTTAACCCCCCTGTCCCCTTGTGGATTATGCGCGGGTAGTAGCGCAGAACAACAGTAAAACAGCGACACATTTGATCAGCGAGTCGTGAAGGAAGTCAGACGAGGTCGTGGAAAACTTGACGACTTCCCACACACAAAACTCCTGAAAAACTTTTCACTTCAAGAACTTCACTTTACCGACAATGATATAAACGGGGTCAAAACATTAAATATAAAAGACATTATAGTTTGTTCATTTATATTCCTTATAGACACAAGGGTCGCAGGGGGTGCTGGAGCAAGTGGATGCCCTGAATTGGTTGCCCAAAAGAAGACATTACTTATGGATGACAGTTTTAGCAAAAATTGTTTTACAATATGTGGATTATTTTTGAATTATGAAAATTTTTCTCCGTCAAAATTAGTTTTTGAGAGAAAAAATTAAAGATAATTAGTTTGTTGTTTTTACTGTTGTGACTACATTTACGCAATTAGCAATACGTAGCTAGTTATCTACACATATTTTATCAAAATGTGGATCTAAAGTTAAAAAAAAATGAGAGAAACTTAAGTAAAGTACTTTTTTGTCAAATTAAAAGTTAAGTTTCGTAAAAGTTGTTAAATGAAGCCGTCAGACAAAAAAATATGATTTTGATAACATTAAAAACTTATTTGTGGGCAGCCCCAAAACGTACTTCTAACATTATGATTTTTTATTTCATTTTCTGAACCACTTATCCTCACAAAGGGATGAATGAGGGGTGCTGGAGCCTATCCCAGCAAACTACGAACACCAGGACAATTGTCAAATTGTAATACATTCATAAAAATAGAAAATTGGAGGAACATAGGACATAAATAAACAGCATTTATGGAACTTTTTGAACAAATTCACGAGTACTGACGAAAACAAGATCACTCAAAAAGTAGCACTTGTTTAAAAAAAACTTCTGAGGAAATAAGTTTAATGAGTAGCCGTAAAAAAAAGTTACTTTTAGTCTGGGTTGCCATTTTGCATTCCACGGGAAGCCCCCCGCATTTTTCCCGTCGTTTGAAAAAGGGCACGTCGCCCCCCGAACGTTAATCTTTGGTCGGCGCCGTTTGCATTTTTTAGCGAGATGGGTTAGAAAAGCCCCCCCGACGTGACCCCACCTGCCTGCCGTTGGTACAAATCTTGCCGTATCGCAGCGGGAACAGAAGTTTGGATTTATAACGTATTTGGGAACATTGGCTTCCTCCAAATTGCGCTGTCGGCAAAAAAGGGATTCTTTAAAAAAAAAAGGCACGCAACGGTGCAAAAAAGTCATATTAAATTTATGCAACGTGTTGAAATGAAGGTATGCCGCAGGTGTCAAAGTGGGGAGGCCAAAACTTTATGTTTCATACTAAAATTCAAATAAAAATGATAAAAACGTGTATCAGGAGACCAGTCTTCTTTAAAAAACTAGGAAAATAAGCTAAAATTATGATGAAAATGATAAATATGTATCTCAGAGTTGGGTAAATAGGACCAATCTTCTTTAAAAAAACAACTACATCAAAAAAAGTCAATAAAATCATTTTTTTAAAATGTATTCTAAGCATTTAGCAAAATTTAGAGCAGACAAAAATGTTGTTTTTTGGTTGCATTTTCAATACTTGCCCATTTTACTTGATTTCAGGGGGCCGGACGGACCATTTTAGATATAATATTTACATATATTTTTTTAATAAATTGATTAAAAGAGAACTGGATTAAAAGCCCTGAATATTCAGTTTGTTAGATTTTTTACAATATATTTTTAGATTTTACAAAATTATTTTTGAACTAAAAACAGAAAAAAATGGATAAAAAATGACAATTATTCAGATAGGACCAGACTTCTTTACAAAACAACTAAATCCAAACTATGCCAATAAAATACTTTTTTTTTAAATGTATTCTAAGCATTTAGCAAAATAGAGAGCAGACAAAAATGTTGTTGTTTTTTTGGTTGCAATTTCTAATGCTATTTGATTTCTAGTGCGTTTGTCACTTGTCAAGTTTGCTTGGCTGCTCATTTTAATTACACACTGCATCTCATTGAATACATTTCTTCTTCTTGTTCCTCCTCTAACGAACGGCTTCTACTTTGACACAATTGTTGGTTCCCAAAGGAAATAGAACATGGCGTCATGTCACATAATATAGGTGTTAAAGCCTATTTTTTGCTCAAGGAAAAAAAAAAAACATTGACACTCCTAAAGACTGACGCTTCATAATGAGGAAAAAAATACAGAATATATTAAATGACTTATACTTTTTTTACCAGTATCTTATACGTTTTTTTTTTTAGATAATTTCAAATTGTGTACACCATATAACAATTTTTGTCCAGGACTTTTTAAAATAATTTTTATCCGGGATTTTTAAAAGGATTTTTTGTCTGGGATTTTTTAAAAGATTTTTTGTCTGGGATTTTTTTAAAATAATTTTTGTCAGGGATTTTTAAAGGATTTTTTTGTCTGGGATTTTTAAAGAATTTTTTTGTCCGGGATTTTTTAAAAGAATTTTTGTCTGGGATTTTTTAAAGGATTTTTTTGTGTAGGATATCCCAAAAAATGATCATAACTGATCAATGATTAGATAAGATGGAAAAAAAATGTTTAAAAAATTCGGGAAATTTCACTGTCACATTAGCAAGAGGGTGAGAATACAGACACAGCAAAATGCATTTTAAACAGCAATAAATAAGTCATAAATAGTCTAAAAATTGAATGTTTTGGATGCTCATCAATGGCGGTGAATGGGTTAATGTGACCTCGGTTTTACACCGCCGTTTGCGTATGCGAACGCGAGTCATATTCACTGAGCATGTCGAGGAGAAAAAGAGCTGGGGCTTATAAATATTAAATGAAAGGAAAATGAGTAATTCTGCCAGTAACTGAGGAATGTCAAATTGACAAGCTTTGAAGTTGAAAAAAATGGAAAAAAAACTTTTTAGAGAGGAGAATATATGCAAGATAGAGAACTTATTCGCCTGTTTTGACACGGCTTAACTTGCTTTTTCGCCACTTCTGGCCAGTGGAGGCGGAGTCACTTTATTGATTTGCGGACTTTAAGTATCGGATTGAATGCTTTTTAATGATTTTTTTTACACTAAATTGGTGGTGATGCTTTGAATTTGGCTGCTTAGGCAGAAATATCATTACCTTAGATGAGCCCCAAAATGACTAGAAATTAATCAAAAAAATGGCAGAAATGAACTCAAAATTGGCAAAAATTAACCCAAAATTGACAGAAATTAACCAAAATTGGCACAAATTAACCCAAAATTGGCAGAAAATAACCCCAAATCACCACAAGTTAACGCAAAATTGGCAGAAATTAAACCAAAATCACCACAAATTTACCCAAAATTGACAAAAATTAACCCAAAATTGGCAGAAAATAACCCCAAATCACCACAAGTTAACGCAAAATTGGCAGAAATTAAACCAAAATCACCACAAATTTACCCAAAATTGACAAAAATTAACCCAAAATTGGCAGAAATTAACCACAAATCAACCAAAAATTGTCAGAAATTGAGCTAAAACAAACAAACCTTCCAACATTCAACAGGACGTGATGCAAAAAGTACAGCAACTAAAATCAAAAGCCTCAAAAACACAAAGCAAGAAACTCTAAAATCAACAAACGGCGACAACATACCTCCCTCCCTCCGATTGCTCTCCAAAGTGTTATTGTTTCAAAAGCAAGAAACAATCTTCCAATTTTGGTCCTCACTTAAACGGCACCGATGTGGAATGAATGACCAATCATAGCTGAGCTGCAATTATGGCCCATCACGCCTCCATTTTGATGGAATTTCACAGCGATGGCGGCCAAACACGGACACGGAACGGAGCCTCATTATTTTTCCCGATTTCACGCCTCAGACGAGGCCGTATCGATTTGGCGTCATCTCGGGAGCGGTCGAGAAGGCGGAGACTCGCTAAACTAAACCATCAACACGTTCTCGTCGGCGCCAGACCAACTAGACGAGGGCGCCGGAGTAGCTTTTTTTAATTTCTCGCTTATTACTACCCTCCAAAACACAAGTTTGCAAATATCCCAACAATTTATTTGCCTTTCCTAAACTTGGATTGGTCACCTTTTGAGAAACTTAAAAACAGAAAGCATAATCCGGACTATAAAGCGCAATTAAAAAGACTTGGATTGTCTCAAAAGCTACTTAAATACGGATTAAGATTGGTGAATCGTTATAGGAAATTGTCTTCTGCAAAGCGCCATCTAGTGGATGTCTAACATGATTTTTTTTGGGAGGTAAGTTTAGGGTTTCCTTAACAAACGGGCCAAGAACATTCCCCAACTGAATTGAGCTTTTGCCAATGACAAATGAGGCCAATTTGAGCGCCAGGACGGGGCGACCTTTCCTCACAATCGCCACGTACGGTATTTCCTTGTCCTTGTAAGTCGGTCTCCCGGGACACGCATAAAGGAGGGCCGTCTGAAATAAGAACCTTGGGAATTTTCCTCTTGACTACGCTTGTACTTGGCGCTAAGCTAGCTCCACAAAACAAAGCCAAAAAGAAGAAGAGTATGTCCTGAAAAGGGATTTAATTGCAAAATGAAGGAATACTTTTAAACCTCCAAATGACTTTAAAACGATAGAAAATATTAGATTTTTTTCAAAGCCAAGGGAAAAACAAATGTACTAGATTATTTGTAGTATAAAAAACAGAAAATATTGGTTAAAATATTTTAAAAAGTATTTTTAAAATCTAAAAATAACTTAATAAAACTGAATTGAAACTGATTTAAAATAACTTTCATTTTATTTAACCTTTACAAAGCCAATGGAAAAACAAATGTAATTAAATATTATTTTTCATATTTATTTATTTTAAATTGCATTTTTTAAATCTAAAAAAGGCTTTAAATAACTCAAAATATTACATTTTTTATTGTAAAAACAATAATATATAATAAAATAATATTACATTTTTAAATCTAAAAACGACTTTAAATAACTCAAAATATTTCATTTTTAAAATCTAAAAACGACTTTAAATAACTCAAAATATTACATTTTTAAAATCTAAAAATGACTTTAAATAACTCAAAATATTACATTTTTTAAAATCTAAAACCAACTTGAAATAACACAAAATATTACATTTTTAAAATCTAAAAACGACTTTAAATAACTCAAAATATTACATTTTTTAAATCTAAAAACAACTTTAAATAACACAAAATATTACCTTTTTTTTCATGTAAAAACATCATTTGAATTTTGAATCATTTTTTTAAAACCTCAAATATAGACAACTATTCTCTTTTAAGTCTCTAACCATTATTTGACTTTTACCCTCAATAAGAAACTCTTAAAAAACAAAAATGTCTTTTTTTCCCCTGCGATTGGACACCTGCTATCCCCGGCACTTTGGACACCCCCCAAAAACCGGAGCTCGGGGTGCAAAATAATTGCAAACGCTTTCCTTTCTCATTAGCGGCGAGACAAAGCTCGCCCAGGGCGATTAGGCCACGAAGCTCAATGTCTTCCGACGGGATTATCTCCTCGCAGTCCACCTTAATTGGGGCGCCAAAAGGCTCTGCGCTTTTATTGAGTCAAAACGTGCTTGGCCAAATATAGCCCGGCCTGACGCGGGATTAGCGGCGGTTAGCATTGGATTTGACTGCAATTGGAATTCAGAGTGGCTATGATGACATCCAAAGTACGACATGGGAGAGAATTTATTCCAAGTGCTGCACCTGTTTGAACTGGATAGAATATTTCAGATATTTTATTTTGATAAATGGATTTAAAGAACTGGATTAAAAGCCCTGAATATTCAGTTTTTTATAGATCTAAAACAATATTTATTTTAGATTTTTTTATATATTTATTTTAGATTTTACAATATAATTTTTGAACTAAAAACACAGAAAAAATGATTAAAAAATGACAGTTATTAATGTGAAATGGGGAATATCAGGAAATTTAATATACATCTATATTCTTCATTTTAATTTGATCCTAAAACAAAAAGTCGCCACTCACGGTTTACTTTTTTTAGGACTATATTAGATATAATATTTAGATTTTTTTTGTAAAATTGATTAAAAGAAATGGATTAAAATCCCTGACTATTCAGTTATTTTTAGATCTAAAACAATATTTATTTTAGCTTTTTAAATATATTTTTCGATTTTACAAAATTATTTTAGTACTAAAAACATAAAAAATGGATTAAAAAATGACAATTATAGATTTAAAAAGGGGGACATCAGGAAATTTAACATACATCTATACTCAGGTACTCATGATCGACTTTCTCGGGCCACAAAAAATGATGCGGTAGGCCAGATTTGGCCCGCGAGCCGCCACTTTGACACACGTGGCTTACATCATCGTTTTCAACTATGCAGAGGCAAACCACGTCATCCATGATTTCTATTGCATCCTTTCAACAGTTCTAGGTCAGTGCCAATCTTAATACAAGTGTCAAAAAGGACAGTAGTGACCCCTGAAATGGCATTTCCTTGTGATTGTACAATCACAAAAGAAATTCCCTTCCTGACTCGGTGATGGAAAAAAAGCCAAAAATAACCAACACGCTGCATTTGGACAAGCACGTCAATGGACTTTGAGCTACGTGAATAGAAAAGCAATAACAAGGAGGTCCGAGAGGGAGCTCAGAAAACAAAGCGGCGTAAAGAGGCGGCTGGGTGGGACTCCGACAAGACGCCGGCGGGGGTTGTGGTTATTCCATGACCCCCCCGAACGCACCGTATTTGCTCTCTTGTCAGAGCAAATAATGGCGGACTGTTTGCTGAAAGCCGCCATGCCAAGTCCTTGAATAGAAAAGAGAGCTTCTCAACACCATGCTAATAAGAGCCCCCTTCTCCCATGCAGACTCTCCCCACCCCATCTTTCCCTCCCTTCCAGCCATCTTTGAGTAGAACTACTTTTAAAAAAACATGACTCAAGAAAATGAATGAGTCAAAAAGATTTGGTGAAAGAATTGCTCAAGTAACACTAGATTACGGGTAGCAAAGTGACTTTGGTTGGCGGGTCAGCACAAGATAGGATACATCTAAAAAAGTGCATCCGTTAACAGTACATATGAAATATGAAGAGAAAAATAGGACGAAAGTATTAACATACTCATCACTCATCATTAAAGTAAAAAGTATAAAGTACAAAGTCAAGTAAAAAGGAATGTATTGAATGTATTGGTGGCCCGGACGTTTGGTCGCCCGGACGTTTGGTCGCCCGGACGTTTGGTGGCCCGGACGTTTGGTGGCCCGGACGTTTGGTCGCCCGGACGTTTGGTGGCCCGGACGTTTGGTCGCCCGGACGTTTGGTCGCACCAGACGTTTGGTCGCCCGGACGTTTGGTCGCCCGGACGTTTGGTCGCCCGGATGTTTGGTCGCCCGGACGTTTAGTCGCCCGGACGTTTGGTCGCTCGGACGTTTGCTCGCCCGGACGTTTGGTCACCCAGACGTTTGACAACATGACAGTGTGTACTGTTGAAATCAGCTCTCAAAATTATATTTATGTGAGAATAATTAATATCTAAAGATCTACTGTTGAAACTAGCTCTCAAAATTATATTCACCCTGGCGATCAAACATCCGGGCGACCAAACGTCCGGTCGCTAACTTCCATGAGCAAAAGCATTTTCAAGTGCTTAAAAGATTGGCGTCAACAAATACGTGTCCGATAAGCGACATGAGTTTATAAAATGTGCTTTTGGAAGCTATTCGAGACGTTTGCAACATGCAAGCGAATACCTAAATACTTAATAAAGGCTCAAACGAGGACAATGGTGGAAAGAACGATGGAAAAGTGCCGGCTGGAATTATTTTTTTTTTAGACATTTTCTTTTTTTTTTTATAGGGGAGAACAAAAGCTTGCTTTGGAAGCGTGGCCGTTTTTGAAGAATGATTGCATGGCGGCTTTATCTGTGAAATTGAAACCCGTACGCCTTTGAAGGTACGAGTGCAAATGGAATGGAGGCCCCGCCCCCCCACGAAGAGCGCGCAAACCCATGGCCGATCACCATTAATGTCTTCATTTAAATGAAAAACAAAGGCTTTACATTTTTTTAAGTTTAGAAAAAGTGAAATTATTTTTTGGGGGAAATCTAAACAAAAAAAAAAGACAAATTCGGAACCCAAAAATATCTTTAAAAATTGTTAATACGATTGGAGAATTTTGACCCATTTTCCCTATAATATTTCAATGTAAATAAATAAAAATAGAGTATTTAATTGACATATTAGTTTTTTTAGTGGCATGGCCATTTAAGCCATGTCAATTGCTCCGTTTTGCTCACATTAAGCCAACAATTTTCTTAACAAAAATGACTTTTTTGGCCTTTTAATGACCTCTTGGCGGGCTAATTTTTAACTCTCGACACCGGGATGCCGTCCGGATAAGGCCAGACGCGCTTGGCTTCTTTTCATGAATGAACTCTGCACCTTTTTCCCCTTTGCGTTTACTTAATAGTTGACTATATTGTTTGTCTATGTGTAACTTTTTCTACTGTGACAATTTCAAAATAAAAGACAGCACACAGTCAGTCTGTAAATAGTTTTCGGGGAGATTTGCCATTTTTAGTCACTTTGTATCCTGAGACCATTTATTTTCACTTAGGAATTTCGTCGGCACGGTGGAAAAGTGGTTACCATGAGCGCCTCACAGTTTTAAGATCGAGGGTTCAATCCCAAGTGATAGTTTTGCCTGTGTCGGATTTCACCGGGTACTCTGGTTTCCTCCAACATTCCCAAAACATAAATACTAAGTCAAAATAATATGCTAAATTGTCCTTAGCTAAGAGAGATTGGTTGTTTGTCTCATTGTGCGCTGTGATTGGCTGGCCACCAATTCAAGGTGTCCTCTTATTTAACCGGGCTAGGCTCCGGCACCCCCACCACCCTTGTGAGAATAAAGCACTTCGGAAAATGATAAAAAGTCAAGTCAGGAAAAAAAAAAACAACGGAAAATGACCTAATAAAATGAGATTTGTTTTCTTGTTTGCCTTGGCCCCGCCCCCAAAACCAAAAACGACTCGATAAGCTGAACATGGGGTGCCGAAGCGGCAGAGCGGCTTGAAAGCAGACTTTCCGGGTGACCTTTGGCTTCCACAACAAGCCAGTTATGATTCACGGCGGCTTCCCTTTTACTCCGACGCTGTTCCTCATCTCGCCGTTTTTAGTGGCGTATTTTTAGCCGAGCGGGGCCGCCTTTTTACCCGACAGGTAATGAAAGACGTGCGTGCGGGCGGGCGGGCGAGGCATCAAACGCGTCGGGATGAGGACGCCGATCCCCGCGGGCTGTCTGATCCTACGTCGGCACGTCGGAGGTGACGGGAAAAAATAAAATATAATAAAGCGCAAGTCGTGGAACGCCTTTATCTTTCATTCCTGTTGAGAGCTTTGGCGAGGGAGGCAGGAAGTGGGTGGTCTGCGGCGAGATTTTATCGACCCCCTTCGTTGGCGAGGAGTAGCCCGTAGCGGTGAGGATGCTTTGCTTCCTGCGGCGCCATCTATACTTTGCCTTACGCCAAGGGTATCAGGCTCACGTTGGTTCGTGGGCTGCTTTAACGTCAACTTGATTTCACGTGGGCCATTTTAAATATATTTACATTTTTTAATGTAAATGGGTTAAAAGAAGTGGATTAAAATCCCTGAATATTCAGTTTTTTATAGATCTAAAACAATGTTTATTTTAGCTTTTTTTAAAATATATTTTTAGATTTTCCAAAATAATTTTTGAACTAAAAACAGAAAAAAATGATTAAAAAAAATGACAATTATTGATTTAAAAGGGGGAAATGAGGAAATGTAATATACATCTATACTTTTCATTTTAATTTGATTCTAAAACAGAAAGTCGGCACTCATGATTTACTTTTCCGGGTCACACGAAATGACGCGGCGGGCCAGATTTGGCCCCCGGGCCGCCACTTTGACACCATTCGCCATACACGATGCCTGAATCCCACGTGGTTACAGAGTGGAAGGAGCCAATCAGAGGGAAGCGCCGCTTGACATGGGTTAAGCTACTCCGCATGGTGGCTGTACTTAGCTGGGATGGTCTCCAGCACCCCAGCGAACCTTGAGAGGATGTGCGGTACAGATTTTATTTTTCTGGTTTTGGGGATCGACTGTATTTTCTCACATATAAGCCATATGCGTATTTGTAACAAAGCGACTAACTCCACAAAAGAGAAACGCCTTCAAATGAGATCTCGGCGAAGACGGCGAAGACGCGCTCTGATTCCTCGCCGCTTTTTTTTTCTGTGGGAAATGGCAGTCCTCGCCGAGACGCTAATTAATATTCCCTTAGGAGGTGTGATATTTTTTTTGTTGTTGTCAAAGACGAGAAGTCGGAACGAGCTGTACAAATGAACAAATGAACATCGCCATGCGCAAAATCCTCCGAGACGTTCCGATGACGACTTGGCGTCTTTGGAGGCCGGACGTCGGCATGCTAACGAGGCCGCCGCTGCCTTCCTTAACACAAGTATATGATTAAAAGAGCAGATGATCAAATGTCACATTGAAGTCATTGGCTGGAATCTAACGCCGCAAATTTTAGATTTTTTTTTTTTACAAGATAGGATACATATAAAAAAGTGCATCCGTTAACAGTACATATGAAACATAAACTGGAAAAAAGGACTAAAGTATTAACATACTCATCACTTATCATTAAAGTAAAAAGTATAAAGTACAATGTCAAGTAAAAAGGAATGTATTAAGAAATATTAAAATGTAATTTAAAAAAGATAGAAGGGCTGTAAAAAACGAAAAACAAATAAGAGTGGACAGAGCTACTGCCACTGGGCCGAATTAATGTGGCCCGCGGGCCGTAGTTTGTCCAAGTCTGGCCAACAGGAGTGCAAAATCCTAAAAGCAAAGCCCACCCACAAGTCTTCCTATCCCCCCCTGTTTGAGTTTTTCTGGCAATGCAAAGGAATTTTCTTCTCCCGAAGTGGGCGGGGCTATAGAGGAACTTCCGTTCCGCACTGGCGAACGTCCCCGGGCTCGTCATCCGGGGAACGAGCCCGGGCTTGAATGCCCGCTTTGGCCAGGAAGGATGAGCCGGTCTGAGAATGGTTTGGGGGGTGGGGGCAGATTATGGGCCTTCTGTTTTCTTTCTTTAAATGACATTTTAATATTTTTTAAATACATTCCTCTTTACTATACTTTGTACTTTCTACTTTTCACTTTAATGATGAGTGATGAGTATGTTAATACTTGCGTCCTTTTATTCTGTTTAGATTTCATATGTACTGTTAACGGATGCACTTTTTTATATGTATCGTATCTTGTGCTGACCCCGCCCATCTGTCACATTTTTAAAATCAATGTGGCCCCCGCCCGGGCCCAAAAGTTTGCCCACCCCTGATCTAGCTGAATTAGTCGCCAGGCAGTTTTTTAATCCAATAATACTTAATGAAATGTAAAAATTAGAAAGCTAAATGACTAACAATAAGCAAAAAACTGATTATTTGGTTTTATAACAAAGCAGGAATCGAACCCAGACCACCACAACACCAGCTCATAGGTTAATCCATGATATAAATCCAAAAAGTCAAACGCCACGTACGATAATTGACGACGGTAGTTGAACTCTGTACGCCTAATTGCCCCGTTGGACTTTTTTGCCGAATATAAAAGACGTAACCTTTCTTTTAAAAGATCGTAAGTCACTTTAATGGCGGCGCTTCTTCTTTGGCAGCCATGAAAAACCACACCAGGGGAAAGCGCTACTCGAGTAGTACTTGTAAAAAACATATTCTTCGACGGCAGGTTGTATAAAACAAACGAACGCGAATGGTCGGGGAAAAAAGCCGACGTAAAAAGAACGGACGTCCGCCATAACGTGAAATTGAAACGTATAATAGAGTCGGAATAAAAATACTTCATGGTTGATTGTGCCGTAAAAAAAAAAAGGGCGGCTCGCTTATTTACCCGACGTGCTTCTTTGGCGTCGGGGCTCGTAAATTGAGGCGCGGGATTTGTCTTTATCTGGGCCCGATGACGGCCGGCGTCCGTTCGTTTTTCACGGCGAGACGGCCGGCCGCGTTCTCGGTGGCGCCGTAAAAATGAATGAGCTGACGAGCCGCAACCGGCTTCTTCTTTAATAAAAGGCACTCGTATGATAAATGAGCTTTTGCCTGCCAGGTGTGTGGAAATCGTTGGAAAATCGCAGATATCTGCTCTTTTTACACCACGTTAACTATAATTAGGAGGCGGGATTTAAACCAGTTTAAACCAGATTTAAACGTGTCGATTTTTAAAACAGAGTTGGAGATGGGTTCGAAATAAGTGGGTTGTCTATCCTAAAAATATATATTATATATATATAGGGCGACACGGTGGTTGAGTGGACGATTTGTTAGCGACTCGCAGTTCTGGGATCGAGGGTTCAATGCCGACTAGGTCTTTATTGGCTTTCTGAGTGTTTTTTTTCGGGTACTCTGGTACTCTAATTTGGTGTGTAATTTTAATTTAATTTAAAAAAATTTAAATTTAATTTTTTAAATTTTGCTTAGAAATGATTGGTTGGAAATGATAGTCAAGCTGGGATAGACTCCAGCACCCCTTGTGACCTTTGTGAGGATAATTAATAGATTTTTATGCCATTTCGAGAGAACTACCTGTTCACTTAGAGTAGCAATGTGCAAACTACGGCCTGCGGGCCACATCTGGCCCCGAGGCGTTCTAATCTGGCCCACCGACGTTGTCCAAATAATGTATTTTTTTTGTTATTATTGTACATTCCTTTATACTTGACTTTGTACTTTATACTTTTTACTTTAATGATGAGTGATGAGTATGTTAATACTTAATCGTCCTTTTTTTCTGTTTATGTTTCATATGTACTGTTAACGGATGCACTTTTTTATGTGTATCCTATCTTGTGCTGACCCGGCCCATCTGTCACATTTTTAAAGTCAATATGGCCCCCGCCCTGGCCCAAAAGTTTGCCCACCCCTTAGGATAAGCAGTTGGGAAAACGAAGGAATTCCTGTATTTATAAACTCGCTTGACTTACTGGGACTAACTGGTGTACTCCAGCACCCCATGACCCAAACGAAGGTAATCACTAATACAAAAACAAAGCAAGCTAGAGCTTGAGACCTCCCAGGGAGCTTAAAAATAGTTCAATTTAGCGACCGATCTCTCTGTCCTCGCAAATTAACGAGTTAGTAATCCTTTCTTTCGTTTAAAGTGAAGCAGCGGTCACTCAGAGGCTCAAAAACGTATAATCATCCGCCGGTTGTTTTCCGAGCAAAGTGGTAAAATAAAACCATTTTTATCCGCCGGTCTAATTCCTATCATCGGCGCCAAGGACGGACGGACGAATGTCAGATAAGGAGACGATTTGATGAATAATAGCGGCGTACCGGAAAAAAAAACACAAAGAAAAGTGCCAGAAAGTCTCGGAGGGTTGACGCCAATACATGTAAATTCCAGCCCACCCATAATGCCGCTGTGCTCCGGCACGCTAAGCGGAGGAAGATAATCCCCCCCGGAGCCTGAGGAAGAAGGGGGTTGTGGCGAGGGGGGTCGGACGAGAGGGGCTTTAAGTGTGCCGTAAGGTGTTACAAGAATTTGCGTCCAGATCAAATTTGCACAGCAGGAGTTCCATTTTTTTCATTGTTTTTATGGAAGGGTGGAAATGTGGTTAAAAAGTAGTATTTGCAAAATGCTAAATCAGTTTTTTAACTCATATTTAGTGAATAGGGTGACAGATTTATTCCTTTATACTCTGGACTATTTTAGATATAATATTTAGATTTTTTTAATATAAATGGATTAAAAGAAGTGGATTAAAAGCCCTGAATATTCAGTTTTTTTATAGATCTAAAACATTTTTTATTTTAGCTTTTTTATGTATATTTTTAGATTTTACAAAATGGTTTTTGAACTAAAAACACAGAAAAATGATTAAAAAATGACAATTATTAATTTAAAAGTGGAAAAATCAGGAAATTTGATATAAATCTATACTATTCATTTGAATTTGATCCTAAAACAGAAAGTCGGCACTCATAATTGACATTCCCGGGCCGCAAAAAATGATGCGACGGGCCAAATTTGGCCCCCGGGCCGCCACTTTGACACATGCTTAATACTCTCATGCATACCTGTCTATCAAAAACTCAAAAAATCAAATAAAAACTAAAAACTAGCGCACTAAATGACCCCCTCCACCCCATACAAAGGGCTGCCAAAATGTACTAAAAAAACAAAAATGACAGAATTTGCTCTTTTAAAATGACACAACCCCGCCCCCCCCCTTTGAGGGCCCACATTGGGTTTATTTAGTCAAAAGGGAAACTTCAAAGTGCCTTTTTTTAATAACAGGGGATTATTTGAATGCCAACACCATCTCATGTGAGCCCAAAACATTTGATTATGAACCCAAAAAGTGGACTTCTGATGGCTATAGAGGTCCAATTCATTTTGTATGGGAGGGTCGGATGAACAAACGTTTTTTATTTTTACGTACGTAGCAATTAGCTAGCGCGACACACGCTTGGTTACAGCCGTGACATAAAAAGGCATTTGGCTCGGAGATATATTGCCGAGGGGAGTGCGCGCGGGGGTGTCGGGAAAGCGACAGAAATACTGGAGGCAGCCACCCAGCAAAAGTAAATCTTATTAAGGGGAAAGAAAAAAAAAAAAGGTTTTCTTGACGGCCTCATAAGCCGCAGCGGAGTCAGCGTTAACGTCCGAGTGGACGGCTGAAACCGGAGGGACGACTTATCTGCGGCCAATAAAGCTGATTGGGACGCTTTGAGCAAAGTCATCTTGGAAGTGGTCACAAAATAACTTGCTTTTTCGAGCTTTATTGTGCCCAAAGCGGACAGAAAATAAGGTCTTTTTATATAAAAAGAAAAAGAAAGGAAATAATGGAAACTGGAGTCGGAATAGCGGAAAACTGAGTTCATACTACAGAAATGTATCCTTATGTGATGATGGTTAATAAATAATGATTTGAAAAGAAATAGTGCAGCAACCCATCTAGATGTGTAAAAAATAAAGATGGCTAATAACTATTTTAACCTATTTTTATTCATTTTAATGGTATAAAATTAGCTTTTACTATCATAGTATTTATTTGAAATGATATATAAATATACATATATTTTTATGATTTGAAAAGCCATCTAGACGAGCAATAAATATTACTAAAACAATTAGTAACTATTTTACCCTATTTTTATTTATTTTAGTTGAATAAAATAAGCTTTTACTATCATTGTATACATTTGAAATGATACATTAAATATACAATCACGATTACAAACAGAAAAAAGTGCTAAAGTTATTTTAAATGATGTAAAGTGACTTTAAAAATCTATGTATATATTATGTATATATTATGTATATATATTAGTGGTTTGCTACAAACATTAATCGGAATTCTACCATTAAAAGTACTTTTTAATATATTAACGCTTCTTAAAACTCGAGATTCAAAAGGCTTGTTATCTATGGGGGGCGGAAATGAGGGGCTTTGTGATGGGGGGCCCGGTTTTTAGGGTGTAAAAGGGGGCGTGGCTAGTCCAAAGGACAATTGCGTGATGACGAGAAGGGAAATCATTGTGTCTCAGGGTTAAAATAGCACGCAAGCCCCACCCCACAGGGGGTCCACGCTTTAGAAAGAGGGGCACTCAAAAACCTAAGGGGGGGGCCCGTTGACACTCATTGCACCTTGGCCCCGTACAGATTAGTTCCGCCCCTGATCGCAAATATACTTTACGCTTTCCTATTTTTCCCTCTGGACAAAATTGTGTCAAATTGGGGGGGTGCATTTTGGGGGGTTTCCAACTCCGAGAGAGGCAGCCAAGCAAACGTGACGAGGGCACAATTCAATCTTGAATTCTGTCCAACTTTGTTCAAAACGGGCCCCCATTTGGGGGGGATACATGGGAACCGGGGGGCCCGCATTGGAGCCGGTCCAACGGAGGACACGGCGCTTCCGCTAATCACCGCCATCCCCCTAGTTCTTCTTCTTTTTTGGCTAATTGTTGGCTCAATTCATGCAAACGGGGATGTCGATGCCGAAGGTTATTAAAAATGGATGTTATAGCGGACTGATGCTTATTTCCCCGCGCTACCGTACTGAGCGGGGAAGATAACTTAATGTAAAGCCCCTCCCCCTCGCGCTTGGCCCACGTTTGCGCTTAATTAAAAAACATGATGAAGCGTAGCTTTACACCTGCGCGAGGACGGGCTCGGTTACGTTTTAATCTGGCGGCGACGGCGGTGGCGGACACAAGTCGAGCGAGTGCTAATGTCACGCCGGGAGGAGACCGATACGTCAATTGGCGTTTTGTCATTTGATTGTTTTTGGACTTAGGAGGCGGTACTTGGGGCTACAATTTATCCGCCTCCCAATTTGCATGTTTTTAGTCAGGCGGATTCCAATTTCCATATTGTATTTTTTCATTTGAATATTGTTTTTTTCAGGTATTTTATTAAGCGTACGAGTCAGTGATTGACAACGGCGTATTTTGAGGTAAAAGTGCTGAAGTATTGAAGCAATTTGTAGTACTTTTAAAAACACTACCGTTCCGATGGTTGGTCGCCCGGACAGTAAATTGTCATGTTGTCAAACGTCTGGGCGACCAAATGTCCGGGCGACCAAACGTCAGGGCGACCAAACGTCCGGCGAGAACACAAAAACACGTACGTCAACATTTGCCTACTTTTTCTATATTTCCGACATATGGAAAAAAATCAGACTTACCGCTGTCTTCGATGGAAAAATGGAAGATGTCATTGACGGCGTTGCTGCCCTGGTTCAGCACGTAACAAATTTTCATGTCGTCGATGTCCGCTGGAAAAAAGCAAAGAGACGCTTGTAAGACTATCAATCACTTTTTGTTTCAGCTCTTGAAGTCTAATGAAATGCTAAACGTGCAAAGAATAAAGACGGGCGGGCTAACATGGCAGCAAAGAAAAGTGCTTCACTTGCAAAATACCGGCATGATAAACAGCATATCCCGCTACTCAAAAATCTTCTATTTATTCCAGGCTTTCATTTCCAATTGCACTCCTAAAATATCAATTAATAAGCAATTGAATCTAAAAAAAAAATGTATTTCAAATTGTCAGATTGTACTTCCTTACTATATCCTTCTATTAGTCATTTTGTCCAAATTGTTATTTATTATTCAATTCTCCATTTATTAATTAAACTCTAGTTGAGAGCTGTTTTCAACAGTCACCATTTGACTGGCGACCAAATGTCCGGGCCACCAAACGTCTGGCGACCAAACGTCCGGGCCACCAAACGTCCGGGCGACCAAACGTTCGGGCGACCAAACGTCCGGGCCACCAAACGTCCGGGCCACCAAACGTCCGGGCCACCAAACGTCCGGGGGACCAAACGTCTGGGCCACCAAACGTCCGGGCGACCAAAAGTCAGGACGACCAAATGTCTGAGCGACTAAAAGTCCGGGTGACCAAACGTCTGGGCGACCAAACGTCCAGGCGACCAAACGTCCAGGCGACCAAACATCCGGACCACCAAACGTCCGTCCAGGCACCGATTCGCTATCTACTTTTTAAAAAAAAGTGACGTGAAAAGAGCCGTTGGCACACTCGACCTTTAAATCCTATCAAAAATAGATTACTCTCTCCATTTTGGCTCGACTCTCAGTGTCCCCATCAGAGGTTGACACGTGGTCGCCGCCTTTAATATTTGATGGCCGAGCTTTACAAAAGATCGATGCTTAGAAACTCGTCTTTGCGTTTAAAAAAAAAACCAAAAAACCTGACAGCAACACGGTATCTTTATTTAGTGTTTGCGTCTGTGTACTCGTGAAATATTGAAAAGGCCTCGCTGGGAAGAACAAAAGGCGGCGTTTGCAAAAAATTGGGCGGCACGACCTCCCAAACGTTCGCCGATTATTTACGGTGACGGCTTGCGATGTTGCCGTCTGCCGGCGCGGAAATTCGTCTCCGGCGTGGCAGCACACAAATCACCTTGGCTGCTTTCTCCGTAAGTGTCATCCATTAAGCTCTCTTTGAAATTCTCCTGCGCAATGGGCCAACGCAAACGCCCCAGGCGCCGAGCTGGCATATTTCATGGCTTCTAATGGGCTGGCTTCTTGGGGGACCAAAAAAACAAAATAACAAAATCTTCTGCAACTGGAAAAAGGGGGTCCGTTGTCAAATGGGTTTATTTTGTTTCAATCTGGCCGGGTCAAAATGGATCGGACGTCAATGGCATTTAGGAGGTACTTGGATGCCATTAACGGCGTTTTGGATTGGATAACTTTATTCATCCTGTATTTGGAAAATGTTGTTGACACAGTAGCAAGAGGGTGAGAATACAGACACAGCAAAAGACATTTTAGACATAAATAAGTAGGTTAATAAATAAAAACATGAATACATATATAAATAAGCGTGTTGCTGAAATATATATATGTATTAGTATAAGTGTAAGTATATGTATAAGTGTGTGTATAAGTATATGTATGTCTATGTATAAGTATAAGTGTATGTATAAGTATATGTATGTCTATGTTTATGTATAGGTATAAGTATAAGTATATGTATAAGTATATGTATAAGTATATGTGTAAGTATATGTGTAAGTATATGTGTAAGTATATGTGTAAGTATATGTGTAAGTATATATGTAAGTATATGTGTAAGTATATATGTAAGTATATGTGTAAGTATATGTGTAAGTATATGTGTAAGTATATGTGTAAGTATATGTGTAAGTATATGTGTAAGTATTTGTTTAAGTGTATAAGTATAAGTGTGTCTATGTATTTGTATATGTCTATATACATACACAGATGTACATGCATGTATATACGGTAGGTGAAAGTGGGTAGGAAATTTAGCATAGGGCTATTAGGCAAAAGTTAGCTTATAGGTGTCAATTTCAAAATGTGAATCCACGTGAATCTGTACTAATGAGCTAAAAAAGAAAGTCAAATCATTATGAGAAAAAGGAAAAAGCGCAACTCACATTGCGTGAAAGCAGTGACGGTGGCGTTTCCTTTCCCCGTGTCCATCATGTAGCCGTGCCTTGGCGGGCCGGTGATCCGGAAGAGCGCCGAGCCCCGGGCGCTGTCGCGGTCTTCCGCCCTCAGGGATTTGCCGGTGATGGTGAAACCCAAGCGGCCTCCGTCCAGGACCCTCAAGGTTGGGGCGCCCTTGTTGACGGCGATCTGGGGCACGCCGTCGTCCAAGGGCAGGACGCTGATCTTCAGCACCTGCGGCTTCCTCGTCTCGTAGACGGTGTCCGGGAAGACGTAGAAGTCGGCGTGGGTGCCGTCCGTCACGGTGAAGGAGAAGCCGTCGCGGGCGCTGTCGCCGCCGTCGTGCCGGTAACTGATCATGTTCTCGTTCAAATCCTGTTTGGTGAACGAGTTCACGACTCGGCTGGAGTTGTACAAAAGACGTCCGTGTAGCGGCGGCTGCGTGACGGAGAAACGAAGAAGACGATCCGGCGTGTCCCTGTCCTCTGCCGTCAACTCGAATGGCGTGATGAGCCCGGCCCCGCCCTCGATCACCGTCAGGCCGTGCGCCGTCACCACCGGTTTCTTGTTGTCGACGTCGGCGATGGAGATGATGAAAGTGCGGAAAACCGGGTTGTAGCCGTCCGTCACTTCGAACTCGAAACTGTCCATTTTTATCTCGTCGTCCGCCGTGTGGATGTAGTACACCTTATTGCCCGCTAGTTGGAGCTGTGTGAAGGAGGATACTGGCATGCCGGGGGCGTCGGTGCACTCTAGGTGGCCTCGGACTGGAGCGCGGGTGATGGTGAAGACCAAGCGTTCGTCTGGGCTGTTGCGGTCGCTGGTGCTGAGGAGGTCCGTGGTTAGCGTAGCGCGTCCGCCTTCTTTCAAGGACACGCCTTTGCTTACCACTCGGGGGAAGACGGCGTCGATGGCGCCCACCGTGATGTAGAAGTAGCGGTCGATTAGCGGGTTGAAGCCGTCTGTTACGTCGAATTTTAGCAGGTCGTTGACGCCCTCCAGGCCGCCGTGAATGTAGGACACTCGTCCGTGGTCTATGTCGTCCTGGGTGAAGTTCATCCCGGTTGTCACGTTTTGCGGCGACCCATCCATTGGGGTGTGTTGTAGGTAGCCCTGGGTGGGGGCGCGGCGGACTACGTAGGTTAAAGCGGCGTCTTCCGAGTCCAGGTCGGTGGCGGTTAGGACGTCGGAGTCGATGATTTTGATTTGGCCGGCTTCTATTTCCAGGCCGCGGTTGATGGCCATTCTGGGGGTTTCGTCGTCTACGGGGAGGACCATGACTACAACCGTGGCCTCTACGGAAAAATGGCCGTCGGTTAGGAGCAAGTCGAAGTGGTCCCGAGTGCTCTCGGAGTCGTCGTGTTGGTAAACGATGGAGGACGCTTCGCTGATTTGGTCCAGGGTGAAATTGAAGACGGGTAGAGTGCCGCCGGCTAGCTGGTTGAGGAGAAAGCCGTGTGTTGGGGGACGGTTGACCACAAAGGTCAAGCGTTCGGCGGGTAGGTCGTTGTCAACCGCGTTGAGGATGGGCGTGTCCACTACTAGGTTCATGCCCTCCATGACCACGAACTCCCTCATGTAGATTTCGGGTTTTTCGTCGTTGGCGGGTACGATGACGATGGGGAAGAAGTAGCGTTGGGAGAAGTTGATGCCGTCCGAGCATCGGAAGGCGAAGCGGTCCTCCACGGGTTCCACGCCGCGGTGGATGCTCTGCACGTAGAAAATATGGCGGCGTCGGACGTCCTTGACGGTGAAGGCGCTGACCGCCGTGCCCGAGCGGGATTTCTCCGAGCCGGGCGCCGGAGAGACATTCTCAACGTAGCCCGAGGTGGGCTGGACCACGATGGTGCATAAGAGTTCCTCCGCTGGGGTGTCCACGTCCTCGGCGGCGAGATGGTGGCTGAGGATAGGCTCCTTCCCGCCTTCCGGGACGGAAAAGCGCTCTCCTACCGAGACTTGCGGGGCCTGGTTGTCCAGGGGTAGAATGGTAACCTGGACTCGAACGCCGGTGATCCTGTTGCCGGCCACAGTCCACTCGTCGGATGCGTCCGTCACCGTGAGGTTGAAGACGTCCACTTTGGTGGTGAAGCCTAATTCGCCGCCGGTGTGGGCGTAGAGGACGTGGCCGTTGATGACGTCGGCGTTGGTGAAGACGTTGGACGGGACCCCCCGGACTAGGATCTCGCCCATGGACGGTGGGTCTCGGACCAGGAAGGTCAAGCGGAGGTCGTGACCCCGGATGACTTCGCCGGTGATTTCGGTGGCCCCGTTTTCCAGCACGTCCATGGATGACCCGATGGCGCCTGAGGGGAGGTCGGGGGACGGGGATTGGTCGTCAACGAAGGGCCTGACGCTGATCTTTACGGTGACGGGGACCAAGTGGACGCCGTCGCTGATGTCCAACTCTAAGGAGTCGGTCTCTGAGCGGTCGCCGTGGTGTTGGTAGGACACCCGGCCGTTGTCTATGTCCTCCAGGTGGAAGACGTCGCCCCGTGTCATATCCACGTTGGCTAGCAAGACGCTTCCGTGCAAAGGTGGGCGGGTGACGGCGAAGGAGATGCGTCGGGGGTCCGTGTCCGAGTCGGATGTGTAGAGCTCGCCGTTGGTGACGACGTGCGAGCCGCGTTGGCGCACGGCGAAGCCCGAGTTGGTGACTCGCGGCGGCTTGTTGTCCACCGGCTGGAGGAGAATGGCGAAGACGCCGTCCCTCCCATTTCCGGAGACGTCCTCCACGGTGAAGTTGAACTGCAGGACGTGGGCGGTGACGCCCAGTTCCAAGTCGGGGGGCCGATAGGCGATTTTATGGTGGTCGATCTGAGCCTGAGTGAAGACGGAGACTTGGATTTCGGGATTCTCGCTCAGAACCAGCGCCCCCATAACCACTGGGTTGTTGTCGTCTGTGTCCGTGGGGGGCCGCGTCACCGTATACTTCAAGTCGCGGTCCTCCGAGTCGGCGTCCGTGTAGCGTAAACACTTCTTGCGTAGTTGCGTGAGCCGATACTCGTGCACGGTCATTTCCAGCGTGGCCTCGGGGTGGCGCTGTGGCGGGAGGTCATCCACGGGGAGGATTTTCACCAGGAAGGAGCTCTCTTCCGAGCGGTTGGGGGGGTCGTTGTCGTCCTCCACGCGGAACGTCAACCTGTCGGTCAGAGTGCGTCCTTCGTGTGGACCCACGTGCCGGTAGAAGACTTTTCCGTCCGTTATGTCGCGCTGTAGCCACTCGCTCACCGCCTTCTCGTACATTTGCTCGCCGGTGTCAAACCTCCAGGTGGAGGGGTCCTCGGGGGCCTCGGCCTGGCGTAATAGGACCTCCCCAATGGCGGAGAAGGGGTGGACCAGCACGAACTTGACGGTAGAGTCCTCCGAGTCCACATCGGCGGCGGCGAGTGACAACGGCGAGATGGCTACGGTCCGCCTCTCCGGGAGAACCGAGCCGGTGTTGGCGGTGACCACGGGGGGCTCGTCGTCGGTTGGGACCACCGTGACGGGGAAGAGGAACTCCACCTGGTGGGCGCCGTCCGTCATGCGGAAAATCACGTTGTCGCTGTAGGTGTCGCTGCCGTCATGCCGGTAGACCACCCGACCCGCCTCCAAGTCGGCCGGCGTGAAGAACTTCTGGTTCGAATCCAAGATAAGCAAATCGCCATGTCTAGGCCCGCCCACCGGCCAAATCCGTACATGGTCCAGGTTGTCTTCGTCGGAGATTTCCAAGTTGCGTTGGCTCGACAGTGGACGCGATTGTCCCTCGTAGAGCAACTGACCGCTATTTTTGGTAACTACGGGCGCCAAGGTATTCATGGGTTTAACCACGATCATAAAGGCGAAAGGGTCCGACGCCGCCCCCTCCGTGTCCAGCACTTCCAGCTCCAACTGGAAAATACGTTCGGCGTCCGAGTCGGCGGCGGGCGGCTTGTAGGCGATCTTAAAGTCGCGTAAGTCGCCTTGGTAAAAAGATCCGATGGGTAAGTTCCGGTCATCCGTACTGACCAGGTAACCCTCTTCGTAGGACGGTGGCGAGGTGATGTTGAAAAGTAGGCGGTCTGGCTCTGACTCGGCGTCCTCTGCGGCCAACATATCGGGGGTCAACGCCGTCATGACGAACTGATCCACCTCCATCATCATCATAGCCACAAAGCTCGGCTTGGGTGGCGTGTTTTCTTCCCCTTCCTTCATCCGGACTAGTATTTGGAAGTACTCTTGCTTGAGGAGGTTACCCTCCCCATCGTGTAGTTCCACCACCATTGGGAGGTGATCTCGACTAGGCGACTTGGACGTATGCCGGTAGCGGAGGTTCATCTGGAGGAAATTCTCGCAGTCGGACACTCCCGTGGTTGAGTCGCCTGTTAGAATCCCATAACGGGGCAAGTCCCCAGGCAAAGGGGTGACGGAGCATCGTTGTGTTTGTCTATCAAAGGCGAATTCCAGGATTCGCCCGTCGATTGGGTTACTGAACCCCATCAGCTTCTCCACAGTGAGCGGCATGTTTTTAATCAGCACCTCCAGTTGGGTGAAGACCACCTCGACCTCCACCACGAAGGGGATAACAACAGTATCGGTTTGGGTATCGTACCTTAGCTGCAACCTGATACGATCCCTAGCCGGACTCCTGGCTCCCCAATGAGAGTACTTAACATCATTAGGTCCAAACTCGCATGGGAACTTCTTAGGGGTCAAAGTCCCCGGCTTTTGGGACCACGGTCGGTCGTCCAAGACGGTGACGCCACACTTGTCCCCGGGTTGGACTTGAATCACCAGGTCGTTGACGGGATCCACGAAAACGGAGCGTCCCAGTGGGGCTCGGAGTCCATTATTGGCGACCAGTACAGTGTCTTCAGACAACTCGGACCTCAAGGCGTAGGAAAGCCCATGCCGCTTTTGAGATTCCTCCCGACTGGCGGCTGTGGCGAGGAAAACGAGCGCCAGGAAAGCGGCGCACCCCCACGAGGGAGAGATTCCGGCCATTGGAAGTTTGCGCGGGTGAGCGACTTTAAGTTGAAAAGCGAGGAGACGGCGTGGTGCAGCCCCCGCCGCCGAGGTGCACCATTCTCCCGCAGCGTCGCGTCCGTGCACTGGCGAGCGAAGCAAACTTCAAGCTGGCTGTTCTCGGATGGAGTAAAGAGCGGCCCCGCCCCCCCGCTAGCCCATTGGTCGCCGTGGTGGAAGGAATTGGATTGCACACCAAAAAAAAAAAAAAGGGAGGAAAAGTCGTCACCTTACCGTGGCTTGTTGTTTGATATGGTCTGGCTGAGTTCCGTGGGTGTTTCTTGATGTGATGTCTGGTTCATAATGGTAGCTTTGCTTTCCAAGCGAGACGGATGGATGGACGGAGAAATGGGATGGCATGAGAATGCTTTGTCGCCCTCCTGTGGTTAAGTGTTGAATTTCTTAGGGTAGAACCTATGGATTGTATGGAAAGCTTGGTTAAAAAAATGAGAATGTGGGGAAAATTGAACATCAATTCATGCATAATAACATCATTTAATATTGATATTCAAATAAAATGACCATTCATTGCTTTTGACCAAAAAAATATAAATATAAATAATAAGTACAAATGGATTTAGAGAAGTATAAAATTCACAATGCATCTAATTGGATGGACTATTTTCTTTCTAGTTTATTTTTCTTCCAAGTTGATTTATGACTGACAGATTTTTGTTTTGCTAAAAACCCTCTTCCATCTTCATTCAAGTTTTTTTCCTTTTTGTGAGTAACCCCTTCCTCTCATCGCGCAAAGCTTTCCAGACGTCAAACATTTCCGTCAACCATCAAGGCAACATTCTCCCGTGGCGCTGCAAGCCCGGTCACGATCCGCCATCAATCACTAAGCTGAGGATGATAAAGAGCCGGAGGACCCCCCTACTTCAAGCCAGGGGGCGTGGCCTATTCGTCAAGAGCCGTTTTGAAGTATCGCTGGCGCCAAACCGAAAAAAAAACAAAAAAAACATGGACTCTGGTGCTCTAAATGAGGGAGCGTTACTAGGATACGTGCAGCTGTCCTTTTTTATTTTGGTCTTGGTCAATACACGGCACCCTCGCTCTGATACTTTGGAGAATTTGACCCTGGCTGTTGTTAGCGACCTTTGACCCTATTTGGAGGCTTGTCATGTCAAACTAGGGTGTAAACAGCAACGTGTTGATAAGTGCAATAAAGGGTGGAGGGAACTGGATTAGACTGGATGCTCTTGAGGAGACTGTCAATCAATCTGTGTGGCTTTAAAATGATGGTGGAGAATATTTTGGCAAAAATCTGACTGGGAAAAGTGATAGAAAAAGGGCTTAATGATGAAATTAGATTGTAATAAGTATTCTTTTTGGCCCCGCCCACTATACAGAAGATGACATCACAACCAGAATGCTCCCTGATGCAGTGACTGAAAAACACTGTAGAAAAACAGCCAGTTCTGAGCATTTTTATGCCATTTCGGGGAAACTACTTGTTAACTTAGAGCAGGAATGGGCAAACTACGGCCCGCGGGCCACATCCGGCCCGCTGTGTCTTTTAATCCGGCCTGCTAACATTGTCCAAATAATGTTTTTTTTCCCCCAAGATGGCGCCGTCACGTGGAAGCCAGTGGCAGTAGCTCAGTCCACTCTTATTTGTTTTTTTTGTGTTTTTTTATAGCCCCTCTATCTTTTTTAATGAAATTGTAATATTTCTTAATAAATTTCCTTTGACTTTACTTTGTACTTTAAACTTTTTACTTTAATGATGAGTATGTTAATACTTGAGTCCTTTTTTCTGTTTATGTTTCATATGTACTGTTAACGGATGCACTTTTTTATATGTATCACATCTTGATTTAATCACTTTCTGTTCATTTTGTAGCATTTACAGGTCATACCCAGTTTATTTTGGGTCACTTTATAATTTCTTGTCAACCTCCTGTTAATCTTAAGGTATTTAAGGGTCATTTTCTGCAATGGGGTTCCAAAATAATGATGTCAATGTCTTACATGACATATGCTATTGGACAAAATGACCATTTTTTTTGTTGAAAAACCTGAGTTTCAGAGGAACTGTAGACCTTTTGCACTGATAGAAAATACAAGAGTTAGTAGTCAATCCACGTCCGGATGTCAACGGCAACCAAAAAGAACTAACTTGTCTGACACGTTATATTTAAAAGAAGTAAAAAAAAACCACTTCTTATCATTGTTTGAACACAAAGCTGCACATAACCAGTCCACTCTGGCCCAAAGCTAAATATCCAGCCAGTAAACGCTAAGGTAATTTGGTGGGCAGAAAAGCCATGTCAAAATTTGGCATGCTCACAAATGACTAGTGGACAGTGTTGACAGAGTCCAATTATAAGTGGAGCGGAGTAAACTGTGAGCAAAAAAACCCTCCGGCTTTGACAGCTCGCAGATAGAAGCCAAAATGGCTAGAATAAAACTCCCTGACAGCAAACCCCGCAGAGAAGGGAATTGGATCATATCCCCCCCCAAAAAAACCTTCAGGCTCCAGCTTTCCAGCCAAGGCGGCTTTTACAATATTCCGTCACATCCCATTCATATCGAATTTGGCGTCCATGGGCAATCCGGTGCGTAGCGAAAGGTACCGTGGAGAGGGGGGATTGGTCTCTGGACGATGCTAACGTTTCTGTAAGCCTTGTTTTTTGTCAAATGCCTCAACGCTAGCTCGGATAAGCCGCTACCTTTGGCGTGAAAGTGTGAAAAAACAACAAAATACATTGTTAATCCCATCCAAAATCACATTTGAGGTGGCGAGACGGAACGGTTAAGGTTGATTTGGGTCAATTTATCGAAGAAAAGAAGAATTTTTGGACGTTAACGGCTTTTTCGAGCCACAAACTATTGATATTTTCTAATGTTATTCCTTGGTAGCCATACTGTTCTTCATTTCCATTGGTGGAAGAATGAAGCCAACCCAAACTATTGCAAGGCGGTCAATCCCTAGATGGCGCCGTCTGACGTCATCATGAAGGCAATTTGGCTTCATCAACTTCCTGTCAGACGCAATTGCGTTCCGCCGTTTCAAGGGCGCCTTCGATTCGCTCCTACGAACGCCCCAAAGTAAATTGCGCCAACGGCCGGATCCATCTTGCGCAAATTTCCCAAATCTCGGGAGGGAGGCAGGCCGGTTGACGAAAAGGGCGCCGCCATCCAGTCCGATTTAATCATTGGATTTTTGTAGCCCGCTTGGACGTCGGAAGCCGCTTGGGAAACCCCCCATGGGCGAGCACTGAATGAAGGGAACCATCCTAGCGACCAGTTATTTGCGCTTTTTGTTTACCATGTACGTTATACGTATGTAGATACTACAGGTTTGAGTTTTTGCAATAAGATATATATATATATATTTATTTATTTTTTGTTTTTGCAATAACATATATAGATTTTTTTAGTTTTTGCAATACGA
This sequence comes from Stigmatopora nigra, assembly GCF_051989575.1. Classification (NCBI taxonomy): domain Eukaryota; kingdom Metazoa; phylum Chordata; class Actinopteri; order Syngnathiformes; family Syngnathidae; genus Stigmatopora; species Stigmatopora nigra. The sequence goes on along the minus strand of NC_135515.1, from coordinate 2,314,482 downwards.
TATATAGATTTTTGTTTTGTTTTTTTGCAATAAAATATGTAGATTTTTTTTTGTTTTTGCAATAAGATATATAGAATTTTTCTAGTTTTTGCAATAAAATAGTGATTTTTTTGGTTTTTGCAATTAGATATATATATTTTTTTGTTTTTGCCATTAAAATATAGAGATTATTATTTCTGTTTTTGCACCTAAATAGGAGTCACCAAATTTCGGGGATCTGCCAATACCTTGTCAATTCATTTTATAATTTATTACAGGCTAAAAAAATTATGTTTTTTCTTTTCTCCCTAAAAACCGATAGCCTGTTAGTTACTTTTTTCCCCAAAAAACAGTTACTATGTAAACAGATGTCTATTTAGCCTGTTATTCTCCATTTTACTATGGCTAGTTTATTCCTGTTTTTTTGCTAAAAAAAACTTAACCTCTGTCTAAAATGCTTTCTGTTTTTGTCCCTATTCATGGTGTATTTTTTGACAGCAACTTACCATCAGAAAAAACACTACAACTTTAAAATACAATTAGAAAAAATAACACTAGCAGGATGCAAAAATGATGCTGCAGAGACGAACCATTTTGGCTATTTTTCCAAAAACCAGAAAATGGACCGTCGGGCTTCATGTCGAGGGCACAATACCATACCCCCCCCCCCCCCCCCCCCCCCGCTTTCCAAACATCAGGGGATGGAGGGAATATTTCAAATATTTGCACTTTTCCCCCCTGCCGTGCCGTAATGGACTTAATCTGCCCCTCGGAGTCATCTGTCATCTGTTAACTGATGTAATTGATGCTTCCTGATAGATGTGGGCTCGGGCTCCATTTATGACCCTAGCTTAGCCCCCCCAGCATACAAACATACAACAAGGGAAGGTTAAACCCACTGACCACCGCCTGTTCAGTTCTGTCAGTCGATGACAACACACAATTTGCCCGTCCAGGGGTGGGCAAACCAGACTTTTGGGCCACATTGACTTAAAATATTTGACAGGGTCAGCACAAGATAGGATACATATAAAAAAGTGCATCCGTTAACAGTACATATGAAACATAAACAGAAAAAAAGGATTATTAAGTATTAACATACTCATCACTCATCATTAAAGTAAAAAGTATAAAGTACAAAGTATAAAGTCAAAAGGAATGTATTAAGAAATATTAAAATGTCATTGAAAAAAGATAGAGGGGCTATAAAACACGAAAAATAAATAGTAGTTTGCCCATGTCTACGCTAAAGATGTACCAGATTGATGCCTTCTCTTGTATTATTCATATTAATATATATTAAAGATAACTAAAAATGAACCGAACAAAAATCAACGGCTAACAACGATCCTTACAGATTAGCCGGGTTAACGTTAGCTTAGCATCTATTTCCGATGCGCTATCACGATGAATATGTCCTTAGAAATTGTAAAATTGCTCTGGTGCCAACTACACTGGCCCAAAAGTGGGACGACATTCCAACAAAGTGCACAAAACGGCCACTAGCGAGCGCTAATGAGCTGACATTAACCCAATGACAAGTGATTCGTAGTAAGGCTAAAACTAAGTCGTGTGTAAACGCTCCCATGAATATTAAATGATGTTGATGCAGACATCTTCAGGTGCCCTCCAGCTGGCGCCACCCAACCTGATTTATAACGTTCGTAAAACTCCGGAGCGCCAAAAGTTAAAAGTCGTAAACAAGTCGGCGAGTCTGGAAATTGAGGAGGGAGGATTGGCCCAACGTTTACTATGAACTATTTTCATGGCCCAGATTTTCAGACACCAAAGTAAGATAGGAGGAGCGTACCCCTGGGGGAATGATTATTTTTATTTATTTAGTCATTATTTTTTGGGGCTCTCCAAAGGGGGAAACGGCTTCCGAGTTGTTAACAAAAACAGCTTTTATACGACATGTCAGCAATAAATTGTACTGGTGGTCCAAAAGTAGAGTGGTGGAGTTTTCTGCCCCCTAGCGGACGACAACTACAATTTGCACTATTGTAACCCCAATTCTTTCAAGCGGGCCTTTCTTACATTATTCATTGGTTATCTTCACGAGAGTCGCAGGGGTGCTGGAGCCTATCCCAGCCATCAACGGGTAGTTTAAGGGAACAAGTTTGTGCGAAGTTTGGAAAAAATTAGGCAAATCGATATATAAATAAACATTAAGTTTGTGCAAAAATGTTATTTGTCACTGTTTGGTCAAATTTTTGGCAAATCGATATATAAATAATCCTTAATTCTACGCAAAAAGGTTATTTAGCTTAGTTTTAACTGATAAGATCGTTTTTTTTTTTTGTGCCAAAATGGCGCAGTTATAATGGAGTGAATCCAAGTTTCCTGCCTGGTTTTCTCCAAGATCATAACACATGATCATCTCTGAAATTTTGTCAATTTGTGGAGGCCAAACTAAGGGGGGGGGGGGGGGATAACAACTCTTGATATGTAAGACATATTTAATCAAGAGGGAGGTGGCAGCTTGGCAGGATGTGTCCAGAGAGGAGGGATGGCGAGATGGCGATAGGCGGGGCTGCCCGCCTGCCTGCCTGCATAATATGTCATTGAGTTACATTGTGTACTTACTGGAGGACCACTTCTCAGGATTTAAGGCTGTATTTTTCCAAGAACTGGTCTTTTGGTCGTTTACCAACTGCTTACTTGTCAAAGCAACATTGGAAAGGTAACTAACACTTATTTTCCAAAGTGCATGTGATTTTTTGGATGTCAAATTACGTTAAGTCAAATTCTGGTAGAGTTTTGAAAGTAGAATCCAACTTATTAAGACTAAACATCGGAGATTGAATATTTGACAAAAAACTTTCTGGCTTCATTTCTAATTGTACATTGATTTCCATTCACCGCTATTGATTTTCAACGCAAGTTTTCTTTTCATTAATTGGACATTTACAACAACACAATAGAATGTAATACTCTAACTTGTTAGGTAATAAAGTCAAATTGCTCATTGGAACCAATTGCAAGGGTGTTTTGAATAAGAATAAGCATAAAAATAGGAATAAGAATATGAATAAGAATAGGAATAAGAATAAGAATACGAATAAGAATAAGAATAAGAATAGGAATAGGAATAAGAATAGGAATAAGAATAGGAATAGGAATAGGAATAGGAATAGGAATAGGAATAGGAATAGGAATAGGAATAGGAATAGGAATAGGAATAGGAATAGGAATAGGAATAGGAATAGGAATAGGAATAGGAATAGGAATAGGAATAGGAATAGGAATAAGAATAAGAATAAGAATAAGAATAAGAATAAGAATAAGAATAAGAATAAGAATAAGAATAAGAATAAGAATAAGAATAAGAATAAGAATAAGAATAAGAATAAGAATAAGAATAAGAATAAGAATAAGAATAAGAATAAGAATAGGAATAGGAATAGGAATAGGAATAAGAATCAGAATAGGAATAAGAATAGGAATAAGAATAGGAATAAGAATAGGAATACGAATAGGAATAAGAATACGAATAGGAATAAGAATACGAATAAGAATACGAATAGGAATAAGAATAGGAATAAGAATAGGAATAAGAATAGGAATAAGAATAGGAATAAGAATAGGAATAAGAATAGGAATAAGAATAGGAATAAGAATAGGAATAAGAATAGGAATAAGAATAGGAATAAGCATAGGAATAAGCATAGGAATAAGAATAGGAATAAGAATAGGAATAGGAATCGGAATAAGAATCGGATATAGACTTTGTAATCATAATTGACTGGAAAAAAGTCATAATTCCCAGTTATGTATGACGATATTGGTAAACGCAAGAAAGCGCAAAAGAATAATCATAGAAATGTCAATGGTGGCAGGTTTAAGGATGTCACAGTTGTACTACAAAAAGTCGGACAACTCGTCGTACACCGACCGCATCCCGCTGCGGGTGGTGCGGGCCGAGGCTGAACTATCGGCCCTGGAGAGGGCCTACCTGGGCGCCGTGGGGAAGGGCGATTACGCCACGGTCAAGGAGGCCCTGGAGGAGGCTCAGATCTACTTCCCCATCAACATCGACTGCGTGGACTCGCTGGGCCGCACGGCGCTGCTCATCGCCATCGAGAACGAGAATTTGGAAATCGTGGAGCTGTTGCTCAGCTACGACGTGCACGTGGGCGACGCCCTGCTGCACGCCATTCGCAAGGAGGTGGTGGGCGCCGTGGAGCTGCTGCTCAACCACAAGAAGCCCAGTGGCGAGAAACAGGTAGAGACCACCATTTTGTGCCAAATGGGATTTGATTTCCATGGAATTTTTCCAGTTCTACAGTAATCCCTCGAATATTGCGGCATCACTATATGACAGATTTTTACTAAAGTCAAATTATTTTAGATTTTTCTTAAATATGTCAAGCTTTAACCTTTCTTTCTGGGTTCTCCAACGTACAAAAGTCAAGCAAAAAAAGTATTTACAGTAATCCCTCAAATATCGCGGCTTCACTACATTGCAGATTTTTATTAAAGTCAAATTATTTTGTATTTTCTTAAATATCTGGACATATGACTAAGTCAATTTTTTTCTTAAATATGTCATCCTTTGAGCTTTCTCAGATCTCTAACGTATAAAAGTAAATCCACAGTAATCCCTCAAATACCGCAACTTCACTACATTGCGAATTTTGACTAAACTCCAATTACTTTAGATTTTTCTTAAACATTCTTTCCATCCCGACAGGTCCCTCCCATCCTCCTGGACAAACAATTCTCCGACTTCACCCCGGACATCACCCCCATCATCCTGGCGGCCCACACCAACAACTACGAGATCGTCAAACTGTTAGTCCAACGTGGCGTTTCCATCCCACAGCCGCACGCCGTACTATGCGACTGCCTGGAATGCGCATCCAGCTCAGACGTGGACGGCTTGCGTCACTCCCACTCGCGGCTCAACATCTACCGAGCCCTAGCCAGCCCATCACTCATCGCCCTATCCAGCGAAGACCCCTTCCTCACCGCCTTCCAACTGAGCTGGGAACTGGAAGAACTAAGCCGGGTTGAGAACGAGTTCAAGAAGGAGTACGAGGAGCTGTCGCGCATGTGCAAACAGTTCGCCAAAGACCTTTTAGACCAGACCAGGAGTTCCAAGGAGTTGGAAATCATCCTCCACTATCGGGACGACGTCAACCCACTGTTGGACGAGAACGCCAATGACCTGGCTCGGGTCAAGTTGGCTATCAAATACTGCCAAAAAGAGGTAAGGATTTACTTTCGGTAGCACGACACACGGTCCGTTCTGTGTAATAACTTTGGGGTGAGGTAATATGAAAAGACTTTTGGCGGTGATCTGCCCCCTACTGGCTGACTGTAGGTATGTGAAAGACAGTGAGAGGTAAGAATGTTGAATTATGAGTCCAAAATGATAACTTATTTGGTTTTTTTTGCTGGGAAAACTGCACCTTATGGAGAAGTACTACCAATTTCGTCATACGTAGTATTTTGGGTATGATGACAACTTTAGGCTTTTGTCCAGTGATTATAACAATGCACAAAGACATTTTTTCTACCTGGACTTAATTAAATTCCCGTTCAAAAATGTCTTAAGAACCAAAATGTCCGAAAATGATAAACTCATCCAAAGACAAACACCAAAACAAAGTGTTTTGTTGACATGAATCTGGCCTCCTCAAGACAAAAGTAGCGAAAACACAGTCCAGTTCTTAAAGACAGAAATAAAAACCAAAGTCATCCGACCGGCAGACGTTTTATTTCAGCGGAAAAGAAAGGAAGTGAGACCAACCAACTCCCATTAGAGATTCAACCCGAGCAACAAAATGACAACAACGGCGTCAAGACGAGCCACAAATGGCTGCAAATGGTCAGACTCGTCCCTGAGGACTTTTGGGCGGCTCCTAATTGCAAGCCTGCTCCTTAATGTAATACATTAGTCTTGCCCCCCCCCCCCCATACTGACAATGTGACAACGCTGAAATTTCTTCTTTTATAAAATATTGGTTCAATTTTAAAAAGGGCCTTAAAGGATTATTAGGATTATTTTTTTGTCAATTTGGACCAGATTCATTTAAAAGTACTATTGGATTTTATTTTTTTAAGACTTGGTGGTACCTTTTAAAAGTTATTGTTGCCTTTTTGGGGTTATGTTTTTTTTTTTTAGAAGATGGTGGTTTAGCAATGAGCTCCATAACATTAGAAGCACTTAACAGTTGTCCACAAAATGTCTTCTGTGCTCGCCAGTTTCAGTCTGCGGCAAATGCTAAACACCGTCGGGCAGATTGGAACCATAACGTAATCCCAATGAATTCTTAGATGGATACTGTGTGGCAATTTGGGCCCCTCCCCTAGACAAGATGGGAAATTTGCAAAGGGATTCTGTATGGAAAGACCTCATCTGGCTGCCCATTAGGCTCCGAATCCATTTGGACAAAATTAGGTTAAAGTCAAATCAAGGAAAGACAGCTTTTGGATGTCTTGGGCGTGCAGTGGTACCTCAACATACGAGCAATTTGAGATATGAGTAACATTTTGGGCAAATATTTATCTTGAGATACCAAACACATTTTGGTATATAAGCATGCAATGGAAGAAAATCATGGGCAGTGTCTTTTTGGTCGCAACTCCATGTAATGTCTGTACGAGCACTGGGCGGAGCCTTGCATTTTTTTAGTGTTTTTTCTCTCCTGTTAGTCAGTGCAAATGGCGGCGCTTTTAGGCTAATACGAGAGGAGTATATAGTACTTTCTTTTGGCAATTGGACATGAGTTATCTTATTTTGAGGACATTTGTGTGCATCATTTTTGGACTATTTTGAAGAGAAGACAAAAGCAAACAACCCTTGATAGGTTGGATCTGATAGTCAGGGTGGAGGCGGGGCCAATAGAGCCAAAAAGGTATCAAAACTTAGAACAAAATTAGAATGAAGTTTAGTGTAAGGTTAGTTAAACTTATTTTTGAGTGCATCTGCATCGTAATCCAGGTTCATTTAAATTTATTTATGTTATGTTACGAGTGGGTTGCCATGTTTCGGGGGGCAGCTAAATTAGAGGGTCAACAATCTGTTTGTCCCGTTCCTAGTTTGTGGCCCAGCCCAACTGTCAGCAGCTGCTAGCATCCCGTTGGTACGACGAGATCCCGGGCTGGAGGAGGCGCCATTGGGCAGTTAAGCTCATCACTTGTGTCCTCATCGGTTTCCTCTTCCCGCTGCTGTCAGTCTCCTACTTGGCGGCGCCCAAAAGCCGCTACGGCGCCTTCATCCGCAAGCCCTTCATCAAGTTCATCTGTCACGCCGCTTCCTACTTGACCTTCCTCTTCTTGCTCCTGCTGGCGTCGCAGCACATCGAAGCCCCGCAGCAGGACGTTCAGGGACCGGCGCCGAGTGCCGTGGAATGGATGATTTTACCCTGGGTCGTCGGTAAGGAGCCCCGATCGACTGCGGGGGTGCCGGGATTAAAGCCTCCGGCGTTTGCTTGCGTCTTGAAGGATTTGTCTGGACCGAGATCAAGCAGATGTGGGATAGCGGTTTCCAGGACTACATGGACGACTGGTGGAACATTATGGACTTCATCATGAATGCGCTGTACCTGGCCACCATTTCTCTCAAGATTGTCGCTTATGCAAAGGTACTGGAATGTGGACTTGGTGACATTTCGTCACCAGACAGTTGGCCTAACATTAACCACTAACCTTATCCACTTTTAAAAAAGTTGACAAATTCTTGATTAAAGAAAATAAAACAGAAAAAACTCGCTCGACAACACAATCCCAAGTTCCTACGTTGTTTATGTTGTTGAGCGAGTTTTTGCTGTTTTATTTTCTTTAATAAAGAATATGTGAATTTCCTTTTTTTTCTGTAATAGTGGTTAAGGTTAGTGGTTAAGGTTAGGCCAACTGTCTGGCGACCAAGGGTCCGTTTGACGAAATGTCCGGGTACCAACTATTGCTGCAGGTCTTGGGAACTATTAGACCCCATAGAGGAGGTTTTACTGTTTAGTGGTAGGGGCAGACCAGATGGAGATTCCTAAGTGTCTTGCATTGATGGTCAAAAATGAACTTGAACTTTTTTTCTTGTCTCGCAGTACAACGGGCAGAAACCACGATGCAACTGGGAAACCTGGCACCCGACGCTAATCGCCGAAGCCTTGTTCGCCATCGCCAACATCTTCAGCTCATTGCGCCTCATCAGCCTCTTCACGGCCAACTCCCACTTGGGCCCACTACAGATCTCACTAGGCCGGATGCTCCTGGACATCCTCAAGTTCCTCTTCATCTACTGCCTGGTTCTTCTGGCCTTCGCCAATGGCCTCAACCAACTCTACTACTACTACGACGAAAGAGACGTGGGCAACAACTGCAAGGGGATCCGTTGCATGCAGCAAAACAATGCCTTCTCCACGTGAGTTTTCCCATAGGAGTCCATTTTGGAAGATGGGTGACTTTTGGGGCTATTGCGGTCATTTTTTGGGTTTTTTCCAGGTTGTTCGAGACGTTGCAGTCGTTGTTTTGGTCCGTCTTCGGCCTGGTTTCTCTCTACGTGACGAGGGTGAAGCCGGACCACCAATTCACCATGTTTGTGGGAACCACCATGTTTGGAACGTACAATATCATCTCCCTGGTGGTTTTGCTGAATATGCTGATCGCCATGATGAACAATTCGTACCAGCATATCGCCGTGAGATGCTCCCGTTCAAAGTTTTTTTGTTGCTTTTGTCTTCTTTTGACTTGTGTCTTCTTTTTCAAGGATCATGCGGATATCGAGTGGAAATTTGCCAGGACTAAATTATGGATCAGCTACTTCGAGGAGGGAGGAACTTTGCCGTCACCGTTCAATATAATCCCCAGTCCCAAGTCTTTTTATTATTTGAGTGGATGGATTAAAGCGCGGGTGTTTCGGAGGCCGAGTTTAAAAAGACTGGAGACTTTTGAGAGTTTGGGGGTAAGTTTTTGGACTTGTTATTAGTGGTTGTATTCTTCATGTGGGCCCTAATATTAAGATTTTTTTTAATAAATGGATTAAAAGCCTTGAATATTGAGTTTTTTATAGATCTAAAACAATTTTTATTTTAGCTTTTTTTTAAATGTATTTTTAGATTTTACTAAATGATTTTTGACCTAAAAACACAGAAAAATGGATTAAAAAATGACAATAATTGATTTTAAAAAGGGAAAATCAGTAAATTAAATATACATCTATACTCTTCATTTGAAATTGATCCTAAAACACAAAGTCAGCACTCATGATTGACTTTCTCTGACCACACAAAATAATGAGGCAGGCTAGATTAGGCCCCCGGGCCACCACTTTGACACCCATGGCTTCGATCTTACAAAGAAAACAACAACTAAAGACCTATTACGACACATTTCCTCAAAACCAGCATTCTTCTCAACCCAATATGTCTTCTACTTTCACAGAGACGTGCTGCAGAAAACGTAAGACAAAACCACCAGTACCAGGTAAAATAATCTCCAATCATCTACCAATCTTTTTCCCTATCAAAGTCCACATTGGCACCCATCTATTCCCAGGAAGTTCTGAGGAACCTGGTCAAGCGCTACGTAGCCGCCATGATCCGAGACGCCAAAACCGAAGAAGGCCTGACTGAAGAAAACTTCAAGGTTGCCAGTCCTGACCCAGAAAAGCAGTTTATCTACACTTTTCAACCATTTAACCTTCCTTCTCCATCCACAGGAACTCAAACAGGACATATCCAGCTTTCGTTACGAAGTTCTAGGAATGATGAAGAGCAAATCCATGGGTCGAGGCTCGGGGAAAATAGCCAGCTCTCCATTCGCTTACCAGGGAAACACTTTCAAATACTCGCCTAAATGTTACGCGGACGAATCGCCGCAGAGGTTGGAGGTCTTTCACCTGAACAGACCGGGTCGGATTTCGAGCAACAGCCCAACTCAGACTCATTTTGACTATGGCGGCTTGCAGAGGAACCTTAAACAACCTTCGCAGAATTGCGCCGAGACGGAGAAAGCCGCTAAGAATTCGCAAAGTGGTGGAGGATGGAATGTGGAGCTCAAGAGCCCCCTAGTGGTGGTGGAAATCGCGGCAGATGTGGAGAAAGACGCCAAGGAGAAGGAAAGTTAAAGGAAATGACAAACCAAAAATCAACAAAAAATGTGCGTTACTATGCGTGAGTAATAGATGTCGCTTTTTTCCCCTGTTTTTTGGTCATTTATTAAGTGAAAATATATTTTTTGGCGCATTTTGGAGAACACTTTAGTACCTTTTTTGGTCCAAAATAATGAAGATTATGGATATACTTTTTACAGATCTGGGTTGAAAATCAATAGCGGTAAATGCAAATGTTTTTGTGTGAATTCAATGTCCAATGTTAGAAATGAATGAGCCAGGTTTTTGTCAATGAATGGATTTTGTCAAAATTAATATTTGTATGACTTGATTTTGTGAGACGATACAGAAAATAAATGAATGAATAATTTGCTTGGAATAACAGTTCCCCCTTTTTTCCTCCAAAAACTGCCAAATATAAATCTGGGCTCAAAATTTAAGGTCCCCTGACCTGATATGACCTTGAGTAGACGAACATACAATGCTTGTAACCGCTAGGGGGCAGAAAAACCCCACAATGAACAGCAAGTTGAACCGCAGCTTTACTTCACAGTTTTTAAATTCAAATGTCGGCGAATTATTAAATATCGGTTCCCTCAATGGGGATAAACAACTAAATTATTCAAAAAAAATATACGTACATTACCGTTAATTTGGATAAAAACCATCGGCAAATCACAATGCTGAGATACAACTATAAACTTGTCAAATAGAAGGGAATTTGTCTAAAAAAATGGACTAACAGAACCTATAAAATGATGGCTAACCTTTGATACATAAAAAAAGAAGAAAATAGTTTTTGTCTGACCTTGAATGTGAGTTTCCTGGTCGTACTCGAGTGCGATGTTGTCATCAGAGCGAGTCAGCGTGGGCGGCCTTATATAAACTCCCACTCCGAGTGGAGTCCTCATCACTTTTGTGTCTGGGAGGTGGTACGCGTTACGCCGCGCAGGAAACCCAAGGATGAAACTCCTCTTCGCCGCCGCCACCTTTGCGCTCTTGGCGCTTTCATCCTTGTTGGATAGCGTGCAAGCGTCTTACTCGCCGTATGACAAGATTGTGGCGCATAGCCGCATTCGGGCCAGGACCCAAGGGTAAGAAATGTACATATATATGGATATACATCTGCAAAAAGGGAAAGATATTCAAAATAAGATTGTTGCAGACATTTCATGGATATTAAAGTTGAAAAGAATTTTGAGATGTAGAGCAATTTTGAGGCCAAATTCTACTATCTATGTTATAGACTATAAATTGAACTTTTTGCATGGTTTGCCTAGGTTGGCGACTCATACTCGTTTGTAACTTTTATGTTTTTTTTTATTTTTGACCAACAACAGCCTGTTTTGTTTTTTTAGTCTATAAGAAAAAAATATATATTACCAATTGGTATTTTGTCCATTTTTTCCCAATAGGACTCTAAACTTGCGGTAGCACGACACACAATCCCACCTATTAGTGACTTGAACGTATATTTGTTCTTGGTTTTAGATTAAATAAGAAAATTGTTCTTCCAAAAATACTACACAGATTTTTTATTATTATTATTATTAGTTTTTTAGATCAGTTAAGCTCAAACTTACAATACACTGTGTTTAATCATTTAAAAAAAATCCTATTTCCTTCCACTTTAGGCCCAATATATGTGCTTTTCAAGGACTAAACTTGCGGTAGCACGACACACAATCCCACCTGTTATTGACTTTAATGTATATTTGTTCTTGGTTGCAGATTAAATAAGAAAAATATCCTTCCAAAAACGCTACACAGATTTGTATTTTTTACATCAGTTTTGCTTACAATATGCTACGTTTAGTCGTATATAGAAAATTCCCATTTCCGACAACTTTAGGCCCAATATGTAAGCTTTACAAAGACTAAACTTGCGGTAGCACGACACAAGATCCCCCCTATTAGTGACTTGAATGTATATTTGTTCTTGGTTGAAGATCAAATAAGAAAATTGTCCTTCCAAAAATCACTTTTACATCATACTTACAATACGTGGAATTTAGTTGTGTAACAAATTCCCATATTTCCTTCCACTTTAGGCCAAATGTATGCGCTTTACAACAAGTCATGGGAACCAGGAAGAAGTACTTCAGCACTTGTCGCAATTGGTACCAAGGCTCCATCTGCGGAAAGAAAGCGTGAGTATTACTTGACATTCTTTTACTACAAAAACCCATCAAAAATGGCTAAAACATTTTTTTCAAAACAGAAATGTTTGTTTTGAATTATTTTTCCAAAATCACCAAGGTTATATTTCACTTTCAAATCATTTTTTTGGGAAGCATTCCACATTTTTCCCCCCAAAAGTTTCCAATGTGGCAAATGTAAAGTAGTTTTAGCAACGCCATTTTCCATGTGTTAGGGATGAAAGGGTTTAACTGTACTTAAAAGAGACGCGCTTGGTAATCTTGGCATTGACATTTTTGGATGGCGCACTCATGTCAATGCGGTGGACCACTGACTCCAGGATGTGGTTCCTAACTGCTGACACGATTCATGACCGGAAAAAGGCCGCCGTTTACTCCAACTCTACAACTTTGCCATTTTTGGCTCTTCAGCACTTTTGACTTCAAACATGGAGTCCAGATTTTTTTGGGGTGGAAGAGACAGTCAGGGCCAATTGCTCTTGTTTGACTTCCAGGGTTTCAACTTGACAACTTTATCGCAAACACTGGCCGGTCTTGTTACGTAAGCAAATACGATCTTGCCAAATCTTCGCTTGCTTGCGACTAGTCATTTGTCTTGGGGTTTTTCGTTTGTCGCTGCCAAGTCATTGATGCCGTCTGGGTATAAACAAACAATGATTTGGCTAACAGTCAACCATTTCTTGCAGTGGTATGAGAATGTATGGTCACAAAAAAATGAAAGTCCAACTACACTGTTCAGGTTTTAGCTGTGCTAAGATATAGGCAAACTACGGCCTGCGGGCCACATCTGGCCCGTGAAGCATTTTAATCCGGCCCGCCAACGTTGTCCAAATGTTTTTTTTTTTACCTAAAGCTGTAGCTAAGTCCACTCTTATTTGTTTTTTGTGTTTTACAGTCCCTCTATCTTTTTTTAAATGACATTTAAATATTTCTTAATACATTCCTTTTTACTTGACTTTGTACTTTATACTTTAATGAGAATTAGTGATGAGTATTTTAATACTTTAGTCGTTTTTTCTGTTTATGTTTCATATGTACTATTAACGGATGCACTTTTTTATTTGTATCGTATCTTGTGCTGACCCATCTGTCAAAATTTTAAAGTCAATGTGGCCCCAGGCCTAAAAGTTTGCCCACCCCTAACCTAGCTTATTGACACTTTACTACACTTTAGCCAAGTACAAATAAATACAGCACTGAGGAATTCTGCTTTAACATTTGGATCTCTACAATGCAGTAAAACCGCCATACTTTTAGATGCTATCAGTCAAACTCCATAAAAGGCTGTTTTTGCTGAGCCATCCCATTTTGCCCACTCGGCATTTCTTCACGCCAAACTGAGGTTAACCAAACGGCGGGCGAACTGATTGTGAATCTTCAAGTGGAGCGCTCGGGTAATTTAAATCCACTGTTTTAATAGTAGCTTCGAACCAGGAGGCACTTTTGGAGCCAGTTGGCAGATCGCACGGCACGGTTGGCTAGCGACAGATCGACCGTTGTCACATTTGGAAAGGGTGACGTCTTAGTCCGTAGCGAGAAAACAAAAAGTCAACCCTTCTTGGCTTAATGTCACTTATTCCAGCCAGAAATCTTGGCATAATTAATGACTCAGACGTAAACGCATATTAAGTTGCTGACTGAATATGCCGATCAAGAATATAGGCAGGACTTAAGGGCTCTTGTTCAGACAAGAGATGGAAAAACATCTCGACATTCGTTTTTTGGCTAGATTAGACTCTTAAAATGGTATATTTACAGATATTAGTAAAAATAACAACAGTATGCTACTGCGAGTCATTGCAAATACAAAGGAACTGAAACATAATATTATGAAATGGCTATAAAAGACATTAGTTTTGTCTCGTTTTAAGGATTTTGCTAGGCATCTGAGTCTCCTATTTTTTTTCCGTTGTTTTTCTTGACAGGATGGTCCTTTACGAGTGTTGCCCGGGGTACATGAAGTTGGACGGAATGCGTGGTTGCCCTGCAGGTTCGTGCTGTCGTAGTCCATTTACAAAAGATTTATTCGCCGAATCCGCCCAACTTTTTTATATGTATCGTATCTTGTGCTGACCCGGCCCATCTGTCAATTTTTTTTAAGTCAATGTGGCCCCCGGACCGAGTAATGAGTACGACTGAAACGCTGAATACTTTTACCCACACAGTGGCCCCAATCGATAACGTATACGGCACACTGGGAATGGTGAAGGCCCTTTCAACCCAAAGATACGCCGAAACCTCCAAACTGAGATCCGAGATCGAAGGATCCGGCTCCTACACCTTCTTCGCGCCAAGTAACGACGCTTGGGACCTTTTGTCCAACGTAAGACTTTATCTTCTACACGTTCCTCACCCCATTGATGAATGTCTGAAAGATCCCCAAGATTTTTTCTGTGTCTTCTAACAGGACATGCGAGCGGCGCTGGTCAGCAACGTCAACGTGGAGTTGTACAACGCCCTGCACTACCACATGGTCAACAAACGTCTCCTTACCAAAGACCTCCGCAATGGGATGACGGTCCAGTCCATGTACAACAACCTGGGTCTGCTCATCAATCACTACCCTAACGGGGTGAGCGCCATTGTCGGAAAAGTCGCCCGTTTGGAGTGGCGCCTTCTCAAGCTGGGGTCTTTTCCCTGTTGCCCACTAGGTGGTGACTGTCAATTGCGCCAGGATCATCCACGGCAACCAGGTGGCTACCAATGGCGTGGTACATGTCATCGATCGCGTGATCAGCGCGGTTGGGAGGACCATCAGGGACGTCATCGAGGTGGAAGACGAACTGTCCACGCTGAATGTGAGTTGAGGTCTTTGTTTTTGCTTCATTTATAGTCTTATCTGTTTTTTTCCATTTGTTTTAGTCCAAAAATATTGCCAAGTCGAGAAAGTTGATCCTGTTATCGATTGAAACAATAGTCGTGTTTGCAAAGTGTCCTCCAGGGTCTTTTTGACGTTGCGTTTTAGCCCGTTAAGATTAGGCAGGCAATAATTACAGTGAGGAGAAGCTTGTGTTTATCGGGCAAATCGTCTTGTTTACATTTGCGGGAAGGCAAGAGTTCAGCGTTATGTAAAGAGGATCGCTCAAACTTCCACGTTAAATAATTCCGGTCACCGTAAAAGGGAATGTTCATGGCGTTCCATCTCGGAGACTGGCAATCCCACGACTGGTTTTTCTGTCCAGGACATTGCGGTGAACTCCGGGTTGCTGGACAAACTGTCTGAGGATGGACATTTCACTCTCTTCGCCCCCACCAATGAGGCTTTTGACAAGCTGGGAGGTGACGTACTGGAAAGGCTCCAGAGCGACAAACAGGTCCTTCAAGGTAAGCTCAATGTTTTCTGGGCATTTTTGTAGCTTAGAGGTCAACGCAAGTAGACGTCGATCATTCCAAATTATCCGGTTCTTCGTTTACTCAGTTTTCTTGTCACGGGTTCAATCAGCACCAATTGGAACCAGCTGAAACCGCCATTTCTGCGTCTAGATTGGCAAGCCAGCCATTAATAACATTTCTTTTCAGGGAATCATGCAAAAATGAGTCTCTGCTTACAAGTTCCACTTGTAATCGTGAATAGAAAGTCCACAGATCAAATAGAAAGTAGTTCCCGTGGTAACCGGATCGCATATTTACACCGACAACCTATTTTTGCAAGGTAGCTGAGCTAAATCCATTGAGGATCTTGTTGTATTATTCGGAAATTGAGAGCAATGTTGTTGTGGTTTGAAGCAACATAAAACATCTTTACTTGGAAGCGCTACTTACACAAAGCAGGCTGGTGAACCTCAAATATTTTATTGGCCGATGATGTCAGATCACTCAATCCCACATAAAGCTAAACAGAACCATGGCGGGATCCCAAGTGGTTATCGACAAGGACCCAAAGGATCCAAGGTTCTTCTGGCTCCTAAGAGCTCCTATTTCTTGACATGTCCATTGGAACCCATTTTTCTTTTCTCCTCCTTCTTTCCAGCTCTTCTAAATTTCCATCTCCTGGACTCGGTGCAATGCTCCGAAGCCATCATGGCCGGTACTTCTTACGAGACCCTGGAGGGCAACAACATTGAAATCGGCTGTGACGGCGAAAGCTTGACAGTCAACGGCATCAAGATGGTACTCAAGAAGGATATTGTCACAACCAATGGCGTCATCCATCTCATTGACAGAGTCCTTATGCCAGACTCAGGTTAGAACTTTATTTCCTGTTCCGCAACTGTGCTTCATTACCATTTATGACTCAAGACTCAAAGACAAAGAATAATTTGTACAATATGTATTCTAACAAAGTCCAAACAGAGGTACAACAAAGAGATCTAGAAAATACACCATGACAATTCCCGTTTATTAGCTTCATTTCACCGTTAGCATCTTTATGCCTCTGAAGCCAAACAGGTGATGGAACTCGTTGGAAGCTCCCAGTCCACTTTCGGTGACATGGTATCCGAGTTGGGTCTATCCGCCGCCATGAGGCCTGAAGCCGAGTACACTCTCCTGGCTCCTCTCAACGTAGCCTTCAACGGTAAGTGCCTAATTCCCTAGTTGTCCAATCAGATATGTCCTCAAAGTCCAGGTTTTCCTACTTAAACTGAAGCTAAATGGAAGTCTCAAGGTTAGGTTTGTTAAACATCCATGTTCAGTCAATGGGGGTCTGGATAGTTTATGGATTTGGAAATAGGCTAAGAGTTTTACACGGGGCCAACACATGGAGCTAACAGAAACCTCATGCTTGTTCTGCAACTTCTTCCCGATGTGGAGACAGGATTTGTAGCTTATTGAACACGGCCCAGTCGCTAAACTTGACATAGTGTTGGAAATAACTCCCAGAATCGGAATGTTCTTCATCCGGACTCAATATAACTTTGCCGAAAATGTAATTTTGCTATTTCTGGTGTCTCGTGCTGAAAGCTGTTTCCATATTTGTTTTCTTACTGGAGATGAGGTCATGTCCATGGATCAGAGGATGCTTAAACTGGTCCTGGAGAACCACATCCTGAACAACAAGATCAGTCTCGGACAGTTGTACAACGGCCAGATGCTGGAAACCATTGGCGGAAAGCTCCTGAGGGTCTTCATCTATCGCACAGTGAGTCCTCCATTAGTCAGACATTGGATTTTTAGATTGAGGTTTAACCTGGACTTCTTGGTCTGTCATTTCTCCACAGGCCGTTTGTATCGAGAACTCCTGCCTGATCCGAGGTAGCAAAGAGGGAAGCAATGGAGCACTCCATCTTATGAAGAACTTCCTCAAACCGGCTGAAGCCTCCATGTATCAGATTCTGAGTGACAAAGGCGGCTTCAAGTAAGAGCAATCTCTATAAATGAAGGTCTATTCTTCTATGGAAAAAGCTCAGCTAACTATAAGAATAGGTAGTCAAATAAAAATTAACAAGTATCTAGTTGTTATGGTGATCGTTCTGTTTCCCACAGGATCTTTTTGTCTCTGATGGAAGATGCCGGTCTGACAGACTTGTTGAAACAAGAAGGAGATTTCACATTATTCGCTCCCACTGACAAGGCATTTGCCGGTTTGACGGACAGAGATTTTGCACTTCTTAAAAGTAAGCCTCCCTCCCCTTCGCACGCCAAACACGTTGCCAGATAAAAACCACCCTCACTTGACACTCTTTCAAATTAGATGACATCAACGTCCTCCGAACTATCCTCCTCTACCACATCAATAACGGTATCTTCATCGGCGGCGGGTTAGAAACCGGCGTTACCAATCTACTCAAGTCCCTGCAAGGCAGTAATCTCCGAGTGATGTTTGTGAGTTAGGTTCCATTTACTTTGGCAAGATTAATTTGTTAAAATGACTTTTAAAAAATGGAGTTTCAGGCTGGCAAACGTTATTTTTTGCAGGCTAACGACACCATGCGAGTCAACTCGGTCCAGATCCCCGAGTCAGACATCATGGCTACCAATGGCGTGGTGCACTTTGTGAACCAACTACTGTACCCCGCCGGTAGGGTTCTAGAATTTCTGTAAAAATCTATGAAGCTCTGTGAGCTTCCTTCTTCGATTTTGTTGGAATTTTAAAGACACTCGTCCTACTTTCGCTCAGATATCCCTGTTGGAAGTCAGGATCTCCTCTCACTACTGAAGAGACTCGTTACATATATGCAAATTAAGGTGAGTTAGCGCCATATTTCCATGTACGAAAACTAGGGTTCCAACTGTTTTAAATCATATTTTGACAGCCTTTTGTTCGCAATGGAAGGGGTTGAGCTCATTTGGTCTATTTTTTAAGACCCAACATGGACCCAAAATTAAGTTTTTGTAAAGCCAATAAAATAACAAATAGCACAGGAACAAAACAAGATAATGTTAAGATAATGAGTTTGTTAATTTTCAATGATTTCAAAAGATTCAATCAATGTAGGCATTCCATTTTTTGGAGGACAAAAAAGTCTGTAAAAATATATAATAATACAATTGTATGGTCATATGTTAGCCCATTTTTGGGAGATGTTTCATGGGTCTACTTATGAAACACTATCATGATTTTCCGTTCGTTTTTTTCCAGTACATTCCAGGCTTCAGATACCAAGAAATCCCTCTGACCTTTTTGAGTAAGTATTAAATCAGTTAAAAGTACATCTCCATTACGGCATTTGCTCATGTTTTTGTGTCTCTGCCTCTTTTTTTAATAGAGAGGGTCATCACACGAGTTGTTGGAGGTATAGTAGCTTTGACAAGTTAGCATCAGCATCATATGATTCCCCATCCAGAAATTCTTAAATACACAAAATGTACATGTTAAACTGACCTATGATGGGACAATTTTTTGGTATTTAAGTATTATTACAAGTAAAATATAATTTCAGTGTCCTTACAGCTTGGGATGATTGTCAATGGTAGCCATTGATTTATTACTTGAAAAGATACACGTAAAAGCATACATATCTTAAAATGTATTTTATATTTTTTCGGACAACTGTACTCTAAATTAGCAAAGACGTGGATAGTGCGATTTGAACCATTTGTAACTTTTCAACAGGCAGTTAACCAGCTACCGGAAAATGTTCAGTCTTACGATTTTGCATGGCAGGCGTCCCACTGCCCCCCAAATTGAGTTTCTGGCCGTCCCGAACAAACGATAAAGAACACGACTGTCAAATGTAATGCACAAAACAGATACCACACGTTTCCCTACTCTATGTTAAACAGATGTGCCCTGTGATGTAATGGTTCTTCCGAGGCGCTCATAGCAAAAAAGGACGATGCGAACAGACAAGATGATTGCGGAAAAATCTAAATCAATTAAAACGGCATGTAAGGATTGAATAATTTGGTGGGGGAATCATATGTTTTGCTGCAGAAAGTCTTCTTATCCAGAAAAAAAATGTCTCTAACTGCGACTTGACATGTTTCGCTTGAGTTTAGCTCCGGAAACCAAAGTAACAAGGGTCATCCAACAAGAACCATCCATCACCAAAGTGACCCGAGTCATTGAAAGTAAACCTGCTATTACTAAAGTCACTAGAGTTGTCTCAGGTTAGTTTTAAAAGTTTTGCAACGATCAATTTCCCAACAAATACTGATTTAATATGCATTTTTGTGTCGCTAACTATGATTCCAGTACCTCAGTCCTCGGTTAGCAGTGGCTCCTCCCACATTTACATGGACGGTCAGTCAAACTATTTAAATGTTGTCAATTCTTTGTAGCGCTATCATAATTTTACACCACCTACCTTCTTTTCTAACCCATGTTCAATTTCATATTTCGATTCGTCACATGATAAACACAATAGGACTCAACTGCCATTTTCCATTAAACCATAGTCCATCACCAGAATTGCTACCCTCGAAGACGTCAACAGTTTCTACTACTTAAAGGCAAAAACCCTTGTCTATGGTCTATAATTATTAAATATTTTCTTCTTCTACAGGCTCCACCATCCAAACCGATGACAATTTTGAGGGCGAGGGAGTTGTCAAAATGTTAAAAGGTGAATTTTAAATAACTTCTTAATATAAAGTTCGCAACGGCCAGACATTGGACCTAAAAATTAACTTGCCTTCACATAGAGAGCAGCTTAAGAAGAAGCTCTTCTTCCCGAAGAGTATCAGGTAACGCCGTGTTTTAGATGGCGAATGCCGTTGCTGTCAAAAAAAAGCTTTTAATCCAGATTGCCTTGCCAGCTTCTTTAATGGCCGTACTTTTAAAACAATAGTCCTAAATGCTATTTTTTTACTGTGGAGGACTATTTTTGCATGTAGTCTGCGTGGCCTGAATTTGAGAATCCGCCATTAGTGTGTTTTGATCTAATATCGAGGGGAAGAAATAAATTCGAGTACATTTTCCGCCTGATTTCAACAATTACAATCATATAAAATGGCCATTTCTAACGAAGCAAGAAAAAAATTAACAAATCTACTTTTGGGCGACGCAGTGTAAAGTGGTTAGCATGAGCGCCCCATAGTTAAATAATCAAGGTTTGAATCCCTTTCCTGCATGTCCCCCCCGTGCCTTCTAATGGAATATTTCATTTTTTTTCCCTTAGGCAAAAACAACTTTTGAGCATCTAAAAATGAATTAAAAGTTATCTGTTAGCTTAGCTGCTCCCTAAACTTGTGTACGTTTGTCTTGTTTTGTCTAAAAATGTGTTTTTTGTTGTTTTTTTAATGTAAGAAGGCATGTTATGGCTTGCGCTGATGTTTATTTAGCATTCTATCAACTCCTTTCTGACATTTCAATCTAATATTAAGAGATATTTCTTTTGTTGGGTTTATTGGCGATACGTCCTTGAAACCTTTCAAAACAGCTTGACTTTGTCAACCAAAATATAATTGGAATAATTGTGTTTTTTGTTTTTTTTTAGCTAGCGCCAGGCAAAGAGGAAGAAACTAAGCCAGCATTATCGGGAAAGAGCGCCATCATCAGGCCAGCCGGGCGTCCAATCGCTTTGAAAGCGACTCGCTGAAGCAAACGTTTGGTAAAAAAAATGGAAATTTTCACTGTACTTTGAACAAATCTCCTCTTAAAGGCTCGCAAATGCAAAGCAAAGAACATTCCGACGTGACTTTAATATGCCATTAGGGTCGCAATAAAGGCAGGGGGGTACAAAAAAAAAAAAATCAAAAATAATCCCTGCTCAATCCTACACTTTTCTATGTTCAAAGCTATGAAACACAAGTAGACGACAAGCGATAAGTGGAATGATGTTTTCTCAAACTTGCTCTTAAACTTTAACTTTAAAGCATTTTTACGTGTCTCCTAACTTTTTCCGACAATGTATCCATCTTAAGATTTCCCTGCTTTCTGTCTTTTTCCCCTAATAAAGTGCATTCTTTGATATAAACACGCCATTTTGTTTCAAAAAGACAGTCGACGACAAAGTATGCCTTAAAAAGGTCATTTTCCAAATCGGACTTTACATAATTTAAAATACAAAAGGTCATTTAGATCAAATTAGTAGTATTAAAATGACTAAAAAAATTGTGATAGCCAGATTGGATAGAAGTGAATTATTTCTTTTTTTGTTTTTCACCAAAAAAGTCAGAAAAAACGGCAAATGGATCAGCAAAAAACTTGGTAAACGGCCATCTTTGAATACTACATCCAAAACAAGTTAAACAACGTTTTAAACACGCTATTTCCGATGTAAAAACCTGTGTCGTAGCGGACGAGGGAAATCCTAGATTTGTAAAAACACTTGATCTGAATTTGATGGAATCCTTCCACATTTTTAACTTTTTAAACGTCCGTCCGTCCGGCAGCTGCTGTTTCAATAAGAAGGAAAGAGAAAACATCTGCTGGACGAAGCGTCATCATTTTGTTTTGGAGAGTTTTGATTTGTTTTTTTTCCGTGCAATTTCTTCCAATAACTGATTGGATCGAGGGATGAAAATTCTGAGGACGTGGCGCCGCAAAACGGGGGCCGCTTAAGTGAAAGCAGGCAGTTTGAAAAGTGGATAACCGTGACTTACCTTATTAATGTTGAATATTGTTGTTATATCACATATTTTGTGTATTTTATTGAACCTAACAGTTAATTTTGGTGAATAAATCTACAACACAGCTTTAACACCCCATTTAAAATGGATCAAAATAGCTCAAATAATCATATTTGATTCATTATGGAATACAAAATACAACAAATTCAACCTAATTTGCTACATTTGTTTCAAAATGTCAGTTTTTACACAGTAAAACTACAACTTAGGCATCATGGAAAGCTCTGGTATAAAAGTACATGTAGTATTTTAAACCCTATTCAAATTTCCTTTGTTTTTTAGCAAGAAAAAGTAAACATAAAACTTTAAAACTACAACTTAGGCATCATGGAAAGCTCTGGTATAAAAGTACATGTAGTATTTTAAACCCTATTCAAATTTCCTTTGTTTTTTAGCAAGAAAAAGTATACATAAAACTCTCAGCCAATGGGATTGAAGTATATTCATAACATGAAATGTCAATTAAAAAGCTTGTCAGTCTTACCTTAGTTTTATCGTCTTCAACTTTTTTTGCCTCGGTAGTAGTTATTTTTTTGAAATATTATCGTCTGACATTTCCTAGGCGATGATACGATAACACATGGAAACATGTCAGCCACGACCTTTCTCCTGAAAATGATGGGTCGCCAAGTCGAAACCTGCAAAATGGACAAAAAAAAAAAAACCCTGATGAGCTTCCAAGTGGCCAAAGTCCAACGCCATGTTCAAAATTGTTTACATGACATCCAAGTGTTAAAAAATTGTATAAGCTGGTGATATAACAACTGCGAAAAAATATTCCCATTGGCGCAATAAGTATATGATAGAATCTTGTCAAAGAATATTAACAATCATTGAATCGAATGAGATCAGGTCATGACCTTAACAAAAAGGTCCTGGAAGTTCATTTTTTTTCCGCGTGGTTAACTTGAATATTTACGGCATTCTTGCATGACACTGGCGTCTTTTCGAGGGTGAATCGTAGCCTTGAGTTAAAAAATAATTCCTTCCATTAGATCACTAAGTGTGGAATGGAATTATGAATGTCAAAATTGATGAGAACATTATCACATGATTTCAAGGATATTTGATGTACTTGATGGATCACCCCTGCAGTCAAATAGTGCTTTTTGTTCAGTTTTTTTTACATTAAAATTGCAGTTGTTTTACAAGGTATTGCAACTTATATCACAATTCTTATCAAGTTAAGAGACATGTGACTATATTCTAATTTCCATGATGTCATTATAATTGTATAATGACAATAAAAGCATTTAATTTAGTAATTCAACCTACTTTGATACAGATTTGGCATAACATAACATAACTGTATTTTAACATATAGATTTTCATTGTTTGGCAATTTAAGATTATTTTTTTTAAAAGCAAATGTTGATCTTAATTTAGCAATCAAAATTGCTCAAAAATATTTTTTTTGTATTTGTTGTTTTAAATTTAAGGAAAAAAATGACCCAAGTTAAAAGCAGCTTAATATTTTAACATGATATATATTTTCATTGTTTGGAAATTTGAGATCAATGACATTTTAATATTTCTTAATATATTCCTTTTTACTTGACTTTGTACTTTATACTTTTTACTTTAATGATGAGTGATGAGTATGTTAATACTTTAGTCAATTTTTTCAGTTTATGTTTCATATGTACTGTTAACGGATGCACTTTTTTATTTGTATCGTATCTTCTGCTGACCCGGACCATCTGACAAATTTTTAAAGTCAATATGGCCCCCGGGCCCAAAAGTTTCCCCACCCCTGGGCTAGCATTAGCATGTTTGACGTCAGTTTTCCTGTAAAACTTTATTAGCATTCTGACAACTGATTTATGGCCTTTTCGCTTTTTGCCCTTCACGTTTAAAGCACCCTGCTTCATATTAGTCGGACTGGATTTGATGTTTTTAACTCAGCTGAGCGCAGACGACGTAGCGCGTGTGTGGAAAACGTGTTTTCCCAGACAAAGAGTCTCGTTTCATCTGGGGCCCGTAAATCAACACTTTAATAAAGTCGTTTTGGGGGCCAAATGTCATCATCTGGATCGAAGAAAGCATACAAATGACATTGAAAATAACCTCATTTTTGCAGGGTAGAATCATTTTGACCTCACTAGGAGCCATACACGTCAAAATCATGGCTGGCGTCGAACCCTCGCACGGAAATATGAGAATTCACTAGCAAATGTCAGTGAAAATAGACAAAACTGATGCTGAACTAGGCCATGTTTTGTGGTAGATTTTTACTGAGCATTTCTCGTGTTGACATTTTTTCAAGTTTTTTTTTTTTCCGGTGCATGTATAAACAATTAATTGCCGGCCACAAATTTTCTTCTGGAAGAAATTTGCCGATGCGGTAAGTAACGTGAGAAGACAAGGTTGGACGCTGGAAAGGAAAATTTTGTTTGCATGTCCATAAGTCACATGACTTTTGTTGCACAAGAGGCACGTGTGTGTGTGAAAGCATCTTTGTGAAATAGGACACTAACCTTGATAGCTTCTGACCTGCTTCAACTTTCTATTAATAATTATAAATATATTTTCTAAATTTCCGTTTTTTTTTTTTTTTTTTTTACCCCAAAAATATTTTCAAAATTTAAGATTTTTTTGTTATAACTGCCACTGTTTACTCTTTTTCATGACAAATAAATAATAGAGAAAGGGAATATTTAGTTTTAAAATAATAAAAAAATAAGAAATATTTAATAATTTTCCCTTAATTAAAAAAATGTCAAAAAATAAAATCTAATATTCAACACAATGTCAAATTAAGAGGCTAAAAAACACAAAACTACACTTTAACATCTACCAATGATTTACAATCTATTGGAAAATCATGCCAATTCATTTTTTGATTAATTATGACATTTAGTTGGCCATAACTTTTACGTAGCCCGTCACAAATATGAATTTGAAACTGAATGGTCGCTGCCAGACCTCCCAGTCAAAATAAATGGCATGTTTATTAGCATTAACGGCACACAAACGCGATCATTCCACTTTGGAAACAATCGTAAATAGATTCCAGCATAAGAAAGCTTATTTTATTGGTCTTGGTTTTTAATTCCATTTATCTTCTCACTCTCTACTGATCCATCCCATAAAGCTGTGCGGTAATATTTATTATGATGATATCACTTCTAAAGTATCAGTATATAAGGTCAACCAAGTTTTACTGCGATATTATTGGAAATGTACGTTTGCTCACTGATGCACGATTTAAGTTGAGTTTTTTATGGTTGGAGTTATAAGACTTTTTGTAAGTTGTTTTGAAAAATGTTTTGCTTTTAGGGAGTGAGCATGTGTGCACAATTATTATTTGTCACTAAATTGAAAACATATTTAGCATCACGCCGTTCCAGATGATAGCAAAGTACTCGTGTCGGGTAATTTGGACAGGCGTCTTCACTTAAGAGGACCCGTGACGACGGTTACGGATGGGAAATTGGAGGGAAAATGGGTACTATTTTGATGTCAATACGAGTTCAAACTCTAACACATGGGTGAGCAAACTTTTGGGCCCGGGCAGGGGCCACATTGACTTTAAAAATGTGACAGATGGTCGGGGTCAGCACAAGATTTGATACATATAAAAAAGTGCATCCGTTAACAGTACATATGAGACATAAACAGAAAAAAGGACTAAAGTATTAACATACTCATCACTCATCATTAAAGTAAAATGTATAAAGTACAAAGTCAAGTAAAAAGGAATGTATTAAGAAATATTAAAATGTCATTTAAAAAAAGATAGAGGGGATGTAAAACACAAAAAAACTAATAAGAGTAGACAGAGCTACTGCCACTGGCTTCCATGTGAAGGCGCCATCTTGAAAAAAAATATTTGGACCACGTCGGTGGGCCGGATTAAATAGCCCAGCGGACCGGATATGGCCCGCAGACCGTAGTTTGGTCTAGAACAAAATAAGGTCCCTTTAGTCATTACTATATATAACAAAAATCACCATAGTGGAGAAGAAAGGTTGCTATTTTGTGTCAGCAGTAAAAAGTAATTCAAAGTCAAAGAAATAATAAAAGGCTTATGCATAGCTTTTGAATGTAAAGGGTTTTTTTGTTTTGTTTTTACAATGGGGAGTTATTACACACAATGAGGATCATAAATAACCTCATGCTCATTATAAGTATACATGATAGCTTCCATCCATAATATTGCGAATATATGAGAGTGATAAATTACTTTATGGAGGAGAATGGAAAACAATGCATTTTTTAAAGAGTTACATTTGGGTTAAAATGTGTTGCCATCTGCAGGCCATAAGCGTCAATACTCACAATTTTTATCAATAGAAATAGAGTTTGAGTTATTTGATAAGGGACAGCACATATTAGGAAACATATTTATATATATTTGTACTTGATAATTTCCATCTTTATTCCCTTGTGATGGTTGACGATAAACGATGACATATACACACAATTAGCAAAGTTTTAGACAGTATTGAGACATATTTTATGAGATGATCAATCAGCATGTAAAAAGTTTTGAACAAGGTGGTCAAGATGATAATAAAAGTAGAATTTTAAGGAGGAAAACAACAACCCGGAAGTAGTCATTTTGAAAGTTCCAGGTGTCACGTTCAAGGCCAATTAATATGAACCCCCAGTTAAAATTAGCGTAGACCGAAAAAGTTCATATTTTGTTGCATTTTGCATTATTGATCATCTATTTTGACAAATGTGGGATCTATAGTTAGTGCGGGTTGTCACGATCCTCGTAATTTAAGGACGATTTTATCACTTAATGTTCGCCTTCACGTTTTTTATATCATTCTGTGTTTTCTTTTGAATCTATCATTTTTAAATAGTTTGGTTGGGTGTTAACGTCGAATTATAAAAGTATAGTGTTGTCCGATGCATCCGATTTAGAAATAGCACGTCGATTGCTTAAAAATAAGGAAAGTTTGCTTACTGCCATCTCGTGGATCAAGCGAGGGAAAATGGAGCGGAAGTGATCTCAGCGTCAATGGCACCAAACAGGAATACACATCCGGTAGACGTTGTTTCAAACATCTTTGCATTCTTCTTCCAGTGCATTAAAACCAACTTCCATTTTCTATCCTAAAAAAATATTTTTTAAATGAACAGTTACATCAATCATATTACATTTTAATAATAATTTTAATATATTTTTGAGCTATGGTGTTGACACTTCTGGTTTGAAACCTTCAAAATAAAATATAAACTCGAGACGGATATTGATTAATAAGTCGCCTCCTGACATCGTTCTGTTGCGTCACACCTACTTTTGAGAGTTGTCGTTGTATCAGGGTCCAAATCTACCCATTTTCACCTCCGTGGAGTGAAAATCGTGAAGGGGATCGATCATTTAACGTCCAAACCTTAGTAGCGGTGTAAGCTAACCGGCAGCTATCTATCTGGTAGGTATGTCAACGCCTTTACAACCTAACTGACGCTAAATATCTGTCATCACAACTGTCATATGATACTATGGAGTAAAAAAGTTGTGCAAATCAATTGCTAATTTGTCATTTTGGTACTTAAATGAAAGCATGTGAAAGAAGAAGGTACCTAGTTTGGAAGTGATGATGATTTTCGAGGTATGCGTCATCATGTCATCAATGAATTATAGTATATGTCAATCAATGGAAAACAGCTATTGTTTTCAGTTGTTTGGCATGACTTGTACAGATAGCTTCATCTAAATTGATGTGACTGGTGTGTTGTTGAAATCCTGTTTTGTAATAAGAATATGATTTCAGAGGGAATGGAAAAAGCCAAAGATGAAGCTTTCAACCACGCCAGACTTGAAGTCATCAAAGATGGCTACGACAGGGGCTTGGAATGCATCAACACGGCGCTGACAGCCGATGAGGCCGGAGACAAACATCGGGCCTTGGAACTCTACAGAAAGGGTCGGAAACATCTCCTTAGGGCCATCAGCGTCCCCTCGCGGGGTGGCGAGTGCGTGGGCGCCTCTTGGGAATCGGCCCGGGAGATGCAGCGCAAAACGCAGGAGACGTTGGACAACATCACCTCGCGCCTGGCCGCGCTGGAGACTGCCGCTCAACTTCCCGTGGTAGACGGGCGAGTTATGGGACCCCCCGGGGATACGCCCGCCTCCGTATCGGATCGGCCTCCCGTCTACACCCCCCAACCGGCCGACGGTCACCTCTCTCTCTCGTATGGGACCGAATCGGGTGAGCGTTCTCTGGTGGGTGATGACTTTTACAGCCGGACCCCCAGCCCACCGGGCGAGGATGCAGAGGAGCTGCTGTGCATCCCGCAAGGGGTGCAGATTTTCTTCGTAACCCCCGACGGCCAAGTGAGCGCCCCCTCGTACCCGGGTTACCTGCGGCTGGTTAAGTTCAGCGAGATGGTAGCTGGGAGACCACCCGCCTTTCTGCAGGTAATGCTAATTTTGTAGGTAATGCTAATTCGGCAGGTAGTAATGTTAATTCGGCAGGTAATGCTAATTCTGCAGGTAATGCTAATTCATGTTTCATTGCTGTTGATGTACCTTTTATGTTAACTTTTTTGGCAGGTGTGTGATTGGCTGTATCCACTCATGTGCGCCAACTCGCCCGTCTTGTTGTGCAACAACGGCGTCTTCATGTTCCCCGATGTGATGGCTCCGGCGCCGGGACACTTTGTGGGCGTGGTTCTATCCAGCGAGTTGCCGGCTGCTGACCGGGAGCTGTTCCAGGATCTGTTGGCTCAGATGACCGAGCTCAGAGTGCAGGTAACAAATCTGTTTGATAATTTAGAGTGGAGAAATTTTTTTAAAAATGTACTGAAAATTGGATTGCATAGACAACATTGACAATTAGCTTTCCAGCGCTAACAGTACCAGTGCTAATACGGCACCACTGCATCATCATCATCATCATCATCATCAGTATTAGCAAGTACGAAGAAATAGTGTACTATGTATTTTGCGAGGTGTGGTTTCAGTTTTTATCAATAGTACCGCATCTTCCGGACTATAAGTCACATTTTTTTCTTAGTTTGGCAAAATACAATAGATGTCCAATCCAATATTGTATTGTAAATTGAATTTTTTAAGATGTTTATGACTAGTATATGTCCAATTCAAAAAGTGGGAGAGTGGCGGGTTTGTGAATTTATTGCCACCCTCCTTTGTTGAATGGATTGGACATTTAGTGCTGTAAGTGACAGCCAAATAGGTTAAAAATGATGTTTGTTCTTACTGGAAAAAATGCAGCCTTCACTGATTAGCTTATCATTAGTAGACATCAATTGATTCTTTGAATATTTTGTTTTCAAAATTGATTTCTAACCATTTCACTCAAGCGACTCTTTGACAGTACAAAAATGTCAGTTGGAAACGTCACCAGCTCTGCCTCAGCATTGTAGGGATTGGAGTATTAAAACTAATGCTCTTATGAGCAATTGTTTAGAAGAAGCAAGCCGTCCTTTCCACGTCTGCAGGAACGGATGCCAAATCGCCAAGTAGGCGTTTTTTCTCTTTCCAAAAGCAGCAGATCAACGATTCTGGGCACTCTTTTGTTTGGAAACAATCACGCCTTTGTGACAAGTGTCACCACAGAAAGATTCCGTCAAAGCGGCGAGATTTGCACCGTCATGTGTGTCTTCCAACAGGACGCGGACGAGGCCTCCGAACATGTCAACCTCGGCAACAAAGTATCCATCGTCACACCTGCTCGGGAGCCAGGTGAGGATGAGGCCAGGGCGACAGCGGAGGACGACAAGAATCTGCCCGAGTGGAGCGAGAAGGTGGCTAGTGGTATTCTAACAGGTGAGTTAGGGAAATGGCGGGGTTTCCCGGGAAATGTTGACGCCCACCGTCTTTGCAGGGGCTTCGTGGCTTAGCTGGGGTCTAGTCAAAGGAGCCGAGTTAACTGGCAAAGCTATCCACAAGGGGGCGTCCAAACTGCGGGAGCACATGACTCCAGAAGACAAGCCGGCGCATGTCAGTCCCACCGTCACTAAAGGGCTGCATGTGGCCAAGCAGGCCACCGGGGGCGCTGTCAAAGTCAGCCAATTTCTAGGTGAGTGGATTTAATTTGCTTGAGAAAAATGGACAATCTTTCGGGTATTTTTTTTGGCTATACTGACACTATAAAAGCTTTCCCAAATAATTCCCACTCTATTTCGCAGTGGACGGCGTGTGCACCGTGGCTGGCTGCGTGGGACGGGAGCTGGCGCCGCACGTCAAGAAGCACGGTGGGAAACTGGTTCCCGAGTCTATGCGCAAAGATAAAGATGGCCGCTCCAACATTGACGGTGCCATGGTGGTGGCTGCCAGTGGTGTGCAAGGTACTAAAACGGACGTTTGGTCGCCCGGACGTTTGGTCGCCCGGACGTTTGGTCGCCCGGACGTTTGGTCGCCCGGACGTTTGGTCGCCCGGACGTTTGGTCGCCCGGACGTTTGGTCGCCCGGACGTTTGGTCGCCCGGACGTTTGGTCGCCCGGACGTTTGGTCGCCCGGACGTTTGGTCGCCCGGATGTTTGGTCGCCCGGACATTTGGTCGCCTGTCAAATGTACTTAGATATTAAACAGTTCTTAAATATTAAGCTCTCTCGCATGAATATACTTTTGAAAGCTGGTTTCAACAGCAAACTCTGGCAACCGACCAAAGAGGACCAAAAGACCGGCGACCAAAAGACCAGCGACCAAACGTCCGGAAGTAGTCTGCTCCTTAAATAGTGTGTTTACAAACACATTCACTTTTTAACTACAGAAATAGCAAACTGACCTTAAACTTATGTTCAGTATGGTTGGCAAAGCAATGCAGTGACTCCAACTCCATTGAAATTGTCCCTTTTTATCCAGGATTCGCCACCATGTGGACAGGCTTTGAAGTGGCGGCGAAGAACATCACAACAAGCGTGGCCTCCGAGACGGTCACTACAGTCAAACACAAGTACGTTTTTAGATAACTGTAACATTAGATGTGTGATTTGTGCCTGGCTCACCTCCTTCCTCGCTGCTTTTGATTTACTTTCCAGATTTAGGGGT
The DNA here is from genome assembly GCF_051989575.1 of Stigmatopora nigra. Taxonomy (NCBI): domain Eukaryota; kingdom Metazoa; phylum Chordata; class Actinopteri; order Syngnathiformes; family Syngnathidae; genus Stigmatopora; species Stigmatopora nigra. The sequence goes on along the minus strand of NC_135515.1, from coordinate 2,283,365 downwards.
CTGCAAAACCTCTTAGACCCCCCTAACAACACCAAGTGATCATTTTAACCACCCAAATAATCGCTTATCCTTTTTGCCATTTGCATGACAAGCCTGGCTGTTTACTAAATACAAAAATCATCCCATCTTTTGCAAATCAATTCCTATCTCTATTTTTTCGCTTGCAATCTTAACAAATACCTCCCTCTTCCTACCCCCCCCCCACCTAATCAAAAAGGTACGGCGCGGCGGCCGGACAAGCCACGGACAACGCGGTCAACTCGGCTATCAATGTGGGCGTGGCCGCTTTCAACATCGACAACTTAGGCGTCAAAGCCGTGGTGAAACGGACGGGCAAGCAGACGGCTAAAGCCATTTTGGAGGACTATAAACTTCAAGATCGAGGGGATAGTACACAGAAACAAGTAGAAAAATCTACTAAATAGTTAAAAAAACAACCAAAAAAAACAACAAACTTGACCAGCATTAACCACTCATGCCTTAAATATTTAGAGTTCTAAAAAAAGTGTGATTAAATACTGTTTCTATTTACTACTTTCATACTTAACTTATTAACTTTAATGTAGACTTGGTGCACTGTGAAGTAAATTAAAGTAATATATATCTATATATATATACATTTCAGATGAATTAAGGCTAAAGCTAAGGAAGAAAAGTTATTTATTTTACAAATACTACGAGTAAAGTTTATTTGAAGTACTGATATGTGCCTAGAACTCATGTTTTGAAGCCATACAAATATTTTTCAAAACCAAAGACCAATAGCTTAAAGTTTTGTTTGAAATGTACAATACTAATTATACAATACTAATGTTTTTTTTTTCAAATGTGCAGTGCTGCTATACTCAAATCATTGGACTCAACAAACTTGAAGTCACGTGGTTGTTAACTTGAAGTTTTGTTTAAACTGACTAATGTGTGAAATGAGGTGTGCTTTATGGCTAATATGCTAATCAGACAATTAGCACATGGATTATGTATTTCTCAGCCGACACTGCATAACCTTGGGCGAATATGTGAATCCTGACATGATGATAATAAAGTATTTTTGCTGCTATATTTTGTGATTTTGTGGTGTTTTTTTTATATGATTAAAAATAAAAATTAAAAATAAAAGTTAGTGACTCTCTACTGCAGTGGGACGGGTTATCATTTACTTTTTTACCCAAATTTTACTTATTTTTTATCCTGGGAGCAAAAAGCCACTCCCAATTCAGGCTATGGTGAACACACACACACACACACACACACACACACACACACACACACACACACACACACACACACACACACACACACACACACACACACACTCTCACACTCACACTCTCTCACATACACTCTCACATTCACACTCTCTCACACACTCTCACATTCACACTCTCACTTCACACATACACACACTCTCATACACTCTCTCACGCACACACACAATCTCACACTCTCACATTAACACACTCACAAACAAACTGGCATACACACACACTCTCACATAAACACACACATGCTCACATAAACACACTCACATACACACACTCTCTCACACTCACACACAAACACACTCACACAAGTCCACCACCGCAATAGCCAAGTAGAAAAGATGAAGATGAGGAGGGTAGCAGGTGGAGGCGGGGGGAGGAAGGAAGGAAGGAAGGAGGAGCAGCAGGGTGGAGGAGGAGGAGGAGGAGGAGGAAGAGGACGGCGACACCGAGACCGGCTCCGGCGCCTGCCTAACTCCTCCCGGCGTGCGGCTGTGAGCTCACATGAGGCAACAAAGGGACACTCCAACTCGCCATCGCCATCAAACGGATGCATCATAAGGCACTTTTACACCTTTTCTGACACGCGTCTGAACGCATCACTAAGGTAGGAACAATCATGCAATCTCATGCCTAAGCTCTTTTATTCATTTAGTATTCTCCTTGCTTCAATTTTGATATTTTTTTTTACATATATATGTATATATACATATTCTTTAGAATGAATGAAAAAATATGTCCTGCAAGGGGTCCAGAAAGGGAGCATACGTGGGATGGGTGTGACACGCCACTCTTTGCTATCCGAGCAAGCAGCTTAGCTCAAATATGAATTAAAGCTCAGAAGGGCAGCCAGATCGGATTATTTGAAATTGCAAAATCCGCAAAATGTAAAATACTTTGGAGGCTTTGGAGAAAATACAACAACTTTTTTTTGGGCCTAAATTCAAGAGGCCTGTTTTTTGGGGGGTTGGCATACATTGAAAATGGCTGGAAAGATGAGATTTGGCCTTTTGGGGGATAATGACTGGGAAATATGGGTTGCTTTTAAGTGGGTGGATAAAATATTGTGGATTTTGGGTGACAAATGGTTGACTTTGATTTGAAGTGACCCAGAAGTACCTCAAAAGCAAGAGTAGGTGACCAAAAAATGAACTTGCCTGCCATTGACCATAATAGAGATCCAATTCTGGGAGGACTGGTATTTTAGTGCCATTGATGTCACTAAACGTCGGATCCATCTTGAGTGGGACGGCGCCCAAAGCCAGGTCCGTCTAAGCCAGGGGTCGGGAACCTTTTTGACAAAAAGAGCAACAAAAATTCATATTTTCAAACATTATTCCTTGTGAGCCATACTAGGAATTTAAAAGTCAAAATACAAACATGTAAACGAGTATCTTTTCAATATTTTTTGTAATTTCACCACTTTTAAAGTAGAAAAAATGAATATTTTTTAAAAGATTTTTATACTGTTGCCAATTAAATGAGAAGATGCATTCCAGAAGAGTGTACAGTCCAAAAATATGACGATTAAAGCAGTTCTAGATGTAATATCTCAATTATATCACCAGCGATTTCCATATTTTAGCTCACAGGTTAGCAAAGAGCCAGATGCATTCATCCAAAGAGCCACATGTGGCTCCCGAGCCATAGTTTCCCTACTCCTGGTCTAAGCAATGACACAGTTTTTATCTTTTGGTCTTTTTTTGGTTCTAAGAACCCACCAAGATGGAGCTGGAACACTTTGACGAACGAGACAAGGCGCAACGATACGTCCGACGGGGTTCCAGGGGCAACGGTCTGGCCAGCCCGACCCGTAGCGCCCACTGCAGCCTGTACCGAACGCGGACTCTGCAGACGTTGAGTTCGGAGAAGAAGGCCAAGAAAGTCCGCTTCTACCGCAATGGCGACCGTTACTTCCAAGGGGTCGTTTACGCCATTTCGCAGGAGCGCTTCGGATCCTTGGACGCGCTGCTGGCTGACTTGACGCGAGCGCTATCCGACAAGGTCAACCTGCCGCAAGGGGTCCGGAATATATATTCCATCGACGGCGTGACCAGGATTGCTAGCATAGAGCAGCTGGTGGAAGGTCAGATTTCATTAATCCGTCTTGGTTAAAATACAGTAAAAAGTACTGTATTTTCAGGACTATAAGGCGCACTTAAAAGTCTTAAATTTTCTCTAAAATAGACAGGGCGCCTTTAAATGTGGTGCGCCTTATAGTCGTGAAAATATGGTACATCTCAAAATGTCAATCGTGATTTACCAGTAGATGACTAATTTAGGACTATTGGTCTACAATTGGATCTCATCCAGTCTGTTGGTTTCTTTAGCTAGGCTAGTGCTTTTTTAAAACAGCCAATGCGTCAACTGCAAATTATTAAGAGCTTACGGAATTGTCCCAAATGGCCATGTGAGGGATATCAACATGAATACCATATTTTCTAGCATATTAGCTGAATTTGTAGCTCAAAAAATGACGATTTGTGGGTTATTTTCAGTTTTGCAGTAAGAAAACAAGCATCACTGGATGAATGACTAAATTCCTTATGATATTAATTCAAACAGTACCCTAAAAAGACCACATGCGATTATTTTTTTTAAAGATTTTCCCTTTAAAGCAACACAGGTTTGTTAAAACTATGAAAATTATGAATCAGGGAGGTCTTATATGCGAGAAATTGTAAAATTCAAAGATTTTTAAAGCAATTATAAGGGTAGGGCTTTTACGCAAGGCGAATTATATGCGAGTTAATACTAACTAAATATTTGTTCGGTTATTTTTGTTAGAATTTTCGCCACACAGGTTTGTTAAAACCATGAAAATTGTGAACCAGGAGTCGAATTATATATCTTAATTTGTCAAATTAAAAGATTTTTAAGGCAGTTTTAAGGGTATGGCTTATACACAAGGCGGCTTATATGCGAGTACATACTATCTAAATTGTTGTTCATCTCAGTGTAACTTGAATCAACAAAAAAAAGCATCTTTTTGGTTTGTTTTTCCAGGAGAAAGCTACGTATGCGCCTCTTTCGAACCTTACAAGAAAGTGGAGTACGCCAAAAACGTCAACCCCAACTGGTCATCCGGCGCAAAGACGCCGACAGGGTCGGCGGCGTCGGCGTCTACCCGTGACCCGCCCTCCCTGGGAAGCGCCAGGGCCGATTCGCCGGAGACTCGCGAGAGTAAAGACTTCATCAAGCCAAAACTGGTGACCATCGTTCGGAGCGGCGTGAAACCCCGCAAGGCAGTTCGCGTCCTCCTCAACAAGAAGACGGCGCACTCCTTCGAGCAGGTCATGACGGACATCACCGATGCCGTCAAGTTGGACAGCGGGGCCGTTAAGAGGCTCTTCACCGTGGACGGCAAGGCGGTAAGTGTTCTAAGTTCGAGTCCGAAGCTTTGCGTTTATGTGCTAATTGGGTTAGCGATAAATCGCACTATTTGCTGTTATATTATTGGATGATTAGCATTTTAGCTATAAATGATATTTTAAACTTTTGAAATTTAGAATATAGATTAACTGATAATTAGTTTGAACCTGAATGGTCAGGTTTTGTTTTTTTTAACCTTTTTTTATATAATTTTTTCATTTTGCTCATTTAAAATCAATGAAAATTTTAAGAGTAAAATATACTAATTACCGTGATTGGCTGGCCACTCATTACGAGTCCCTGAAGTCAGCTGGGATAGGCTCCGGCACCCTCTGCAACCCTAGTGAGGATGAAACGGTTCAGAAAATGAATAAATGAATATAATCATTACAATGTAATCATAATCATTACAAAAAATGTACTTAAAAATATTATCCACTGATAATAAACACAAATAAATCAAACAATTAGCATATTTTCACATATTAACAAATACATAAAAAATATTTAAAACACACATTTTCTGGATATTGGCATATTTCTAAGTAAATATTCCCTGAAAACCAATCTACTGACTTTAAATCCACATTAAAGACAAAATGAAGTTTCCTGGGCTCTGTTTAAAGTACTTCTCCGGAATGTACATTAGGCAACTACTATATCCGCTAATACACTAGCAACTAATCAATCAATCCCATTTAGCAAACTCGCCATGCATTACATTAAGCGCCAATCCAACAAGGAAGGTCATCCATAATGTACACACGTATATTATTACCATGTTCACCTCCATCTTCCCACAAACTTACTATCCCGGCCCCATTTGATCTTGTAAAAAAAATGACTTTGACTTCCCCCTCCCATCCTCCTCTCTGATAGTGTCTACGGTTACCATGGTAACCTTCTATCCTCCTCCCGTTGCTTAGAAACTGCCGCAGAGCGCTGCGCTAGCCCGTGTGTAGCAGCGTGAGAGGATTCTTTGATGCGGCGAGGCCGACGTGGAGCACGTGGCGCTCCGATAGAGTGACCCTAGAGCAGGGGTGAGCAAACTACGGCCCGCGGGCCACATCTGGCCCCGCTAGGCCTTTTAATCCGGCCCATTGTCCAAATAATGTTTTTTTTTTTTAAATCCTAATTTTATTTTTTATTTTGTTTTATTTTATCCCCAAGATGGCGCCGTCGCGCGGAAGCTAGTGGCAGTAGCTCTGTCCAATCTTATTTGTTTTTCGTGTTTTACAGCCGTTATTTTAAATGACATTTTAATATTTCTTAATACATTTCTTTTTACTTGACTTTGTACTTTATACTTTTTACTTAAATTATTAATTAATAGTCCTTTTTTTCTGTTCATGTTTCATATGTACTGTTAACGGATGCACTTTTTTATATGTATCGTATCTTGTGCTGACCCGGCCCATCTGTCAATTTTTTTAAGTCAATGTGGCCCCCACCCGGGCCAAAAAGTTTGCCCACCCCTTGCCATAGAGGTCAAAAACCATTTGAACTGGGAGGTATGGGCTTCTCCCAGTTGGTATGGGTGTGCCACGTGAACCAAGTAGCGCTCAAGTGTTGTAACTAGGGCAGCGGCCAAGGCGATACTTTCCATCGTATTGATTTCCCGTGACACAGCAAGTCCATTAGCCCCGCCCCCCGACCAGCGCTCATTGTTTTCGGGCACGTAGCATCTGTTAACGACGCGGATAGCGCTGGGCGTTCTATATTTAGCGCTCAGAACAAAGTCTGCTTTTTGGGAGCCTGAAAAGAGCTATTTTAGCAATTGAAGAGATGAAGAGTATAGATGTATATTACATTTCCTGATTTCCCTTGTTTTAAATCAATAATTGACATTTTTTAATCAATTTTTTTTCTGTGTTTTTAGTTCAAAAATCGTTTTGTAAAATCTAAAAATATACAAAAAAAATCTAAAATAAACATTGTTTTAGATATATACAAAACTGAATATTCAGGGCTTTTAATCCAGTTCATTTATTTAAAAAAATCTAAATATTATATCTAAAATGATCTGGCCCACCTGAAGTCTGACACCTTTGGTGTAGGCGGTTGAAAAATCAATAGTTGGGTTTCCACATGAACCATAAAGCGTCTTCTGTCTAAACAAAGTGCACAAAAGCCTGTCAGGAGAGGCTAAATGTCTTCTAAGAGGACGTTAGCAACGGTCCTGCTATCGATTTGCTGACAAATGTGCCGCAAAACCATAAGTTAGCACATCGTAAATGTGCCTAACCCTTTTGCACATTTGTTTTTTTCCATTATTCTGTAAAACAACCATCAAAAAAGCTGTTCATCCATTCGTCAATTATTTCTTATCATTTTACTGGTCAGCATCCATTGCCTCCTCCTCCCCCACCCACCCGTCTCCCCGGCAACGGGCATCCCTCCGTCCTTTGGGACTGGGCGCGTGTTTTGGGGGAGGGGCGGACTTGGCGAGGGCGTGGCCGGCCGCCATCCTCCATTGTTTGACCATGTTAGCACGTGTCTCAGTTGGCGAGATGGATTTTTTTTTTTTTTGGCAGGGCTGCTTTGGATATAAAGTATCTTTTAAGTCCAAGGTCAGCTGGTCAGCACCATCGCCATCTTTTGAGTTATTGATGAGGGCTGAGTGGACGCGCCTTGTAACAAAATCCAGGAAGACACTGCTTGTTTATCTGTTTACAATCTTGTTGCTTAAGCTACTAAGTGCCGTCCATGCTTTTGCATTTATGCCTCTTAAAATAAATGGTTCAATGTCATTAGTAACTCATTTAGTCAAGGGATGCGGGGGGTGCTGGAGCCTATTCCAGCCAGCTGTGAGCACCAGGCATGTATAGTGACACATTTCATAATAATAACAATAACAGCAATGACAACAACAACAATAGCAATAACATTACCAATAACAACACTACTATGACTACTACTAAGACTACTAAGACTACTACTAAGACTACTAAGACTACTACGACTACTACTAAGACTACTACTAAGACTACTAAGACTACTACTAAGACTACTAAGACTACTACGGCTACTACTAAGACTACTACGACTACTACTAAGACTACTACTAAGACTACTACTAAGACTACTACTAAGACTACTACTAAGACTACTACTAAGACTACTACTAAGACTACTACTAAGACTACTACAACTACTACTAAGACGACTACTACTACTAAGACTACTACTAAGACAACTACTAAGACTAATACTAAGACTACTACTAAGACTAATACTAATACTACTACTACTACTAATAATCACCGCCCAAACGTCTTTTCATATTACTTCACCCCAAAGTTATTACACAGAAGGGGTTGTGTGTCATGCTACCGAAAGTTTAGAGTCCTGATGGATGTGGGAATAAAAACTGTCATACTGCCATAGGGTATCATGTATTGATGGCTTGATTTGATTGGAGTCCTAGTCTTGATAAAAAAAAAACAACTAATTTGGCTGTGTTTTCCAGGTGACATGCCTTCAGGACTTCTTCGCAGAAGACGACATTTTCTTCGCCTGCGGACCGGAGAAGTACCGATACCAAGATGACTTCAGTTTGGACGAGAGCGGTATGTCTGGCATCCCGTCCATTTCGACCACTGTCCATTTCATCTGTGTTTGCATTCAGATTGCCGGGTGTCCAAGTCTTCGTCTTACGGTCGTCTCCCCTCGGTGCACGGTCGCTGTTCTCCGAGAGGCGGCGGAACATCTCGCCGGAGCAAGTCGCCCTCCTCCGGGGGTTCGGGTAAGGAAAACAAAGTGTGTCTCGCTTAGTCAACAAAAGTGGCAACATGTGCTTCTTTGCCGGCAGCCAATGGGACGGCTGGCAGTCAGCTGTCCACCCCACGATCAGGGAAGTCCCCTTGTCCATCCCCTACCAGTCCTGCTAGCGTCAGGAGACGTCAGGTACTCCCCCAACTATGAGTCGGACGTCCACATATCCAAAATGACAGATAAGGCTTCACTTCCATGATATTGTCCGCCATTTTTTGTCCTCAGCACAGCGGCTCATCGCCATCGTTGTCTTCCGTTAAAGTCTACGTCTCCACGGACGAAGCCGACGGGCTTGGCGGCGAAGGTGACCCCGTCCCGGCCTCCATTGCGGAACGCTACAAAGTGGGCCGTACGCTAGGTAGCGGAAACTTCGCCGTGGTGCGGGAATGCGTGGAGAGAAGCACGGGTCGAGAATTCGCCCTGAAGATCATCAGTAAGGACAAATGTCGAGGAAAGGTCAGTCCGTCCATCAGTCCAGGACGCCGTGGACCGTTTCACCATGGGTGTGTTGGTGTCCAGGAGCATATGATCCAGAGCGAGGTGTCCATCCTACGACGGGTCAAACACCCCAACATCGTCCTGCTCATTGAGGAGATGGACACTGGGAACGAGATTCATCTGGTCATGGAGTTGGTCAAGGTGAAGCCATCCGATGTTGAAACATTCTTTTCAAACTAAGAACGTTGCCTTCCCACATTGGACTTTCTATTCAAAGTCCATTTGTCTTCAAACTGGCTCTTGCAGGGAGGCGATCTCTTTGACGCCATCACCTCGTCCACCAAGTACACGGAGCGAGACGCCAGCTGCATGCTCTTCAACCTGGCCAGCGCCGTCAAGTACCTGCACGGTCTCAACATTGTCCATCGAGACATCAAGCCAGAAAACCTGCTGGTAGGCCCTTCTCACTTCTTTTAGCTAGCTAGTTAGTCAAATGGGGACAGAGAGTTTACTGTTGAAACCAGCTCTCAAAATTATATTCATGAGAGAGTTTAATATCTAAGTACTGTTTAATATCTTAGTACTGTTTAATATCTAAGTACTGTTTAATATCTAAGTACTGTTTAACATCTAAGTATTGTTTAATATCCAAGTACTGTTTAATATCTAAGTACTGTTGAAACCAGCTATCAAAATTATATTCATGATATAGTTTAATATCTAAATTTCTACTCTTTTTAACAGTACTTAGATATCAAGCAGTACTTAGATATTAAGCGGTACTTAGATATTAAGCAGTACTTAGATAATAAGCAGTACTTAGATAATGAACAGTACTTAGATAATAAGCAGTACTTAGATAATGAGCAGTACTTAGATATTAAGCAGTACTTAAATATTAAGCAGTACTTAAATATTAAGCAGTACTTAGATGTTAAACTCTCTCTTGGATCAAGGTTTTCCAGCATGCCGACGGCAGCAAGTCTCTGAAGCTGGGAGACTTCGGCTTGGCCACCGTGGTCAACGGGTTCCTGTACACAGTGTGCGGAACCCCCACTTACGTGGCGCCCGAGATCGTAGCCGAGAAGGGGTGAGGGCGATTCTTGGCCAAGGTTTTTTGCTTCTTCTTTCTGAACCGTCATCCTTAAATTGTTCAATTTCCAGGTACGGCCTGAAAGTGGACGTGTGGGCCGCCGGCGTCATCACGTATATTCTGCTTTGTGGTTTTCCGCCCTTTGATTGGTAGGATGTCTTCTCGCACTTGGTCAGAAATTGTTACTGACACTGCGGCTAAAAATACAATGCGCCATATAGTCGGGAAAATACGGTAGTAAATACCAGGATAAAAATGTATCCACTGAATGTTGATGTAACTTGGACACCCATTATTTCTGCAACAGTGGTGAAGACCAGGAAGTCGAGTTGAAGGAAATCCTGAAGGCCGAGCTGAGTTTCCCCGCCCCCCACTGGGACAACGTGTCACATTCGGCCAAGGTGGGCGAGCCGGGCGAGCACTCACCCGCCGGCGCCGACCACCTACCCCCTTTTAAATGGTATTTCCTCTCCCTATAGGCTCTCATCACCGGCATGCTACGAGTGGACGTAGAAGAGAGATTGTCTGCCGCCCAGGTTCTGGAGCACCCCTGGGTCAATGTACGAGATCGGTCGCCATTTTGTGCCGAGACTGATGTAGAACACTGACTAGGAAACGTGTCTTTTTTTCAGGGTGAGGACGGCGCACCCGGGAACCATCGGCAGCTGCCGGTAGCCGTCGGGATTAAGAAAAACTTCAACACCGGCGCCAAAGGCGGTAGCGCCACAGCCGGCGTCATGGTCATCACGGTGAGGATAAACGCCATCCAGATATGAAGTCATCATTTTTTGGGAGAAATTTCAGAATACATCCATTTCTTTTCCAAGCTGATGATAGTTAACGGGGGTGCCGGAGTCTATAAAGTCGTATTTTTGTGTTTTGCCAGAACACGCCACTCGACAAGGAAAGACAAGTTTTGCGCCAAAGACCCGACGACTTGTCCGCCAAGGTTGACTTCCCACATGGTGCCCGCCTCTCCCCCGCCATCTCGCCGGGCGGCCTTTCCCCTTGCGACTTTACGTCCGAGTCGGATGACTTATCGCCCGGTTCGGTTGACATGGCGCGTTCCCCCATATCTCCGTTCTGAGCTAGCCGCTATCGTCTTAACCGTTTTTTTTGCGAAATTAACATGCCTTGACCGACAAATATCGGTTGGATGGCGTCATCCCAACGCTTTGCAAAAGTATTAACTACTACTTAACAACAGATGGTAGACACTGTCCTCTATTGGCCAGTGTGATCATCTCCAATTGGTGACTTAGTACCTTATTTTTATCCATTTCATGTTTGTTTTTTGTTCCTATATACTTGAAACTTTGCCAGATCCAGGCCAGGTATCTTTATGGTTTTTTTTGTTCGTTTTTTAGCAAAGTATTTGGACTTTTCCCGACACTATTTAACCCAAAACCGATTGTAGGTTTCCACTTATAAAGAGCACAGAGGAATGATAGGATTGAAGTGCAATTAAATGGCGTCCCGCCCACAAAAAAGCACATGTTTTGTCATCAAAAAAAGGCAAATAATGAAATGGAACTTACATGATGTAGCGAAGTGCTTCCAGTTGAAGTGAAATTTGGAAAAATCATCATGATGAAGGCCTTCTATTTCTGAAAAATCTTGGTGCATGCTTGGTTTTTTTGGTTGCTTTTAAGGGCTGCTGCTGTGGAATGAAATGGCACAAAAAACTGTACGATTGACTTTGAAAATGTCCATTTTAATGTACGTAATGTATGTATTCTTACCATTCCATCAGGGCTTGTTTTAATGATGAAAAATCTCCTTTAACTGCTTGTAGATGGACATTTTATTTTATTTTTTTAATTTTTTTTTGGAGAGTGCCTGCTCAGCATCGATTGTGAAATTAAACAAAAGAGTTAAACTTTTGTTAGCAGATAATTCTGCATTTTGGTAAATTAAAGCTCGATAGGAAACCTACTCATTTTAAGAAAAACAACAAAAACCCACATTTAATCCTTAATTAAATAAAATTAAGCAAATCAAAAAATCTTGCTATGCATAACTTTTAACAAAAGCCTTCAATGCATGTTTTTTGTTTTGTTTTAACACATAAAAGCCTTATTATACATTTAAAAAAATCTTACCTTACAGTGTCAATTTGTCCATTGTCTCCTCCTGTCCTGTGATTGGCTGCCTGGTGGACGCAGTTGGCTGGGTTAGGCTCCAGCACCCTCCGCAACCCTTGTGAGGATAAGTGGAATGGAAAATGAATGAATATGCATTGGCATTTTATGAGAAAATAAAAGCCTCACTAAACATGGTCTTTTTATTATGACAAATGTTGAAAAAATGAATGCTAAAAAGGGTGAATGAAACCCTAAACTAGGCCTGCAGTAAAAAGTTGTTTTGTAATGATAAATGAATGAAATGTTTTAAAAATAGCCAATGAGTTAATGGGTGGCAAAGGGTTAAGTGTAATACTACACGGCTTTACAAAATAGCTTTATTTCTCTTGTTTGTATTTATAAATGAAAAAGTGATTTGTGCTGCTGTACCAAGTTTAAACAGCAGAGGGCAGTCAAAGCACTTGGATTTAAAAAACAGTAGCAATGAATTCATATTTCAAGACAAAACATCTTTCATTTTTAAACATTCAAAAGAGCGGACGGATATTAATGTAAACATAAGACTGACATAAATATATAAAAAATAAATAAGTTATACGCTTAAATAACAAAGATGAATTTAAAAGAATAAACTAAATGACTATTTCCTTTTGAAAAATAACCCAAGAAAACAAATCCTTTTTTTGCATATTTACATGTTTCCATTTGCTTGGTAGGTACCAAAAATAATAATAATGATAAAAAATGGCATCCTATTGGAGGAGGAGGGTCCGGTCAATACCTGTGTTGGTGCTCAAAATGCCAGCGATTGAAATCGATGTTAAAGGCGACGATGCTTCCCGACGCCATTCCCGTGATCAGCGTCCTGAAAAAAAATATGGCCGCCATGGCGATGAATAAAGATGGATTGATTTGCTGACTTGTATAAGGAATTGAATTGTGTAGCCTCAGTGAATCAACCTATCGTTTGTTTTTGTTGTTTTGACGCCCCGTGCGCCACCTAGTGGCCGTGTTTTTTTGGTTGCCCACGCGGATAGAAGGAGTCCATTGTGAATTTGCGGAAAACACGAGGCAAAATTATCCGACGCAAAGTGTTTTTGACGAGCGTGACGGAAACAGGCACCAGCTAGCTTTTTCCCTCGGGCTCCAATCTTAGTGTTTATTATTGAAAAATGGATTTGGAACTTTATAAAGTTGAAAATTCGGTGTCTATATGTCTGAGTATGCATTTTGTATTGTGTCATATAGCAATTGATATATTTTAACCAACTTTTTGAAAAGTGACTATTTCCTAAAAAATGAGTAAAGCTTAATTATTATAAAAATGTTTTAATAAGCTTTTCATATTCAAATGAACCTCTTTAGATTTTTTTCTTTATACATAATCATATTTTGTATATGTATATATACTCAAAATATAAGAAATATTACTCAATAACTATAAAGTCAACTACAGTTAAAAATTACTAGATTAACCAAAGAAGTCATTCAAATTAAAAATATTAAATCATATATTTATCATTTGACTGCTGCCATCCTTCCCACTCCAAATTAATTGTACATGTATCTGTCATTTTATGAAAATGTCGGAAATAGAGTGACTATAAAAAATGTAAATGTTGCATTATTATGGATATTCATATTTTTTTTTCAAAATTTGATTTTTTAATAAGCTTTTCATATTCAAAATGGACCTCTTTCTTTAGATTTTTTCTCTATACATAATCATATTTTGTATACGTATAAATAAACTTAAAATATAAGACAATATTACTCAATAACTATAGAGTCAACTATAGTTAATTATAGTTAAATAGGCAAAATAGTAATGGTAGGCGTGCTGACCTTTGGTCATGTGACAAGTCCATAGCTCGGATGGCGGCGTCGCAGGCCGGATAGTCGTAGAGCGGCGTCAAGCTACACGCCCGCCACACTTGCACCACGCCGTTGTCGCCACCCGTCACCAGGTTGTGGCCATCGTTGCTCAAGAGGATGGCCTGCCAAAAGTCGCGATATTCGAGGGATTACTGTACAGCAATCATTCCAGAGAGTAAATAACTAAAAAGATTTAAAAACAAAAAGACTGACCCTGGCACTGTCGTCGAGTTCGGCACGCGCCAGCGGCTTGCCGTTGACGCCGAAATTGCAGATGCGCCCACGTTCGTAGTAGACCACGCAGTGGCCCTCGCTGGAGACGCAAATGAGTCGAGGCCGCCGCCAGTTCTCGGGACCCTCCAGGGCCCGCAGTAGATCGCCCGTGATGGTGTGCACCAGACACGGACCGTCTGGGGGGGGGGGGGGGGGGGGGGGGGGGGGGGGGTGTGGACAAAACGTCACATAACGGTGAGGCTCCCGCGTCAAAGTGGGGGAGTGACGGAGGGCAAATTTGGGCCCCAACCTCGGGCTCCGCTGATGACAAGACCCAGCTCGGCGCAGACGGCCACGCACGCCACCTCCTGGTCGTGGCCCGTCAAGACGGCCCGTGGCGCTGGGTAGTCGTCTGAAAAACAAAAGTTGGAAATCAGCTTTGTGCCATGAATGTCGATGTCCAAGTCAAAACAAGTCGGAGGTCTGCGTGACCGGACTTTTGGTCGCTGGCCTTTTGGTCGACGGTCAAAGGTACTTGGATATTAAACAGTACTTGGATATTAAACAGTACTTGGATATTAAACAGTACTTGGATATTAAACAGTACTTAGATATTAAACAGTACTAAGATATTAAACAGTGCTTGGATATTAAACAGTACTTAGATATTAAACAGTACTTGGGTATTAAACAGTACTTGGATATCAAACTTTCTCTCTCTTAGATATTAATCATTACTTAGATATTAAACAATACTAGGATATTAAACAGTACTTGGATATTAAAAAGTACTTGGAAATTAAACAGTACTTAGATATTAAACAGTACTTAGATATTAAAATCTCTCTCATGAATATAATTTTGAGAGATGGCTTCAACAGTAAACTCTCTGTCAACATTTGATTGGCGACCAAAAGACCGGTGACCAAACGTCCGAGCACCGAGGTCTGGAGCCGTTAGCCAGCAGCATCTAAAAGCTTAGCGTAGAAAACTTCTTTTCGGAGAGACAAACTAACGCTTGGATTTCAGATTTCAGGCTAATCCGTTCAGTCACGTCTGAGTGACAGTCGCCTCCCATTCGTTGGCCAGGCGGGCGCCCGGTGACGGACGCGGTCCCGCAGAGACCGGCAGCTGCTCCGAGAACGACGGAGAGAGGGGGGCATGTTTGGGAAAAGGGGGGTCCGTGTCAGGGGAAGCCCCAGAAGGCTTTTGAGAAGGACTTTGAGTGGCTCACCTGTCCGACAAAACATTCAATCTGGTTTTCACCGGCGGTGAAGCTCTCTTGACCTTTAATGACCTTACACCTCCATTTTTTTCCCATCACGTGACCTCGACCAAATGAACGCCGAATTTGTATAATAATAATTGATGCCTGAATGGGAATTTTTCTTGAAATACCACAAGATGGCAGCAAGAACTTAAGAACTGATTTTAAAGAGGAATTGAAAATGACATTTTTTTTCTCTGCAAATCATATTAATCATTAGAAAAAAAATCAAATCTATGTTCGTAAAATATGCATTAATGATAAAAACAAAATAATTAAAAAGTACACACAATTGGGATGAATCTCAATCAAGATTGGACTACGTACATCTATAACAAACTTGGCTCCAGTTATTCCAGATTTAAGAATTTATCTCCGCCATTAATGACAATTCAATTAGCTCACCGTTACGCATTCCGTCGCAGAAGAAGGCGCTCGGTAAATCGACGAGGGGATTGGCCGCCGGCTAATTGGACGCAGCCAAGCCCAAATTCTTAATTGATAGACTTACTGTTGGCAGGATTGTCTCCGATGATATGATGGCGTCCGCTCCAGTACCAGAGAAGAAGAGTGGCGTCCCGGGAGCCGGATACCACGTAGCAGTCGCCCCCGATGTAGGACTCGGATCGGGCCAGGCACGTCACTACGTCCCAGTGGCCGAAGACGATTTGTGTCAGCTTTCCTGCACACAAAAATATTACAACTGTTGACAAAAAGTACTTGTAAACATACGTATTTGGGTTCTATCAAGAAAACAATATAATGTGATTAAGTGCAATGGCAAACAGCAGGAAGGGGTCACTTTAAGAGCCACACTCTTGCAAAACATGCATTTTTTATTTTATTTTTTATATTTAGGCTAATTGGGACGTAAAAACTAATAATTCTCTTTTTAGAAGATTTAGTTTCTGAGAAAAAAAATGTCCACATTATAAATGGACCTTTGTAGTCCAAAATTTAACATTGTGACAATCAAAAATGTGATGTCCACACATGTGGACTTGAGGTAAACATGAAGTTGTACTTTCAAGCGGTGGCCCATCAGGTTTATAACACACTGGGGATAACATTATCAATTTAAGCAAAACACTTATTTATTTAGATATTTATTCATGTATTTATTTATTAACTTAACTTATTACCTATCTATTTATGTCTAAAATGTATTTTTCTGTGTCTGTATTCTCACCCTCTTGCTACTTTAACAACAAAATTTCCCCAATACGGGATTTATAAAGCTATCCAATCCAATACAATATTATGGACTACAAAAAATCATATTTGAATGTTAAAGTCAGCAATGTTGCTTGTAAAAATTGTTGTAACTTCAAATTGAAAACAAATATTAGGTTGTATCTTTTACTGCTGGCCCACCAGGCTTATAAAGCACTTGAGATAACATGGTTGTGATATACATGGTTCTTCTCGGTGTACCATTGGAATAATGTTACGTTTAAGCTAGCAGAGTGGAAAGAGGTCAAAAAAACAAGAGATGTGTGATTTTTTTTGTTGCCACGCACCAGCGAGCGCACCTTGCACCGGCACCCCCGCCCGCCCGGCGTCAGCCCACCTGTCTCCGACGAGTACACGCGGAAGCTCTTGTCCCAGAAGCCGCACACGAGGATGTAGCGGTTGTCGGCTGTCACCACGAAGCACTGCGTGCTCATCTGGATGCTCTGGTCCACTAAGTCGCTGATTTGACGCTTGTTGCCGCCGTTGGCTGAAAACGACGAGGAGGAGGAGGAAGAGGAAGATACACGTGTCGACAGGAGAGGAGGAAGAGGAGGAGGAGGAGGAGAACTCACCGATGAGAGGGTCCATTTCGATGGGAAGGCGATGAGCTTGTTCTAAGGAGTAGCCAGGCGCTCCTCGCAGGCCTGGAAAAGAACATTATGCTCCATTTCAACTAAAATATTGAAATGAATTAGAACGAGGGTGTCAGACTTGGGTTGGTTCTCAGGCCGCTTTAACGTCAACTTGATTTCACGTGGGCCATTTTAGATATAATATTTAGATTTTTTTTGTATAAATGGATTAAAAGAACTGGATTAGAAGACCTGAATATTCAGTTTTTTTGGAGATCTAAAACAATGTTTAATTGAGCTTTTTTTTTAAATATATTTTTAGATTTTTACTAAATGATTTTTGAACTAAAAACAGAAGAAATGGATTAAAAAATGTCAATTATTGATTTAAAAGGGGGAAAATCAGGAGATTTAATATACATCTATACTCTTCATTTTAATTTAATCTTAAAACAAAAAGTCGGCACTTTACTTTCCCGGGCCGCACAAAATGATGCGGCAGGCCAGATTTGGCCCCCCACCCGCCACTTTGACACCAAAAAAAAGTGGCACATAGTTCTTTAAAAAAAAAAAAAAGTACAATTCTAAAACAGAAAGTCGGCACTCATGATAAACTTTCCCGGGCCGCACAAAATGATGCGGTGGGCCAGATATGGCCCCCGAACCGCCACTTTGACACACGTGAAGGACAAAGGACTCAAGTTTAATTGTTAAGTCAAAAAAATTGGGCTCAACATTCATCATGAAAACTAAAACTAAATGGGAATTGTGAAGTTAAACTGTGAATATATTTGTCTTATATTAGCAAGTGAGAAATGTGAAGGTAAAAGTTTGATATATTTTCCTCACCCAATGTGTTGTGCCAACGGTTGACAGCAAAGAGGCGACTGCAGGTGACGGTGACCACAGCCGGCACGGCCAGGTGCGGCAGCGTGTTGGCGGCCACGTGCGTGACGGGCGAATTGGACGGGAACTTCAGCACCATGATTACGTCTCGTTGCAGCTGGTCCTTGAACATCAGTGGGCTCTGCAGGCCATAAAACACATCATAATAAAGGACTTTATACATAATTAGATGCAAAAATGCTTCATTTTGCCAATGTTCAAGACTCCAATATTGACTTTTGTTTATAATTGACACAATTGTCTTAACATATTTCCAAATTGGAATGAAATTATAGCCAGATATCTTTTCTATCTACTTAAATGACCTCAAATATGATTAGAAAATGTATATATTCTAATATTTTGGTTCATTTTGCAGATGTTTCTGACTCTAATACTGACTTTTGTTTATAATTGACCCAATTGTCTTGACATATTTCCAAATTGGAATGAAATAATAACCAGATATCCTTTCTATCTACTTAAATTACCTCAAATATGGATTGAAAATGTATATTTTCTAATATTTTAACTTTTTTTAAGTCATACAAAATGTATTTTTTAATCTATTTTTATCTCTCAGTCGTTTTACTATAATTTATTGGATGGTCTCTATATTTTTACATAAATATGATATTTATTTCTTATAACTTCTGCTTATTGCCATGTAAATTTAACTGTATATGTCTATTTATTCACTTTTATTTAAAAAATAAACTTCTTAAAAATGTCTTATAGCAACAAATGTTTTTTTTCCCTTACTAGCGGTCCTATATTATAATATTTGGACATTTTTCCAAATATATACTCATAAATTGATACTTTTCTTATTCTACACTTGCATTGAAAGTGATGCAAAAAAACCCTAAAAAAACAGACACTTTCTGACTAAAACGTGGATCCATGTTATACCATTTGCTTTGCTTTCATTTTCTCTCCCATCATGCATTGCGGGATTTTGCTCACCAGGTGCATGGCGGAGCTTCGTGGAGGATGTGGCTCGATGAGCAAGTGAGATGGCGTCTGTCCAAAGCTCCGGATCTGCGCCTCCGTGGCCTGCGGGGGGGGGGGGCGGAAATGGCGAGGAAGGGGGGGGGGCACAAAACCAGAGAGAGAGAGAGTCGCTGTCAACGTAGATATGCGTCAAAGTGACGGGTCAATAGGGGGTTGGGGTTCAAACCCAAGCACCGCCTTGCCCTGCACAGTCATCCAAGTGTTAGTATGGAAGAGACAGGCTTTTTCCTATTAACATGCTTGGCTTAACCATTCCCGTTTGGGCTAGGGGATAAGCCCCGCCCCTCTTTTGCTCACGCAAACGCTAACCTGGAGTGACACCCGGGCCGCTTGGCGCTATTGTGCGCCACACAAAGGAGAGGCTCGCTGGGTTGCCATTTTTGATGAAACGGGAGAGTGGATTGGACGATGATGGGCTAAAAACTAGTAATAGTTCTTCCTCTGGCCAAGTTGCTCCACCCATTGTTTTGTTTAGTGTTGGTAGATGTCCAATTCGTTGGAAAGGGGGGTTGAAAGCAAATGTTTCAAATGGATTGGACGTGTAGTGTAGTGTAGTCAAGATTAGTTATTGATGACAAAAAAATACTGTTGTTTTCTTGTTGTTTTCTTTGGCGAGGAACCTGACTGGCGCTTACACGAGAATGGACGTCAAGTCGGAAAGACAGAAGGAGGACGCGCCCTCTGCTTGACCCGCTAAGTAGCGCGGATCAGCGTGTGTCACCGCACTTGAAGCGGGAGTGGGAAAGTCGGCAGTGAATGGTCGCCTAAGTCAGGGAAGGGCACATTTTTGGGGAAGGGGCTACATTGACTTTAAAAATTTGACAGATATGATACATATAAAAAAGTGCATCTGTTAAGAGTACATAATATTATATAAGCAGAAAAAAAGGACTAAAGTATTAACATACTCATCACTCATCAGTAAAGTAAAAAGTATAAAGTATAACGTAAAGTAAAAAGGAATGTATTAAGAAATATTTAAATGTCATTTTAAAAAAAGATAGTGGGGCTGTAAAACACCCAAAAAATAAGAGTAGACAGAGTTTAAAAAAAAAAAAAATTGGACAACGTTGGCGGGCCGGATTAGAAAGCCTAACGGGCCGTATGTGGCCCGCGGGCCGTAGTTTGCCCTCCGATTTATTGTTTTTTTTCGGGAAAAAAGTGGTGCACCCTTGTCGTCAAGTAACAAAAATCAATAAATTCCTGAGAAGAGAATAACTTCCTGTTTACGGATAACGAGATTCCGAGGTGAGAAATGCGATTCTTAATTGGTGTTAAAAGGACTTAAAATAGACGGGCCCTAATTAGCGGACTAGCTTTCCACACGATTGGCAGCTCAGCGCCAAAAAAAAAAGGAGAGGAAACATGGCGCTCGGGTGGGGCCATTTGCATAATGCTCACTTGATAAATAAAGGCGCCGCTGGAAGTGACAGTATATAAATGAGTTGTTTTGCAGACAGCAGATGGCGGATATCGTAGGGGAAAAGAGAGGCTCTTCTTCCCCGGAAAAAAGCCAGTCGCAAATTCAATTAACGGACCCAAAACGAGGCTATCCACCATTTTCTTTTTGGAGCCTCACAAAATTATTTGTTGTTGTTATCATTGCTGCAGTCACTTTTTATATTAAAAAAATGGTGAAATCTTAAAAAAAACAGGGTGTGCCAAATGCTAAAATCCCATAAAGGTATTTTTTTATCAAAGAAGATTAAAACAATTAAAGAAATGTTGAAAAATGTGTTTAAATTTTGAGTGACAATTCCACTAGTGACCACTAGAGGGAGTCTGCCCATGTTGTTGGCAAATTAACGTAGTTTGTCAATTTGAAAATGAGTGACAATTCCACCAGTTACCACTAGAGGGAGTCTGTCCTTGTTGTTGACGAATTTACGTACTTGTCGGACGGAGGGGTCGGCGATGGCGTCCAAGCAGACGGCGCCCTCGTAGGTCAGGTGGTGAAAGACGTTGAGGGCGCGCACGGCCTCGGGGCCGCGCTGCTTGTAGCCGAAAAGCAGGTCAATCCACTGGTGCAGCTGACACGACACAAATTCGCTCTCCAGCGCCTACGTTGGCCCAATTAGGGAAGAGAAGAACAACACACACACACATATACACACACACACACACACACACGTCCGGTTACATCCGGAATCACTCGGAATGTTGCAGTAGCAGCAAAGTACACAGGATGAAATATGAAGTGCCCTTGCGTGCAAGAGCGCTGGGAAATAATTGGGCCGTGGCTAACTAATAACCACATTTGGATGCCATGGTAACGGCAAGGATGGACATTTTTTTATCTCTCATTTTATGAACTGCTTTATCCTCATTAGGGTGGCAGGGGGGGTGCTGGAGCTATGGATGTGTCTAACCCAAAAAAATAAAATAAAGGAGGCCAGGGCGCCGCTAGCCGGAACAAAAGAAGACAAACATGGCGGCGCGATTTTGCCGGCGGAGTCGGCTGGCGCCAAGTTAAGGTCACCGAGGGCTGAAAAGGTCGAGTGAGGGGGGAGAAAGTG
Organism: Stigmatopora nigra; assembly: GCF_051989575.1. Taxonomy (NCBI): domain Eukaryota; kingdom Metazoa; phylum Chordata; class Actinopteri; order Syngnathiformes; family Syngnathidae; genus Stigmatopora; species Stigmatopora nigra. The sequence goes on along the minus strand of NC_135515.1, from coordinate 2,261,770 downwards.
GGGGGGCTTTGGTTTTTGGTGGCGTTAGTGAAGCGGCAGATAATGTACGAGTATTTTTTCACAATTGAATGTTTAGAATTGGATATTTTGGGGTTTGAAGTTGGAAAAAAATGGATGCCAATTGGCTACTAGAGGGATTTTAATTCAACTAAACATGTAACTGTGTCAAAGAGGCGGCCCAGGGGCCAAATTTGGCCCGCTGCATCTTTTTGTGTGGCCCGGGGATGTCAATCATGAGTGCTGACTTTCTGTTTTAGGATCAAATTAAAAGGAAGAGTATATATGTATATTAAATGTCCTGATTTACCCCCTTTTAAATCAATAATTGTCATTTTTTAATCCATTTTTTTCTGTTTTTAGTTAAAAAATATTTAGTAAAATCTAAATATATATATATAAAAAAAAGCTAAAATCAACCTTGTTTTAGATCAATAAAAAACTGAATATTCAGTTTTTAATCCAGTTCTTTTAATCCATTTCTAAAAAAAAATCTAAATATTATATGTGGATGAGTATTGTGGATGCTCACCATTCTGTTGATTCGAACAAAGTCTTCGGGGGTGTCGGCCCAAGCCGGTAACTCCACATGGCCCACCGCCACGCCGTCCTCTCGTCCCCCCAGATGGTAACCGTTGGCGTTGACCAGCATCTCTGGCAGGTAGAAAAACTCTGGGATCAACTCCTGGGAGAACAACAATAAACGCAGAAGGTGACGAATGTGAGAAGTCATTTTGTTTTTTGTTTTTTTAACACTTATTATCGAAGCGGCACGTGTTAGCGCGTTAAATGGAAGCGTGTCGTTGACATCGTTGTGGAATGTGACAGCGCCGACAACAGCTGCCGAAACAACGTGCAGTTAAATGGAACACGATGATGGACAAATTGGAATACGTGCTACCGGCCCTTTAAGAAACGCTGACTCCATTGTTTCTAGGGATGTCCTAATCCGGAAATCAGGTTTTTAAAGATCGGAATCGATCTGGAAAAGATCAAATCCAATTTTCTGTCAAAATGATCACTTAATGTCAGGCTTCCCATTTCAAATAAGTTGGACACCTAACCTGATTGCGTGGTTTTCAGGAAAAATCATAGTAAAAATGTTTTTAAAATGTATTCGGTTAGACCAGGGGTAGGGAACCTATGGCTTGGGAGCCACATAAGGCTCTTTTGATGGGCGTACATGGTTCTTTGCTAACCTGTGAGCTAAAATATGGAAATTGCTGTTGACAGTACTGAGATATTACATCTAGAACTGCTTTAATATTCATTTTTTTTGCAGTAGACTCTTCTGGAATGCATCCTCTCATTATTTACTAATAGTAAAAAGTAATTTTCAGAGACTTGGAATCCGTTTTTGATCCTGATTCGTAAAGCAAACCAAGTTACAAAAATACCTCTTTTCATTGCAGGCAGACTCTCTAAAAATGATGATGAATTATTACTATCTCAGCAAAGGCGCCATTGTAGATAACGGCGGAAACAAAGGGCGTCCGTGGCTGGCGTGGCGCTATTTTGCTAACAACGTGCCGTGTGAGTACGGCTGGCAGGAGGAGAAGAGAACTTGTGTCCCGACATGGAAAAGAAAAAAAGAGCGCATTTTGAAGAGTGCTCTTGTCATTAATGCTTTATTAATTGCCCGCGGCTGGAGTGCGCGCGCTGGAAACCGATGACACTTTGAGGTCAGTGCCTGCTGCGAGCAAAAAATCAGCCGGCTTCAGCGATTTTTTTACTTTCTATTTTTTTTATCCTTATAGAAGTGTTTGGTCTTTTGTTCCAGATTTCCTGATAGCAGATTTTTTTATTTTTCGTTGTTTCAAGGTGCTGGAAATGTGGATTTTGTTTCCCCAATCTGGCAACCGCATATTTTTTTTGTCCAGGATTTGTTAGTTGAGAATTGTATTGTATAAGATGCTCAACCTGAATATATTTTTATACAAGAGGATTTTGTCGAGAAAACAAATGTGAATTAGCGTGTTAGCATGCCTTAACAAGTGGAGAGAGGGTGGATGACTCAATGGAAAATGGCAATGTGGGTTGTGTTTGTCGTGTGATGCGTTGTAATGGAGAAAAAATGAAAGTAGGTCAGAGAGGGAAGTCCTAAACAGCATGATGTTTTGCTGTCAGAATTTCAAAGGAAGGAGGCAGGTCGGTGGGCGAGTGGTTTTGGTGTGGGTGCCGGGGTTCTGAGATGGAGTGTGACTTGATGGAATTTCAGTGGTATTTACCTTCACGTCGGAAGGGTCTCGTTGGCAGTTCCTCCACGATCTGGCGATGGAGGAGAAGATGTGGTCGGGGTGGTCTAATCGGTTGTTGTTGGCGTCGAGAAATAAGCTGGTGAACGGCTCCTAAAAATAGAATGGTTTTTTAACCATTATTTAGCTAAATTTCCCCATCAAACCCCACATTTTTTAAACTCCAACCTCTGAAAATTGAGTTCAACCTCTGAAATTTTGAGCTCAACCTCTGAAATTCGAGTTCAACCTCTGAAATTTTGAGTTCAACCTCTGAAATTTTGAGTTCAACCTCTGAAATTTTGAGTTCAACCTCTGATTTTTAAGTTCAACCTCCGAAATCTGACTTTTACCCCCGAAATTTGAGTTCAAACTCTGAAATTTGAGTTCAACCTCCGAATTTTTTAGTTCAACCTCTGAATTTTGAGTTCAACCTCTGAAATTTGAGTTCAACCTCTGAAATTTGAGTTCAACCTCCGAATATTTTAGTTCAACCTCTGAAATTTTGAGTCCATACCTCTGAAATTTGAGTTCAACCCCTAAAATTTGAGTTCAACCTCCAAATTTTGAGTTAAACTCAACTTCTGAGATAAAATCATGACTTAATAGTCCAAATGCTAGCCTCTTTGTCTCAAGCCGAGGACCAGCAGTCCAATATGGAAGCTGCCAGCCAGAGAATCTCCCGAGTTGATCAGCAACTCCTCCTACTAATCATGGAGAGGACTTCCACAAACAACCTCTTCTTCCCCCAGTAAACGAGGACTTGCGTGAGTGTGATGGACACGTCCTGGCGGCCTCCAGTCCAAACCCACACTCACCCCCTCCCGCAAATCATTACCCAGCCACTCTTTATTTAGCGCGAGTATGCCGCTTTAGTGGCCTGTGAAATCAGCTTTTTTGTGTGTTCCGCCATTGGAGACGTGACGCCATCATCATTGGGTTGGCATCTTTAGAGGCGGGGTCAAAGTACAATTTGCTTTTTGTTCTTTAAATAGAATTCAGGTTGTTTGTAAAATCAATTTTGTCCTTTTTTAATATACTTTTTTATTTCTGTTTTCTTCAACTCACCATCCTGATGAGCCAGTGCAGCGCGGTGGAGGCGGTAGAAGCGTAGCGCAGATAATGGCACGGCGGCGTCCGCTCGTCGGCCCAAGACTCGAAGCGCTCGGCGAAGAATGCCGCGCGCTTGGGGTTGAGCGCCCCCACTGGCTGAAAGGAAGAAAAAAAAAACATCAATCATTAAGTCATTTGAAAGCCATATTTCATTGTTTCTGTGGAAAGGATAATGAAATTAAAACAAATAACAATAATTAGCAACTGTAATTGCGAGGGCGGAGCTTATGCAAAAGCTCAATTACTATATCCATGTATAGAGGAACTGTTGACCAAGTTTATCAACATTCCTTCTTGAATGTTCACTGGTAAGTAGAAAATGAATCATAAAATCAGAAATAAAACATTGTTAAGAAAGTGGTGGCCCGGGGGCCAAATCTGGCCCCGCCGCATCATTTTGTGCGGCCCGCGAAAGTCAATCAAGAGTGCCAACTTTGTGTTTTAGGATCAAATTAAAATGAAGAGTATAGATGTATATTAAATTTCCTGATTTTCCCCCTTTTAAATCAATAATTGTCCTTTTTAATCCATTTTTTCTGTGTTTTTAGTTCAAAAATCATTTAGTAAAATCTAAAAATACATTAAAAAAAGCTAAAATAAACATTGTTTTCAATCTATAAAAATCTAAATATGCAGGCCTTTTAATCCAGTTCTTTTAATCCATTTATAAAAAAAAAAATCGAAATATTATACCAAAAATAGTCCTGCCCACGTGAAATCAAGTCGACATTAAATCAGCCTGCGAAACAACCCGAGTCTGCCACCCTTTGCTATAAGATAACAAAAGTATATTTCTCCATGACTGGTCACATCATTACGTGAAGACAAACTATCAAAATAATATCTTCGGGCAGCTCTAGTTTCGATTTCAACTGTTTGCCAAAGTTTCCAGCGACATTGACGGGGCCCCATGTGTGTTTGCAGGGGGGACAGAGGTCACGGGGGTCAATGAGTGCGACTCTAGCCTCGGCGTGTCAGAGCTCATTACCCTCACCCGGCTTTAAAAAGTTCCCGCAGCTGGCCCAACCCCCTCCCTGAAAGCAACTTCTGTTAGTGGAGAGCCCAGCATTTTCCACTAAAACCCAAATCCTTAAAAAAAATGGCCTCCCGTCCACATTCGGACCTCAAAAATCCGACTTCGGACGTCAGATAGCTCGCAACTAACGCCATTATGCGTCCGATAAATCGCCTTGCCCGCCTTTTCAATCAAAAATGCCGATACCCGAGCCTCCAAGGCGAACCGCCGCTCAATATTAATACACTCGGAGTACCCCAGTCCGTCGGGGTGAAGGATGACGGCTTGGCGTCGGGTAGAGGGGGAGGGGCTAATCAATGGCAGCTTTCTTAGCAAAGCAAAGCGTTGGCGTTACATCCGGAGAACTTTTTACGAGGTGATAATAACCCGGCGTGCGACTCGTCTTGCACACGGCGATAAAAAAAACTGTGCTTAAGGTTGGCTTGAAGGCAAAAATAATCATTATTACTCAGATGGAAGGAGAATGAGCTCGTTAGTGTTTGTTTTTAAACTGTCTTTTTAGATGGTTGAATGACGTTGATGGTGATAGACGGGCGTCCAGTCTACTTTAACTAAGAGAGGCTAGAAAACAAAAAAAAAAGCTTGGGAAAAAGAAATGGAATTTAATTTTTATGATGTGTCATAGTGAAAACATGATGTCCTGAAGAATGGCCACAGAATGGGGTTTAGGTCGGGGGAATTAGTCATCTTAGCAATTGTTGGTTTTCCCATGTAAAATAGATGAGATATGTCATGTGTGAATCATCAGCATTTTTGGCCCTGACGCTTCTTTGCGCATGAACAAACTCTGATCACACGAATAAACAGCATTCCGGTGCGCAACATTAACCGCATAAGTATGGTTAAGTATGTGCTTATCTCCAGGTGGCTTTGGCATGAACACAGAATTCACTTTTGCAATAAGTCAGAGATCTTTGTTAACTAGGGCTTATTTATAATGTTGACTACGACTTACTTGTGTTACTATGTTGACTATGACTTATTTATTATGTTTACTACTTATTTATAATGTTGACTACGACTTACTTATTAAGTTTACTAAGTTGACTAAGACTTATAATGTTTACTACTTATGTATAATGTTGACTATGACTTATTAAGTTTACTATGTTGACTACGACTTATTATGTTTGCTACTTATGTATAATGTTGACTATTACTTATGTTTACTATGTTGACTACAACTTATTTATTATGTTTACTACTAATATATAATTTTGACTTCGACTTATTATGTTTACTATGTTGACTACAATTTATCTATTATGTTTACTACGTATTTATTATGTTGAGTACTTATATATATATATTCATTACTTATTCATCTATTTATTACTTTTTAGTCATTGTTATTATCTATAAATGATTTATCTTTGTTTTTATTGGTGTTTATAATTATTTATGTTGTTGACTAATTATTATGTGACTAACTTATACATTCATGATTTATTCTTATAATTTATTGATTACTTATTTGTCTTTTTGTTTATTATTGTTTTTTTTATACGCTTTATGGTGAAGCTTTAAATCTCATTATATATATAATGACAATAAAAAGCATTATCTTTTAATGATTGATTATTTATTTATTATTTGGTCTTATTATTGGTTTGTCTGATTGTTTTTGTTGTTATTTTTTGCACTTGAAGCTTTAAATCTCATTATATACATTCAGAATGGCAATAAAATTCATTCAATTCAATTTGCAAGAAACGAGAATGACTATTGGCGTGGAACGGCGCCCCAAAACGTCAGCATTCACCAACCCGACCCTTGAAAATGGCGCCTGATCAAGACGTCCCGTCACACGATTAAGCAGCAACGAGAAACATCAGCCGTCTCCCCGTCTGTCAACCGCTTGTCACATCAGGAGGAAATAATCATTACAAGCCGAGGCGCAACGCCGCCTGACGACCTGACATCCAAATATGCGGCGCCCGGCCCGCAGGCCCGACCCGGCCCGGGCCTGCGGGCGCCGCTTTTCACACCCCGATGGATAACCGAGCGGCAGGTAATTGTCGGAGAACAGGTGAGGAGATCTGGCGGGGGAGCGGCGGTTAAACGCCGACGTTAAAACAATGCCGTCCGTCAAGCCGCACTCGGCCCCGAGCGTGACCAATCACACGTTAATGTGCTCGTGATGTGTGGGAAAAAAAAACGAAGAGAAAAAAACATCAGCACACACATAAATGGCGTTGCCCCCCCGCCCCATACACATTTTTTTTCCTCCCACAATAAAAATCGTGAGACCGAAGAGACGTTAAAAGTAACAGTAAGATACACGAGTAGAAGTTAAGTGAAGTTTCTGCGCAATTTTCTGCTATTAATCATTTATATACATATATTTATACATTAGTAATATAATTTTAAGTTCATAAAAATGTGAAAATCCACTAACAGTAACATACACGAGTAGAAGATAAGTGAAGTTTTTGCACTTGTTTTCTGCTATTAATTATTTTCATACATATATTTATACTTATTATTTTTCTATTATATTCTATGACCTTTGACCTCCGTGACCGGACGCTTGGTCGCCGGTCAAATGTACTTAGATATTAAATAGTATTTAGATATTAAACGGTACTTAGATATTAAACGGTACTTAGATATTAAACGGTACTTAGTTATTGAACAGTACTTAGATATTAAACAGTACTTAGATATTAAACAGTACTTAGATATTAAACAGTACTTAGATATTAAACAGTACTTAGATATTAAACAGTACTTAGATATTAAACAGTACTTTGATATTAAACAGTACTTTGATATTAAACAGTACTTTGATATTAAACAGTACTTAGATATTAAACAGTACTTAGATATTAAACAGTACTTAGATATTAAACAGTACTTAGATATTAAACAGTACTTAGATATTAAACAGTACTTAGATATTAAACTCTCATGAATATAACTTTCAGAGCAGGTAAACTCTCTGTCACCATTTGACCGGCAACCAGAAGGGTCCAAAAGACCGGCGACCAAACGTCCAAGCACCTTTGACCTCACCGCCCTAAAATGGAATCCCCTCTTTCATTCCCTATAAACATATTTACTGGCTCTCTTTTTTTTAGTTTTTTGCATCATCTCCAAACCAAACGCTCGCACAAAAAAGCCAGACGGACCCTTAACCAAAAACGGCAGAGAAAATGAAGACTGGGTCCTACCTTGGAGAGGTCCCGGAAATTAGCGGGCAGGGTGAGGTCCAGTTCCTGTGAGTCATAGCAAGCCAACACCCAGGGAAAGAGCGGGTACTGGTTCAGGTCGTTGTACGTCCTGCCTGGACAGAAAGGCGGCACACACCAAAAAATAAGGTTAGCGGATAAAAAAAAAAATCCTATCCCATCCGCCAGCTGGCCCGATCCCAGTCGTTTTGGCGACCCCGCTATGGCTTTCAGATGGCTAAACGTGTCGGGAGAAACGCGTGGGAAGGTGGCGGGCGGGCGCCGTTTTTTGTTTGCTAGAGATGCAAAACAGCTGTGAGGTTAAAAGTGAGTTGTAATGCAAAAAAAAAAAAACGATGACCAACATTTTGGTGGCCAGTAATGACCACAACCAGAAACAATGTGCTGAAATTTAGTGGCTTCCACTTGAGAGAGACACGAAGACGAAGAAGTTTGATGTTTTGTCGGAGTTTTGAAGTCATTGGAATGGAAAGATGTGAAAAAAAATAAAAAAAATTAACTCTTTGGTTGACATTGACGACAATAGGCCTTTAATGATTTTGGCTAAGGGGCAATCATGGATTTTTTAATTGAATTTCTTCCCTTCTTTTCTTAAAAAAACGGTAATTTATTGAAGCTTTTTAAAAGAAAATGTCTTCTTTGTTTTGGCATGTTTTTTTTTGTTGTCGATTATTTTTTTTGTTTGAACAATTTTAACTGGGAAAACTGGCATAAATTGTTTTTAAGGGCTACAAAAATAAAAAATAAGAAATTTCAACCAAAAAAATAATACTTTTGTACATATGTATTTTATAATTGTTTTAAATAGCTGCAATTCAACAAAATACAACACAATAACCTTATAAGAATATAAATTTTAAACCAAATCCAATGACGAGGTATTCAATCAAAAATCAACATAAACAGTGCCTAAAAAACGCGCAAAAAAAACATGTTATGGTCCCAAATCCAAGTTCCTCCATTTCAACCTACTTGAGCGACGCCGGCTTCGAAAAAAACATTTAAATTATGCGAATAAATCAAGAAAAAAGGTTAGCATTTTATCTACCCCCCCAAAAAGGTGACATTTAAAGTCGCGCGTATAGTTTGGAAGCATCATGATCGGCGCTCAGGCGCCAACGGCGTCGTCAGGGCGCCGAGTCGGGAGTGTCAGGATGTTAATAAGCACCCAATAGTGGTTAATTAGAAGAGCGCATCCCCTTCGCACCTCTTCCCGGCACTTCGTCACCCCCGCAAACCCGACTGTCTTCTCCTCCTACTGACGTGGTTGACAGCCCGGGTCATTACTGGGGGATTTTTTTTTTTTTTACAAAAAAATAATCATAAATTTGCTGCATGTTTTTCCTTCCGTCTCAGCTCGCCGTCTAATTAGCTGACAATAACGTACAGGAGGGAAAAAAAGTGGCTAAATATAAATATACACGGACGTCGTTAGATCAGATCTGGGCGTCTTCGATGGGTCCAATTAACGTTGGAGGGCGCAGGCCGGTCGGCGTCGGTTTATTGATGGCGGCGGTTTGGCGTGTATGGTCAAGATAATTGCTTTCGACGGAATTTGTTCCGTTCGGATGAACTCTTTCCGGAATTGGGACGAAAAAGAGTCGGAATCAATGTGTTTGATTGATGGGAATGTGGCGTAAAAAAAATGTCAGGTGTCCAAAACGATGCCATAAACAATATGGTGGAGCGAAGTCTTGCCTGGTGGAATTTTTTTTATGATGAGCTTCAGCTAATTTTATGGAGTTAGTATCTAATTTCAAAATGGATAAAAGTGAGATCTCAGTTCAGAGAGTGTAAAACTGTCATATTTTTCACTTATTTTAGTTTTATAGTCTTTCAGACTGGTTAGTTTGCCATTATTGAGTTTGAGTTTGATTATTAAAGGGATAGAACATTTTTATTTAGATGCTAATTGAGTTTGAGTTTGATTATTAAAGGGACAGTACATATTAATGAAGATGCTAATTGGTATTGAGTTCCAGATAGTGAAGATAGGTTGGCTAAATGTACTCTTTCTGAAGGGAACTAACTACACAGTCACCTCTAGAGCCAGCTCTTGTAAATCCAATAGTTTTCAGTCTGAATTGGGGTGTTAGAGCCAGAATTCTGACTTTATTAAAGGGACAGTACATATTAATGAAGATGTTAATTGGTATTGAGCTCCAGATATGTGAAAATACATTGGCTAAATGTACTTTTTCTGAAGGGAACTACACAGTCACCTCTAGAGCCAGCTCTTCCCACGCATTATTCCATTGTTTTCAGTCTGAATTGGGGTGTTAGACCCAGAATTCAGACTTGATTTGGTTTTGGGCACTGGATTTTTAACTGAATTTAACAGGACTCATTTGAAGCCAGGATCTGGAAAGAGCCTCACCTGCGATGGTGTTGAGGAACATAAGGTACTCAAAGTTGGAGATCTCTCTCCTCTGCCAACGCTGCGTCATGTTGGACGACTTGAAGAGCTGCCGAGGACTGGCCAGCGAGACCCGCCTGGAAAATAACCACCACCAGGTGTCATTTGGAAAGCAGAGTGCATTCATTCACGAAAAACTGAACGTCTGAGTCACGTCTGGACAAGATTTTTGAACGTCAACGATGGCTGGCCATGAGTCACCACAGAATCCAAATGGCCATTGGAGCCAGGTTTGGATTCGAGCCCGCGGGCCTGCCTAAAATTTGTCATTTGAGAGAATGCCTTTGGGCGAAGGCCTCCTTTGCTCCTGCCAAGCAAAGTCCGCTTCGTTTTAAAAATGTCTGGCGGGGAATTTGTCAAATGATGCATGAGTAAATGTCGGGGCGAAAACTCTGCGGTCGGCGGGGTGTCGTGTCTGTCTGCGGAATTAGGTCACCCCGCCGAGGGTCAGCGCACGACAAAATGACCCAAACAGTAGGTACTCTATTTCTCTGCCAAAATTGGTGAGCCCGACAGTACAATCGATGGGAGGCTCTCATATACCAATTATTTGCCATTTTAGATATCATATTTAGATGATATACATTTTTAAATTGGATTAAAAGCCCTAAATATTCAGTTTTATTTCATTTAAAAAGGAAACCACATTTTTCTTTAATTATACTCCATATTCAAGTGGAAAATAGAAAATATTTGTATCTATATATTTCTAGATTTGCTTTCTTGGGCCGAAAAAATGAATTGGAGGGCCAGATTTGGCCTCATGGGCCGCCACTTTGACACCATGGCATATACTATCGTATACCAAGTGTCCGTGGACCAAGTGTCCGGGGGACCAAGTGTCCGGGGGACCAAGTGTCCGGGGGACCAAGTGTCCGGGGGACCAAGTGTCCGGGGGACCAAGTGTCCGGGGGACCAAGTGTCCGGGGACCAAGTGTCCGAGGGACCAAGTGTCTGGGGAATTAGTGTCCGAGGACCTAGTGTCCGAGGACCAAGTGTCCGGGAACCAAATGTTTGGGGGACCAAGTGTCCCGGGGACCAACTGTCCGGTGACCAAGTGTCCGGTCACGGTTACGACAATGACAGTACGGTCATATGGCCATGAATATTGTGCTAGCGTGCATAGCATTAGCATGTGAGCAGAGTGCAAAACAATATTTAGTTTGATGGTTTGGCCAGCCTACCTGTCTTGAGGAAGGCCATAGCTGGTCCCGACCCCGACCTGCGGAAGACTCAGGACCGCTTTCTTCACCGTGGCCTGGTCGGGAAAGTTGAAGAGGACGGAGGCTGCAGGGAAAAAAAACTGGATTTGAGCATGGAAAAGATGGAAATGAAAAGGTAGCGAGACATTCGTACTTCTGTTGGCCATGAAGACCTCCATGGCCGTGTTCTGGAGCAGGTGGCGCCGCGAGAAAACGGCGCGGATCTCGCTGAACATCCATTTGCCGTGAAGACCTTCAGTATAAGCCAAGACCTGCAATTGAAGACGGAAAAAATATATAAGAAATCGGCTTTTTCAAATGTATTTGTTTACATTCGTGAGCATGAACTCATTTGTTGTTTTTGTATACATTTTGAAGTATTATTAAATATCCCCTAACCACTTGGACTAGGAGTTACAATAACAATAAACAAATATATTGCCAGAAATTATACATGTTTTATGTTTTTGTGTCTTTACCAATATTAACAAACATGCAGAAAAAAAAGAAAAAATTAAAGAAATCCCTACAATAATCTTTCAATTGATCACATTATTATAATCAACTTTAATCAGTTTTACTGCACATCATTGGTCCCCAAAAATTAATCAAATTCCATTTGGATATAACATTTTTTTCACTAAATCAGGTGAGTCACCTGCAAAAAAAAATCAGACGCCAAGACCATTGAGACACCATGTGGTGTGTGACATATAAAAAAAAAAAAAAACAATCAATAACCACATGGGGGCAGACAAAAGGACGTCTGGCCAAAGTAAGACAATGGTCCTGACAGGTGAGAAGGCCCCACAGCGGCACCCCCGCTTTTTCCCATCTCGCTTCTCTCTGAACAATTTTGTCCCGTGGCGACCTCAGGGGTCATCACGCGAATAAAGATACAACGGGGGTCTTTACATCTTTTAGCGCCATTGACGCCATATCCGAAAAATCAGGTGACTGTAACTAGCGTGCCATAATACGCCATTGGGACATCTCGTGTTATTTTACGGAAATAAGATGTTCCACTGGGTCAACTCGGAGACTAATGCTCATTTAAAAGAGAGTTGTGGAAGTGTGGTGGTGGTGTTTGGGGGGTGGGGGGGTTGGCACACGTGTGGTGGTGGTGGTGGTGGGTCGGCTGCCTTAATTTCTCCACGGAATAGCCGGCCGGCCGACCCCACCGCCGCCGCTCGGCTCTCTGGAGCTCAATTAAAATTGGATTAGATGGAGATAGCGGACGTGTAGTGCGGTATTTCCTCCAGGGTAATGCCCCCCCCCCCCCCCCCCCACACTCCAAGCGCTACACCAATCCCCAGCAACCCCCCCGACACACGTCCACAAACCACCTCTACATCCCCCTCGATGCAGCAACTCAAACAGTTGTCATAGCGACAGCGTGGCCCAGAGGAGGAGGCGGGGGGTCCATAGCAAGGTGACACCCTCGTGGTATGGAAGTTGATTCGCCGGGCGCCATTGACGGGGCCGGACGTCTGAAGGGATTTTGACTGGGAGGAGCCAATGTAGGGTCAATGGTAGCCAATCAGAGGACGTCTTAAAATGATTTTGTTCCAGAAGTGGATTTGTAAAGTGATTTTTTTGTGTGTAAATGAACCTATTTGGACAATACTAAAGCCATCCAAAACAAGTACTATAACAATGTGGCATGAAATAGGTTAAAAGTGAGAGAAAATGATGAAATTATGAAAATGAATGAGACAATAAATCATTACTAAGAGAAAACATAGTTACACATTTAAATTGCACTAAAATTGATATGCCACATTCCTTTGCGCTATTGACTTTTGTATTAAGAGAAGGAAATTTCACGTAAAGGTCTTTTGTAACTTGGGTTATATTAGTTAAGGGACATTTAATGACCTGATTTTAAGGGATACCAATTTAATCAATAATCAGTCAATTTTTTCATTATTATGTCACTATCCTAACAACATCTCATTTAGTTGAATTGCCACCCATCCTATTCACTTCCTAAACACCCAATCTCCCGACCCCCTTCTCCTTTGGCAGGGGGTGCACCTCTATTTTTTTTCTATTTGCGCCCTCTCCGGCCAGCGACCTGTCCAAGTGAACATTTCTCCTGCGTGACAAAGCTGGGGGGCCAAAGGGCGATCTGTCAACAAAAGGGGGCTAAAGACAAAGCTGGGAAAAAGAGGGGGGGTCAAATACACACAAAAAAAGCTGATTTCCAACAGCCTCAATCAGAAGATTTGTCATAACAACAAAGCTTTGTCGGCGTGGCGAGCGTGGCGAGGGTGGCGAACCCCCCTCCACTGTGTCGCCTTGACAAAGCCTTGCGCTGGTGTTTTTTTTTTTTGTCTTTCTTTTTTTTCTTTTTTTTGTGGGGAGGCCCAGCTGTAAAAAATGCCATTTAATGAACCTGTCTGCCGAAGCCGTCCCCTCCCTGTCAGAGGTGTCAGCGTCTGACGAGCGGCGGGCGCCGGGGAACGGTCGCCTCCAGTCACAGACAGGCCTGCCAGCTGGAGGCTTCGGCCCCAATCTAATCACGCCACCAGGAAGGGGACCCGGCACCCTAGCGCACGCCGCTCAGCTCGGCTCAGCTCCGATCTGCTTTCGGTCTGTCACGCGCGGGGTGTGGGGGTTCAGTGGAGAGGGGGGGTGGGGGGGTGGGGGGGGGGGGGGGACCCCGGCCTTTTGTTTCCGCCCGGGTCATTAGGAAAACCCGCGCGCATGCGCCCACACGGGGTGGACGGATCTCGGAAAAAAAGAGGCTTTGACATAGAAAAGCAACTTTGACTTTAACAGGGATGCCTGATAGTCATTGGTTTCCATTATGGTTATGCTACAAGGATGGTGGGGGTGCTGGAGCTAATCTAAGCTAAGTTTAGGCCATACGGGGTGGAAGGACCATGTAAAAAAAGAGGTTTTGATGTAGGAAAGCAACTTTGACTTTAACAGAACTGCCTGATAGTCATTGGTTTCCGTTATGCTTATACTACAAGGATGGAGGGGGTGCTGGAGCTAATCTAGGCTAAGTTTAGGCCATACGGGGCAGGTGGACCAGGTAAAATAAGACATTTTGACGTAGGAAAGGAACTTTGACTTTAACAGGGATACCTGATAGTAATTTTTTCCCATTATGCTTATACTAGAAGGATGGCGGGGGTGCTGGAGCCAATCTAAGCCCAATTTACTGAGATAAACAAGCAGTCACATTCATAGCTAAGGGCAATTTTAGTATTGGCTTAGCATGCTTGTTTTAGGGGGAGAAAACCCACACAAGCCAGGGTAGACCATATGAAGTCGACACAGGAAAGTTGGAACCTGGGATCGAACCCTCGAGCTCAAAAGTGTGAGGCCGAAGCACTCACCACTAGTCCACCGCGCGTAATAGAAACATAGTGTTTGGTAAAGACTCATATTTTCAAATACTAGGCCTGCTAACCCTATAGATGATTTAAATGTACGACTCAATCACTTAAAAGTGAGCGACCACTATGAAACAATGCTTTGAATTTGTCTGCTTAGACTGAAACTAGTTTATTCTGAAGAAATACAAAAAAAAAATGGTATCTACATATCACAGCCAAGCGCGTTGACAGGCGCGATGAAGAGGCGGTGCAGGTGACGGCGGCGTTTTAACCCACATCCGCCGGCGTAAGCGACTTTCAAAGGCGACGCGGCGGATGGTAATCACGCGCGACTGCCCGCCGGCTTTAACTACACATTGGCTGAGACGGCGTGATGGATGTTATTAATAAATCCAACGGGGGTGGAAATCGGAGCGCGATTGTCTGCGACGAGCGGCGGATTTCCTGGCAAGAATACAATTGGCCGTGACGGATATACTTATAGGCGATGGCGGAGCGCCGTGACACGACGCATCACCCAACTCCCGCATTTGCCATATTTAGGCTAATGGGCTTCCGGCCCGACCCAGGTGAAATGTGGCGCTATTATTGTTTTATTTTATTTTATTAATGTCTTTTAAGTGGTCAGAGTTTCCAAAAAAGACAAAACGGTAAGTAAATTAATTAAAAAATAATATTTAAAAATGATTTTTGTTTGTTTTGGGGGGCAAAGACAAGGCAAGCTGACTTAAAATTAACTATTTTTAATTTTTGGAGTCTAATTAACGTTTAATTATAAAATATTTTGTTTTTGGGGGGTGCCAAGTATTAAAATAAGTGGAATAAACACTAAAATACAATAATTAGAATTCAATGCAATACAACTGAACATGTCAAATGATAAAAGCCACCCTAATATTACGAACTATTTAAATTGAGCAATACTTTGGAGTCCCACTAGAGGGAGTCTACATTTGACAAGTCCTATGCATCTTATACCTCACTTTAAATACTTTCCAGCATACAAAAAATATACAAATATCCATAAATGAATATAACTGCTTCTAAAATTCCAAATGACAAAAACAATTCATAAACACAGCACTCATTTGAATTGAGCAATACTTTCAAGTACCACTAGAGGCAGCCCACATTCGACAAGTACTACATTTCTATTTCCGACAACAAATACTCTTCACAACAATGAAAACAAATACAGTAAGATTCCCAAACACATTAAAATACAGATTCCACCTTCCCATGTCAACAATATACTATTAAAATTCATAATAAATAACGCCACAGCACATTATTCCTATTTTTTCTGTTCTAATTTGGGACCGCTTTCCCTCAGGTGATCTCCAAGTTCCGCCATGATGTTGAAATTGAACTAAAACAGAGTAGACAGCAATCTCCACACATTGCCATTAATCCATTTTTCCACGCCGCCAAGAATTAGCGCATCAAAAGCTCGTCGCCATCGCCATCCTTCGCTCCCTGACAACTCTCGCTGACTTTATAGCAAAATATCGTAGATATGAATGCGCCGCAACCGCCGCTAACGTCCTCTCCGCTCCGTTTTGAGGCCCGTGTCGCCTGTCCGATGAAACGGCGAGCTTCCTAAGCAGGTATCGGTCGAGGGGGTTGGCCGGATTTGCATAATCGCTGTCAGGCTACATTTGGGCGCCAGCCATAGCGTGGCGGGATGACACGGCGCGGGACCGCCGGGATCAAAACGATGAATATGCATTCCATTGGCTGACACTTGACTGGCCCGCACGTCCGTTCGACTTTGTCAATGGCGTGTTTACGTCAGTTGACAAATTTGGCGGGCGTTAAGCGATTCGGCGAAATGGGGGAGGGGTCTACTTTATTTATTTTTTAGACTTTGATGGTGGGATTTTTGGGTGAAAATGTTGGAATTGGAAAGGGAGATTTGGATGTTGTTGATGCTTTGTTTGGTTGTTTATCGCGAGTAGGCGTCCAATCCATTGGGGAATATTAATGGTATTACACTAAAAAGTTCATTTTAAGAAGATTAACAGTTTTTGGAATGAAACCAGAGCAAAGTTAGTTTTAAAAAGAGTTAAAACTACATATAAGAACATGGAATAGCTAAATTGTTGCTAAATTTCGATTAAAAAAATGGATTAAAAGAACTGGATTAAAAGCCCTGAATAATTGTTTTTTTATAGATCTAAAATAATGTTTTTTTTAGCTTATATTTATGTATTTTTAGATTTTATAAAATGATTTTTGAACTAAAAACCGAAAAAAATGATTAAAAAATGACAATTATTTATTTAAAGTGTGGAAAATCAATATACATCTATACTCTTCATTTTAATTTTATCCTAAAACAGAAACTCAGCACTCATGATTAACTTTCTCGGGCCACTCAAAATGATGCAGCGGGCCATATTTGGCCCCCACGCTGCCACTTTGACACCAGTGATATAAAGAGATGGAATAGCATCAAACACCTATCATATTTGTTGCTAAATTTGGATTAAAAAGTGTATTTAGTAATACACACCCCTCTGAGTGAGTGCAAAGATATCTAAGCATGTTGTAGTTTAAAAAAAAAAAGGAAGGAGCGAGGCGGGGAAGACTTTAGCGAAGCCATCCAGGAGATAAACAGCTTGAGGACTTTTTAGTTTAAGGAGCTTGAGGGCAAGCTTTTCCTAATGGGACTTTTTCCAGCGACTTGTCAGCCTTAAGATGACGGAAATCTTTCCAAGCGGATCGCTTTTTGATCCCGCCTCTACAAAATGGCGGCGAGGGAGATAAACAAGAGCCAACTGCCACTCAATTACCATCGTTTTCAGACTATAAGTAACAATTTTTAATACTCAACTATGACATGTTTTATCTTCTCTGACCTTTAACCTCCTGTTATGTTTTTTTTTGTCTATAGTTACCTAAAAACAGTTTTCCATTTTACTATTCTTACTTTAATGTATGTTTCTTCTTTATTTTTGATCAAATAAAAAAATATTTATATGATTTTATGAGATTTATATTATAAATGAAATAAGTGAAATTATTATACAAAATATAGCACTGAATCAAATTGAATTTGGACTATTTCAACTTATGAACTATTTCAACTTATGAACAATTTCAACTTATGAACAATTTCAACGTATGAACAATTTCAACTTATGAACAATTTCAACTTATGAACCATTTCAACTTATGAACAATTTCAACTTATGAACAATTTCAACTTACGAACAATTTCAACTTACGAACAATTTCAACTTACGAACAATTTCAACTTACGAACAATTTCAACTTAACCTAACTCGTTCATAAGTACGGGGAACGTCTGTACTTACAATTTTTTTTGACCCTTTTATATCTATTTTTCCCTTGTTTTCTATTCTCGAACCCGAAAAATACTCTAATCTTGTCTGGCTCACCTTTTTTTAGCCTCGGGTTCAAGACCCTCATCCATTCTCCTCCCCATATTTAGCGGCAATCGTTTGATAATACTTCCCGCATTTGATATAATTCTCAGTGTCACCTGCGGCGCTCCCCGTCGAAGTGGACGCCCTTTGAGGATTATGCCGGCTGACAACGTGGTAGAATTAGTTCGACTTATCTACGAGTACTAGGATAAAAAATCTAAAAAAAACAGAAAAAAAAAAACAGAAAAGTGGAACAGGTTTCTTATCGGCACTACCGCATTTGAGGGGGGGCTTGTAAATGGAAATGAGAGCCTTTTGTCAGGCTCCGTCACCCCTCGGGGGCGAGCCCCAGCCCAACGATAATCCGCCACTGGAGCTCGCCCGATAATTTGTACGTTATCCTCGTGTAATGATAGCGTTAAAGTCTTTTCACGCGGGCTAATCCCGACGCCTCGCCGGGAAAATGTCGGAGGTTTGCTAGTTAGCAAAAAAAAAAACGATATGGATAAAATGGGGAGGGGTGTTGATGTAATTTTTCTGACTTCTCGCCACGTGTTCGAACTATTGTTACTGATTCACCTTAGCAGTGCGGCGGAGAGAAAAGCTTCGGGCTACGGCGCTTGGCACGCAAATGTCGAGACTTTGGGCGTTTTGGCTGGTTTTTGTAGGCAGGGAGATATTATTAGTTGAATGTGACATCATGAGGATGCGTGGAGGGGAGGTCAATTGAAAATAACGGGCTAAAAGTGTATTTTGATAAGTATTTTTGGGTTGTAGATAAACAGAGGCGGATTTAGTAAAGGATTTATGAGGGGGGCGCGATAATTTTGGGGGATTTTTGTTTTTTTGGTCAATTTTGCGATATTTTGTTATGTTTCAATGGCATTTGATTGATGTAATATGAAATAATGAACATTTTTTCCAATTTAAAGCAATCCAAAATACAAATTGAGGGACATTTTTGTTGGAAACAGATTTTCCCTTTTATAAATTCAAAACATGTATTAGAAAACGATGATTCATTTTGTATATTGATCAACTTGGATTAAGATATGCTTAAAATCCTAAAAGTCCTAAAAAATGTCAACATATGGTAAATATTAGATATGTCAGATATGAGTTTTGTACTGAAAATGTCAATAAGCTGCCGTATTTAAAAATAAGTCATTTTGGTAAATGTAAGATAACAACCTCAGTATATTATTTCGGCTTTTCTTCTTCCTATTAAGTCAAAGAAGTTGTTATGGCAATTTTTAGGTTAAAATCTCATATTTTGTAACCCAAATTCCGCCACTGACGCACTTTAAATGTGATATTCAATGATAAACCGGGTTATAATTAACAATAAACACAACCAGTACTTGTCTACATCCTCTATTTCCATTAAATCACACTCTCTTTGACCAAAACAATCATTTTCAGGGTACAATTCCAACCACAATTCCATCATTTAACAAGTACACACAAATCCGTAATCTGTGCCTTTAAACCACCATCAACAGAATGCGCAAAACAACCAATCGGAGAATAATTTCCATCATTTCAAGTCCAAATAACCTTTTTTTAAAAGCCTGCATGTGTGCATATTTCAATAGAATAGCGCTAAATCAATTTGCCACAATATGGGGGAGGGCTCTCGGACTATTTGTATGCGTAATAATGGTCTTAAAGACGGCCTCACGGGGACGGAATACCAAAGAGGCTTACGTTGGTTCTTCGGTGAAACATTTAGGCAAAAAATTCCAAGTAGGCTCGGCGCGATGAAAGAAGGTAAAGCTGCTGGGATCGCCGGCCCTTATTGTACACAAGTCACATCAAATTAATAGTGAGGGCCACTCGCTGCCTTTCTTCTCTTGGGCTTTTCACAACGGATTAAGCTATGAAAACTCCAAAATGACTAAAGCACCTATTAGGCTTTGTGCCTCCCCCCTCCATCTTTTCTTCTTCTTCTTCTTGCAGCCTTTGAAAATCGCTCAACGCGTCCCGTCACCTGACTTCCTTTCATAACTTGTTTTGCGCACTCAACAGCGTGAAAGGGTGTCATGGGAAAAAATGGCGGTGGACATTGGGAGACGGCTAGCTAACGGATAATGACTGGCAAACGTCGACGTCGATAAATTAATCGGACGACAGTCCAGGTCGAGATAGCTCTTGAGAGTCGAGATTTTTGAGTGGAAAAAGTCCGAAAATTGAGTTAGCGTGGAAGTACAGTAATCCCTCGATTATCGCAAATTCACTACTTGACGATTTCCCTTCTGCTATTATTTATTATTATTATTTTTTCTTTAATTTCATGAAAATAATGAAAAATCCAGGCTGAAACTGATTTATTTTTTTAAATAATAGGGGTAACACTGCAATTTTCCAATTATCGCGGTCATTTTTGGTCGACAATAACCGCAATATTTGAGGGATTACTGTACATAGCCGTCATAGGTGGTGAATTTAAATGGCCAAGTAGTGTCCAGATGTCCCGTTTACTTTAAAAAGTCAGGCTTCCAAAATGTTTTAGGCTAGAAACGAAGTAAAAAAAGTAAAAGTATTGTTAACAATAATGAAATGAATGACTACACTTATACACCATCTTATTAAGTAAATAGTCTCCAGACATTTTTTTAAGACAACCCCTAACAACTAAACGCCAATCTTTTTTTTCCAGTATAGACGCCATATTTAATCCTCACACAAGGCCACGCCCACCACCATGTAGCCCCGCCCTTTAACTTCCCATCACCATTTTTCTCAGCCTATATTTTCCAATTTTTAGTCCATTAAAAATAAAGCAAAAATCAAGAAATGCTCAAATCAGGCCACATTTTAAGGCGCCTTAAGATATGCTAGCGAATGTTGGCATGGGGGAGGGGCTTAGGGGGACCCCGAATATCCTCCCTTCTCTCCGAGACCCTTCAAAGACACACAGGCAGTGCATGAATTGTAATTATGGTTCCTAACAGGATTCAAGAGCAGGCACTTGAGAAGCAGGTCGTGCCGAGTTAAACGGCTGTCACACAACAAACCCACAAAAACCACAAAGAGGGGACCCCCATCCAACCCCTGGGCCCCATTTTTTTTACCTCTACTAGTGAGATTAGAGATGGACCTTAAAAGCCCTCGACGCCATCACGGTACGCATCTTTGCAGAAAAGACTTGAAATACAAGCAGGGCTTTTTGACAGAGTATTTTTTTTATTAGTAATTATCAAGCCAGGCATGGGAGAGTTTAAGTTTAAAATGGGGGTGGTGTAATCGGTACCACCTGAAGAACCATCGTACTTAAAAAAAAAAATCAGTGTCAGATTATCTGCCGACATTTGGAGCTACGGAAAAGATTCCACAAAATGTTTCAATGTGGGAGCCCGACCCGCACTACCCCCGAAAAAAACTACAGCGTGACGTCCCCCCACGCCTGACCCTCGTTCAACTCTTAATTGGATTGTGAGCTGGCTGAAGAAACATTTGGGCATTGTTCGCCAGGCTGTGCTTTTTTCAAGCATTCCTAGCCGACAAAAACAGCCACGGGAAACTTTGCAGTTTTTATAAGCCGGAGGTTTTTTTTGGGGTGTTTTTTTTTTCTTTTTTCTTGGGGTTATTTCTCAGGTTGGCTTTGACAAGGCGCTGGCTGCTGACAGGCTGAAACAAAGGCTAGTGAATGCCATTGTGTTGGCTTTCAGCGCGCTTCCAGTGGAGACAAACGGGGGTGCTATTGAGCTAGCTAACGCTTCGATACTATCGGAATGGAATGGAATCTGTGGGGATTTACAGCGAGAATTTGCTAACAGTTTTTGCCTGCTCGATTTTAAAGTCTTCATTCAAGGCGTATATTTACATATGAATATATAATATATATTTTTTAATCGTACTGTTATTACAGATGCTACTTTACCATGGACCAGATACCAAAAACAAACATATCTTAAGGTAACAATAGGGGAGAACAACATGCTATATAGGAATTTTTCAGATAGCTACAACTAAAACAACAACAACAACAAAAAACATTTCTGAGTCCGGCCAACCCAATCTATGAAAAAGTGTGACTCATAGTCCAGAAAATACCTTACTGATGTAATTCATAGTCCGGAAAATGCTTTACTGATGCGACTTATAGTCCAGAAAATAATAACACGACTTATATTCCAAAAAATACTTTACCAACATGACTTGTAGCCCAAAAAATGTCTTACTAACACGACCAACAGTCCAGAAAATACCTCACTGATGTAACTTATAGTCCGGAAAATGCTTTACTGATGCGACTTATAGTCCAGAAAATACTAACACGACTTATATTCAACAAAATAGTTTACCCACGTGTCTTATAGTCCAGAAAATACCTTAACAACATGATTTATAGTCCTGAAAGTACCTTAATGATGTAACTTATAGTCCGGAAAATGCTTTACTGATGCAATTTATAGTCCGTAAAATACCGCCATGACTTCTATTCCAAAAAAGAGACTACCGACATGACTTATAGTCCGTAAAATACTTTACGTACGCCCTTCACGACAATATCAATCAAGCTCATTACCCCCCTCTGCGCCGCTTGAGAAAAAAGGAAGACAATGAAAATAATTACAATAATATCTCATTAAGGAAGCCAATGAGCGGCATGGGGGAGAATTAATAGCAGACAGGTGTAGCACACTCTGCAATTACGGGAGCTGAAATGAGTTCAGCGCCTGGAGGCAAATGACGGGAAAAAAACAGGCGGGTGTGCTTTCCGTTAAAAAACACCGAGAAGCAAAAGTACGCGCAAAAAAATGGCTCGCGACGCCCAAACGTGATCAAGGCCGGCTCATTCATTACTGAAAATAGTACTGCTACTCCATTTTTTCCTACTACATTCCTGTTTACTTGACTTTGTACTTTATACTTTTTACTTTAATGATGAGAAATTAGTATGTTAATACTTTAGTTCCTTTTTTTCTGATTATGTTTCATATGTACTGTTAACGGATGCACTTTTTTATATGTATCCTATCTTGTGCTGACCCGGCCCATCTGTCAAATTCTGGGATAGATGTACAAGTTTGTCTTTTACTTACTGTATTTTAGGTCTATATTTTACTTACTGTACTTTAGGTCGTGCCTGAGTAAAATTCACAATGGCCAAAGAATACACAACTAAATGGGGAAAAATGTATCTAAGTTGCATTGGAGGGTATTTTTTTTGTATAGTTTTCTGATAAAAAAAAAATGTCCCGCCCAAAATACTCCCAATGCAACTTAAATACATATTTCCCCTTTTGTTGTGTATTATTTGGCTAGTATGAATTATACTCAGGCACGATCTAAAGTCCCTAAAAATACCAACAAAGGTTAAAGTAACAGCTGACAGGTTTTAACAACTAAACTGGAGAAGAGAAAATGACTTTTCAAACTGAGAAACGCTACAGAACGTTGGCTGAACTTTAGCTTCTTGTGCGGGCCAGATTGTACTTGTGACGGCGGCGGCCCACCTGCGAGCCACCCTCTGGTTTAACGGCCTTCCATTAGCCGTAACGCTTTGGTAAAATGGCTGACCTTAGCGGGCTCCATATGGAAATGCGTGAAGTAAACTATGTCACGCTGGAGGCGCGTCTAACGTGGTCTGAGTGTCGTTAATTACCGTATAAAATAAGCAATTGGCGTCCTGCCCCATATGTCGGAGGATGGAAATGAGGTGGGCTCCTCCGCCTGACGGCGTGACGGCGAGCCGGCTAATATTAAGCGCCGCTCAGTGCCGGGCAGAACTAATCAAAGTCGACAAAATGTCTCTGACTGCCATCTTTGTCTGCCCTTCTCTCGGGGGACGCTCCATCGCCGCCGCCCCCTTTTTTTACCGACTATTCCATTCGCCTGGCCGACGTCGCTTTGGAAATGGCGGTCAGTTGGCGAACGAGGAATTCGGGTTAGCCCTGTTTTGAACCCGAGTTCGAGTCGAAGGGTTTTTGGAAAATTTGATTGATGTTTTGGCGAGAGCGGATATAAATGTCAATTTTGTTCATAATTGAGACGTGAAATACATCAGATTGGGAGTAAAAGAATAAAAAATTAAAAAATCGTGAGGTCCTTGTAATCAGACAATATGCCATCCCTCCCTGTTTAAATGGATTGGACATCTAATCGGGAGAAAATGAAAATATGTTTTGAAATCAGATTGAAATTGGATTATTATCGGTATTGGCAAAAAGTGTTGAAATGATTTAATCGTGACATCCCTGAAATCCTCACCTGCCAACCCTTCCAGTTCAAATAGATTGGACAGACATTTAATCAGAAAAAATGGGAATATGTCTTGAAATCAGACCGGGAGTCCCCCAAAAAACAATCGGGTCATCTTTGTAATCAGAGAATGTTCAGAAAACAATGGGAATATGTTTTAAAATCAGATTTAAATCAAATTGTTATCAGTATCGACAAAACATGTTGAAAAAATGGAATTGTGACATCCCTGAAATCCACCGCTGCCATCCCTTCCAGTTCAAATGAATTTGACAATATCCCAATCTACAAGTGATAGGAAACAAGTAGTATGTTTTTTTTTTTTTTTTAAACTGGATCGGTATGGACAAAAAATAGAATTCAAATCGGTTTGGGGATCAAAAATCTTCCTAAAATTAAAAAAGTATTAGTTTGCTGCCATCCCTTCAAGCTCAAATGGATCGGACACTTACTAGTAAGCAAAACAGATTCAAGTCGAACCACTACTAAGTTTAATTGACTATTTTTTTCTTAAATCGGATTATTATCGGTATCAGCAAAAAAATGAAAATCATGCCATCCCTGGAATCCTCCCCTACCGCCCATCCCAGCTCAAACAGATTGGTCGCCTACGAGCTATAAAATACAACCTACATCATTTAACTTTCCCAAATAAAATATATATAAGACGCAAACTTTATGGGACAGCGAATCCTCTCGTAAAGATGCATTTAGCCGCAAAGCCTCATGATTTACGTCTACGGAAATCAAGCTCTTCTTCTTCTTCCACGCGCGGGGGTGTCGTGTCATGCTTTCGACCCGATTCTTTCGCTCGCTCGTAAATCAGCGTCGGAACGAGACCGGCTGAATCCGATGGGCCGACGCAAAAAAGTCGATACGGCGAGATCCCTTCGCACGCGTCAGCTGGCCCCCGATTTGAGGGGGGTGTGGCTTAATGGGGGGCGACTTATGAACTCCCGGCAGCACTCGGCCGAGTCCATAAAACAACTGTCTTTGCCCCCGGGACGCCGCCCTCTCGCACGGACCACCAGATGACACAGATGGGGCGAGGGCAAACAAAGACGAGGGGGCCCTTTGTGCGCCGTACGCCGCCCCCCCCGCCTCCTTTCAAAAGCTATTCAGGCAACAAATTGGCGAAATCTGGCCACTCCCGCTTTGCTCTTTTATTAGCGGCAGGCTCATGTCGCCAGCAACTGATTTAGCGCAGAAGAGCCAAAATGGTGGCTTGACTTTAGTGCCATAGACGGATAATGACGTCTAATTGGTTTGAAGTAAGCTAATGTCGGGTAGAGGGAATGAAAATATGTATTTATGATTCATTTTCAGGGGTTTACGCATGTTTGCAAGACAATGTCAAGTAATATATTATTAGTATATAGTATGTTTTATAAGAAATATGAAGGAAAAGTTATAATTCTGAATTTGATAACAGGTATTAAGTAAAAATGTAAAAAAATGTATTTTTGTGATTCTATTTTTAATAATAATGGCTCTCTAAATAGTTTAGTGTATTAAATAAATAAAAAAAACAAAGACATTGGATCCAGTAAAAAAACATTCTATTGATGCCATTCAGTATTTATGTGTATTTTTGTGATTGTATTTTTAATAATAATGGCTTTCTAAATAGTTTTATGTATTAAATTTAAAAAAAAGAAATTGTATCCAGTAAAAAAATTCTATTGGTGACATGCAGTATTTACATGTATTTTTGTGATTCTAATTTTAATAATACCTTTCTAAATAGTTTTATGTATTCAATAAATTTAAAAAAAACTTGACATGTGTATATTATACAGTACTATGTACTAAGTGGTGTAACTTCATTGTTAGCAAACTAGCCTCCCTCGGGTGTATTTTAACGCATTTTAGCCATATTTGAGTCATAACTTTTGTCAGTTTTGAGGAAAATATTCAAATTTATCAACTTCTATGTGCTCCATTCACTCAGTCATACCATCAGGACAAACTCCTCCTACTTGACCCTCAAAAGCAGCCTGGCCTGTATCCCCCATCCAATGTACTACGTTCTAACTGGACCTGAACTACATTACATGGAACTAATACAAAGACCACAAAGCAATCAATCCAATTCCAATTGAATTTTACTTTAAGTGAACGGATACTACTTCAAGCCACAGATCTTTAGCGACGGCATTTTGTTTTGAAAGAGCGCACGGGCTTCCTGTCATTAGGCCCGGCTTGATTTGTCTTTTGCGGCGGCGCAGGCGCGCAATCTGCATGGAGAGACATTTGTCATCATTAGGCCGCCGCCGCCGACAGTCGGCAGCCGGCATCTCGCATCTCGCCGACCGGCAATTATGAACCCTTCATCCCTTATTTAGGCGACCTGGCCTAATTTGGAAAAGAGCCATTGAGAGGCGTCCCCCCGTTCTCATCTCGGACCCTCGCCAGCAAAGACGGGCGTGTCGGGGTCAGCGGGCGGATGATTACAGCGCCCACGCCGAGATGGCCGACACCTGGCGCGACATGAAGATTAATATGATGGTCGTTTGGCTCGCCAGAGATTTGAAAGGAGGAAAGCTGCGAAAGGCCAACAACGCCGAAATACTCCTTAACCCGTTTATTTGCTAGTGATGACTCATTTTTAAGACGCTAATTTAGCTCATCA